>NW_027315801.1:28198064-28568064 GCF_026437365.1 Eucyclogobius newberryi
CTTCCATTTTTCCTCCAGTGCTCCTCCAGTGTACTCCTCCAGTATTCAACTGCCTCCACAGGCTCAAAAGTCCTTCTTTTCGGGGTGCAACATGTCCAGGAACGAGAGGGCCACGAGTTCAATACGCACATCCGAATGACACACACAGAAAAAGTATCCAGAAAAAGTTCGTCCTTGGAGTGACTCGGGCCCGGTGGCAGGTGCAGTCGCCTTCACAAAGAAGCAGCAATAAAAAACACTCAAATATCCGCGCGTTTTATTGTCACAGTCACTAATGTCCACAGTGTGACCGGGCCTGTTCCTGCAGCCTCGGCCTGTGAGTCGTGCAGAGCCGTGCAGAGCTGTGCCGCGCGGAGGCGTGCGGAGCCTGCAGCCGCCGCAGCCTCCGCGCCTCAACTGTTCATGCTACATTTTAGAGGTGATTTTATTTCTCTTATTCATTCCTAAAATCCGTAGGACGGGACTCTCATTAGGGCCGAATAAGCAAGCATCAACACTTTTTTTTCGCTGTCCATAGGCACGCGCATCACTTAATAGATCATTAACCACGGTTATGCTGCTGACATGGACGCTTTTAACGTCTCGTATCTCCATTACAGCGCGTTATTGCCAAAGGGGCGCGCTGCCGGCGGCCCAGTCCACTTCTATTAGGGCGAAGCTGGGCGCGCTCGCATCAGCCTGCCCCGACCTCCGGAGGATCTGAGTCAAGAGCAGCGCGGCTCAACGCGGCGCTTTACAGGTGGATCTGCAGAGAAGAGAGGAAAGCAACTCCAAATGAAGCGTTTTATTATCCTTTTTTTTTTTTTTTTGACAATCATAGACACAATGTAGGCTAGGTATATACGCTGTAATGTTTTGAACAGTGTTTAATATCCAAAATGAGTTATAATTAGGATACTTTTATTTAATATATCTGTCAGGCAACAATTTACGTGATAGAGCACGTTTAGATTATGATTAGCTTTATCTCCAAAAGGCAAGTGAAAAAGTATTGTAAAAATAAAATTGTCTACTTTTAATATAAATAATAAAATAATAATAATAATACAAATTAAAATTAAAATAATATTAGGCTAATACATATCTGTGTGTTTTTCCTGACAGAAGCAACATTTTCTCCCACCCTCTCCCTCTCTCTCTCTCAGTGTGTGTGTGTGTGTGTTTCTCTGTGTGGACAAGTAAAGTATAAATGTATAATGCCAACACTTTAAATACAATTGTTAAGTTCTTTATTGCAGCTCATTAGGGCCACGTAATAAAAGGTTTCTATGCTTAATTTTCCACAATGGGAATGTGCAGGGTATGATTAATGATATGGCTTGTTCAGTCCACCATGAAACGCAGCTGCAGCAAACTTACAAACTGGTTAAGAATAATAACCGGCCAAATAAACTGTTAATATACAGGACGTGCTGTTTACAGGCTCCGCGTGCGTCCCGCTGATCAATACAAGCGCTGGTCGAGACTCAACTCAAGCGAGCAGGAAAACCAAATGATAATCCAATCGATCTTTACAATTGACTAATTTACAGGAAGTGTCCAGTCCCCTAGGAACGCGCGCATTTGCGTTTACTTCATGTTTTTGTGTCCAGGCAATTATAGCTGAGACCAGTGATGCGCGCCATCTGATCCAACAACCTGTGGACTCCAGCTGACAGCAGCCGCGTCACGCTGCGGATCCGCGACAGAGATTAATACATGTTGTACACAGAGGCAGAGGAAGTGACATTTGAAATCGCACAATTAGCTCTGAGATTAAATTCCACGCGAAAACACGAACAGGCGCACTCAGGCTTCGCCCCGTGTGGAGACGTGGTCACACACATGTTGTCCACGCAGGGGCAGCCTTGAGCCGGCGTGAGCTCAGTGCGACTCTCAGCAGCCTGGCACGCGCGCACATGGGGGCTGGTGCGCTTAGCAGCTCCCTTAACCCTTCACCCGTCTCCCTTTGCCCCAGAGTCATTTCTTAGGTCATATAAAACTGTACTACCTTTGAAACTATATATCTTAAAATAACTTGCACGTATTTATAACTATAACATGATTAGGGTCAGGGTTAGATTGATGAACTATTAGGCAGGGGAGTGGTCTCAAACGGTTTTAAATTGTGGCAGTGGTTATTCCTACACAAAATAACACACTAAAGTCTGTGGTGCTAAAAGGATCTATAGATATGTGTAACTGAAATACAAGAAACAAGAACAATTGCATGACTTCCATTCTACTGTAAATCATGTTCCAGTGATGCGCGCCTTGCCCTCACGCTCCGTGATACTGAATGAAGGCATTTCTGTCCCTTTCCCCACACTTTCCTCGCACTTTAGGGAACTCGGTCAGCTGACTGTCTGTGGCTGTCGGAGCCTCTTCGCGCTCCCTCCTGTTCATCGGGAAGCAACGGACTGTTCCCATTGGACAGTTCAGGAGTCCAGATCCAGCCTCTTGGAGCCACGTCACAACGCGCTATAAGGATAAAGCGAGGCGAGTGCAAGCGCAGTCTGCTGGAATCAGAGCGCGCGAGAGAGAGGCGAGCCTTTGAATCTCTGCGGTGCAGAGCTGGAAAAGCTGCTTCTCAGCGAAAATCAGACGCCCTATTTACTGCGCTGAAGAGCTCCTGCTATTTTCCTGGAGAAACCGGACTTACAAGCAGGGCTGGTGCCCGTCTCCACGAGCACTCGTGGTATTGCTTTTTGATCTGTTATTTATACTGATTCTGATGTGAACTCTTTTACCGATGGACTGAGGTATTTACTTTTTGCACTGAGACGCGTAGCTTTCTACCTCTCGCAGCCCTGTTCTCCAGATTAGCCCTGCAGAAGTGGGCTACATGACGCAAACCGTTTGCAGAGCATTAGTCTGAAACTTTTCCACCACTTTTTTTCGTTTTCCTTTTTTCTTGCTCCGCCGCCAACCACACGGTGTTTCATGCTACAGCAAGTCAGTGCGCAGCTGTGGAGGAGCCAAAAGAACTATTGCATGAAACAAGAGAGGAGAGAAGAGACGCTGATCACCAAGTCAGTTTTTGCAACACTTGCAAACACCTTTGCAAATCTGCAAAAAAGTCGCGACAACAACATGAGTACAGAGATGAACATGGGCCCAGAGCTACCCAGCAGCCCTCTGGCCCTGGAATATGTCAATGATTTTGACCTGATGAAGTTTGACGTGAAGAAAGAAGGCCTGGCCGGGCTCGAGCGCGCTGGCGTGCGTCAGTGTAACCGACTACAGCCCCAGGGCTCCGTGTCGTCCACCCCCATCAGCACGCCCTGCAGCTCAGTGCCATCTTCACCCAGCTTCAGCCCCACGGAGCAGAAGAACCACCTGGAGGAGCTCTACTGGATGCCCGGGGGCGCGTACCATCAGCAGGTCGACCCGCAGACGTTGAGCCTGACTCCAGAGGATGCTGTCGAGGCCTTGATCGGAGCCACGGGCCACGGCCACCCCCCGCCTGCCCACGTCCAGCAGCAGCTGCAGCAGCAGGGCTTCGAGGGGTACAGAGGTCCGCACCATCACCACAACCACCACGGCCACGGCCAGCAGCATCATCACCCGTACCCAGGGGCCATCCCGCACCACGCGGACGACTTGACCGGGCACGCGGGCACCCACAGTCACGCACACAACCAACACCACCACCACCACAGCCAAGACCCCGACAGCCCGTCCCCCATGTCCCCAGAGTCCCACCAGACGCTGCACCACCACCGCCACCACCACCATCACCACGCGCACGGCTCTGCGCACCTCGGCCAGTCCAGCGGCGGGCTCAACGTGGAGGACCGCTTCACCGACGACCAGCTCGTGTCAATGTCCGTCCGCGAGCTCAACAGACACCTGCGGGGCTTCACGAAGGACGAGGTCATCCGCCTCAAACAGAAGAGGAGGACCCTGAAAAACAGGGGGTACGCGCAGTCGTGCCGGTTTAAGCGCGTGCAGCAGAAACACGTGCTGGAGAACGAGAAGACGCAGCTGATGAACCAGGTGGAGCAGCTGAAGTCAGAGATCAGCCGGCTGGCGAGAGAGCGGGACGCCTACAAACTCAAGTGCGAGAAACTCACGGGCTCCGGGCCCAGCGCCGGGTTCCGCGAGGCGGGCTCCACGAGCGACAGCCCCTCCTCTCCAGAGTTCTTCATGTGAGTTCACAATGACTGACTTATAATCCCAAAACCTCCCATACCCTTATGATTATACTAATACGGTAACACTTATATTCATATAGAAAATAACCCATCTAGTATTCTCATATTTAACCATCTGTCACCCACGTGTCAGCTGACATACAAAGAGCATTGGGTCCGAGCAGCAGCAGCAGCAGCAGCAGCAGCAGAAGCATCGATGTAGTTTAGTGGCTTAAGAGACTGAGGAAGAGGAGCGCCTGATGCTTTTCTCAAGTCTTCATCTTAACAGACTTGCAGGTCCCGTGGAAGGCTCCTGCTGGTGTCTTCTGTGTTGTTTTTCACAGGGACAGAACTTTGTAAACAACGAGCGCAGGCCTGACCACAGCCTGACTCACACACACTGGTGTGGGCCCGAAACTGAGCAACTTTCACAAGACATCACTTTATGCAAATCCCCATCCCTTCTTCAGACCGGTCATGGGGACATTTTATGCAACATCTCATTGATTTATTGCCTGCTTGGTTATATTCAAATATATATTGAAACAAAAAATCTGCATTAAATATTAATCCTGCATGCTGGACATGTACGGTAATAATTTCTATTTTGTACTTTCATCTTCTCGTGTATATAAAGAGCATGTTGTTGATCTGCGCTTCTCTATAGTTTGGGGTTAGATTAATGCAAAGGGGACAAACAGTAGAACTGCCGGTGCAGTGTCATGTGGGTTTCTTTGGGCTTGTAAATATTATGCAACCGCAAAACTGCACAACAAAAAGATTTAGGAGGCTGGTTCAAACTTCTGTCTTTCTTTAAGTTGTGTTTTTATTTCATTTATTTTGTATTTTTACAATTTAAGTTTTGGGTTCAGAGGGAGAGAGAGAGGAAGAAAGGGAAGTGCATTTATTACGAACTTGTGTGTGTCAAGTGCACTTTTGGATAATGATTTCCAAGTTTTCATTTTGACGTTTGCGCGTACCTCCCTCCAGGAATACATACTATGATGTTTTATGGCTATTTTACATGCCTACTTTTTGGATTCATTACATTGTCACGGTTTTTTAAGCGCGCACACATGTAACACACACTCTCGTGTGCGTCAAGTCTGCGTAAAGCGCCGTGCTCCAACTTGACAAAGCTCGTTCTAATTGGCCACCTGTAGCTTTCATATACCCCATGATAATTTATATTTGTACTATTTTAGAAGCACATTTGATCACGTTTGATGTGAAGTTGTAGAAAACGCTAGACGTTTGCAATGTTAATAAATGTTTTCCTGATTTTTTCCTGCCGGTCAGTAAAAAAGGGGATCCAGGTTGTGCAAATTCTCAAAATGAAAACTATTTGTATGTTTTATGACACGTGTTTGTGTTTGTTTTATTATTATTTGATGATTCTGGTTCTGCTGGCCAGATGCATAGTTAAAGTTTTTATTTTAATGATTTAAATTAACAAACTTGTCAGATCATATCGAATAAGCATGGTGCTTGCATCTGAAACTATTGTTGAAAAGTCATGCATTTAACAATCTTTTTCGTTACTGATTCAACTGTGTTGAAATCGAAGTGAAACTGCAGCAGCGGGTTGTTGTTTTGTTTTCATATATTTCATGTACCTTGCAATGATGATGGGGATACATTTTCAACCCAGTTTATATAAATAATAGTTGAACACTTAAATTTTAACTGTTCATTCAGGCTGGTTTCTGTTGTGTCTTATTTTTTGGTTGTTTTGAAAGAAATTGTTTCCTATTTTGCTTATTAAAGTCATTGAAATGGCAACATACTTTCTCAGTTGTTTGTTCCTTCACGACACAAGTTGGCAAAAAAGTTTACAATCGCACAATCATTTTTACCACACTGAGATTTGAATAAATAATTACAACACATTTAAAACCATTTGGAACAACACCTTTACATTTTGATTTTGAGATTACGCGAGTCTCTTTGTCCAGATTGGCGGTGCTACACTGTGGCCACTGCGCACAGGGACATTCCTGGCTCCCACGCGCTGCCGTGCTGACTTGTGCAGAACCTGCGCGTGACAGCAGCAGCAGCGCAGTAAAACGAGCTCTTTGACCTTGCAACGCATCGGGGAAGACGCGGAAAAGCGCGCATTTACATCGAATAGGCTACTTTAATCACTATTTAGGCCTTTGTGAGCGCGTGGGTCTGAATACACTCAAAGGCTCGCGGGGGTTACACAATCACCGTTTAAGGCGCTGGCATCAAAATAATCCCACGTGCGCGCGCGCAGCACAGACACGGTGCGTAAATGGTTAACAGACAGCGTGTCAACACTGGGTGTATGGGGTTAATCATAATGATTTCAAACCGTCCCTGTCTGTGAGTAATCATTATTTTTTTTTTTAAAATCAAACACAAATTTCTCTGAATTATTTGATTTAACAACGCTTGAGTTCACCTCAAGACTATATTTAACTAATTGATTATTCAATCACTTACGTCCCAATATCCTGTTTTACGTTTATTCAAAATGCAGCTCTATGTGCTTGGGACACACTTCCGGCAATAGAAGAAGGAGAGGAAAGAGAGCCAGAAGATGGAGTAAGTGTGGATCCGCTCCGGTCTAGAGTTTCTGGTGTCAGAACATTATCTGCCCCGTGTCTGCACATTCTCAAGGACACTGTAGCTGTAGGCAGCAATTCAACCAATGAGACTGAGGAGAGCCAGTCTAGTTTACATTCCCTCTCCTTGTGTCTCTGGATGTCCACTGCAACCCAGGGCAAGAGTGCAGCTGGGGTGAACACCGGAGATGCTTCACTGGAGGTTCACACAACACACACTCGCACATCACTTTCATGCTTTTCAACTAAATATTATTCCACACGTCTAATGCAATTTTTGGGTGCAATTATATAAATATAATGCACCCATTTATCATTATACCAGTTTAAAAAGGACATGTCATGCAGCATGTACCACTTTGACTCATTGAATTCAATTACAATGTCCCATAGGCATAGCAGTCAATGAGACACTGCATTTGATAAACAAAACACCCAGATTATGTGTTTACTTCTTTGTATCATTTAATACATGTTCATTATAAGACACATTGCATTTGAACAAATTTGACCGACAGCATTATTAGATGGTTATGTAGTTTACCATTTAAAAATGTAAAAACATCAAGACAGATGGATAGCAAAAAACTACAAACTGAAAACTAAACCCAATTCTAACTTGAGTGACACATTTCCACTAATGTAATGCATCACAGAATATACAACCAGAAGAACCACTTCAAGTCTGTGACGCATTTTACCTTTTAGTGGCACTTTGAATGACGGAGAATCGAATGCATTATTAAAAACCTGCAAACCGTGACATTCTCCTGCACCTGAAGGGACTTTGTAAAGTTTTCCAGAGATGGCGACATGTTTTTTTGTTTTTGTTGCCTATAGTCTTATGCAAAAATGTTCAAAGAAAGAGGAAGTCCCGGGCAGAAGGAGGGAGAGAAAAGCAGTGGGTCCAGCTCAGCGGAAGAGCCAAGGACACAGTGACCAGGCGTACTGTAATGATTTTAGTCTCCAATCACACGTTCGCGCCCCCCCACTGAGATCCTATCTACACTCAGCCTGCTCTGCTCTGCCAGCCACTACCGCTCCTCACTGTCTCAGCAGCAGGACTCAGGTTAAGGATCCACAAGCCAGACCAAGACTCAGAGAATCAAAGCGGAAGTGCAGACAAAGTTCAAAGACAAATGTGTTAAAATGTATAGCAAAAAAAAAACACACCATATGTCTTGTTATAGACCATAAACAGCACAAACTGCAACAGAAGCAGCTGCGTATGGATCGGCAAAAACTTGATGGAGAAATTATTTGCCGTGAGCGGGGTCCCAGATGCTCCTCTATTCCAACAGAAAGTGAGTTTGATTCCTAGCTCTGACAATGTGCTGAATGACTTCCCTGTTTACACTTACATTTCATGCCACACTGTCCTGTCTAGAACGGCCTACAGGCAAAAAATCCCTAAAAAACAAGTAAACAAAAAACTAAGAAAGTAGTGGCTGTAGGGGCCACAATTCACAAACCAGTGCACAGACACTACAGGGCAACATGGGGTGAGTGTACTGCCCAATGACGATCTTTGGGTGAACGCTCTATGGCTACAGATCATCAGATGTTTTGATACTCCCCCACCCTTTTGTTGACTATCCTGACTTTCTTCAGAATTGTAAAAACTCCCAGTTAACAACAAAATGTGCTAATTCTGGGATTTAAAGGAGACATATTATGGTTTTCTTCAGGTTCCTAGTATTCAACTGTAAGATCATAATTCTACATTTGAGTAATCATAAATTGCAATACTGATCTAAAAACAGCTTAATGAAAGAAACTGGTTCATTGATTTTCCCTTCAACACTGCAGAAATGATAAGCTATGTGACACTTTAGAAACCTACCGGTACATGTATCTCTCGGAGCCTTCATTTTTCAAATAATTTGCGAAATTCATGGATGTGGGTGGGGATCGGGGGACGCACTAGAGCTTCAGTTGCCGGACAATAGGATTACTCATGCAAACAACTTTGAAGAAACACCATAGCAACAAGGTTATAAGCTCATTAAAGTTGATTTAGCATAATTTGTCCCCTTTAAAACTAGTGTAGGACGTGTTAATTGATTTTTTAAAATCTTTACATTTACGTCTAAACAAGCATTTTAGGATTCACACATAATATGTATTATTTATACAGTGTTTTTCTTCATTAACCATGCCATATGGTTGTGTTCACTTCCAGCAGCTTCTACTGTTTGAACTCCCTCTGAGCAATCACGATTTAATTACAATTTGTAAAAGGTGCTCCGAGACACACACACACACACACACACACACACACACACACACACACACACACACACAAACCAGTGCCACATAGTGCTTTGACTTTCATAGGAAGTGACTTACCTGCTTCACTAAATCACAGAGATCTCCCGGGAATTAAAGCAGGCTTTCCCTTGAGACCTGCACAACACAGGAGATAAAAAGCAGTGTGCTTTGGGATTTTTGAAGCACAAAGAACAGAGAGAATTAAACATTTAATATTTGATGTCAAACAATGTTTCTTTTATCATTGCACAATCCAGTATTGGACTTAATTTAAATGTTATGTAAGCTTTGTTTAATGTCATATGCAGACTATAACCAACTCTACCCAGGGGTGCCCTCAAAACATGACCTCTTCTGAAATCTGATTGAAATTAATGTACATCAATAATGTCCCTATAATGGATATCTGGCAGTCAGAGTCAGACAAAAGTCTAATGCTAATATCTTGAACTTCATGTTGTAAACCTACTGTTCCCAATTCCTCAATTACCAGGTATCATCTATGAGCCAAGCCATCAACACGATCGCTTCATCTGTGACTTATCTCCTGTCTGGGACGCCCTAGCACTCGGAAAACACATGCATCATCCATTACTCGCAAATTATAATCAGGCCTCTATTGTGTAACTATCTAGAACACATTCCAGAGTTTGTTTCTAATTTGTGGTGTACATACATCTGAACAGTGGCAGAAAATGCCAAATTATATCAAATAACTTGAAGCAGGAAAAAAATTATAATCTAGATTTACACAATGGCACAAATGTTGCATAATAAGTCACTTTTATTGTTGCCCTTGACTGTCTTGACATGTGTCGCTGCCATAAAATTATAAATGAAAGGAATTATTTCTGTCTCTAACTACAACCTTTTAGACTTTGCACTGTATTTCAACACATAAAAGTGAGTGACTTTACAGTATATTCCATGTCCTAAACATACCGTGTGCAAAGCTAATCCCCTTAACACTAACATCATATATTCCAAAGGCTTCATTTCAGCCACACAACGCGGATTGATAACGACCACAACTTTTTAGCTGACCTCACCACCACCGCAAGTCTCTCTTTGTGATGATTTCGTACCTTTACAGTCACAACCAGTCAATGGCGTCTATGATGGATACCTATGGAAGCAGCCGGACGAGCAGTCGATGGAAAGTGACCCATGTGGACATCTACGCTTCCGGGATGTGAAACCTAATTCCGGGTGGGATTGATCCATGTCTGGCCACTGTTAGGGATAAGGCCAGAGAGGAGGAGAGGGAAGAGATAAGAGAAGACACTGAGCGGCCAATGATACATTTCAACCATCAGCCTCAGCTGCAAACTGGCCACTACACTGCCCCCCATTCCACGGCCGACATCCCATCCTATAGGGTCTTGAACGGAGCACAAGCCATATTTCATCAAGCCACGAGAAAGGCACTTTAGTGCTCAATGGGAAATATTACAGACAGTCACATGGACTAAAGAGGGTAAATTATACATGAGAAAAACACATTTCAAAAATATTTCATTGTGGGGAAGTGCAGTTCAAATAGTAAATGATATATAGAGCATTTACTTCAAAAGCTTTGAAAAGCATTGTGCAGTGTAATTATGTTGTACGGAATATACCTGTTTAGTTTGATTTGAAGTAGTAGTATGTAAAGTACACACAAATTATACATAATTCATGTTATTTTTATCAAATTACAAAAAGATGTGACAATGTCTGTGTAATCTCAATTGACCAAGGTTTAGGGTTTACAAAAAGAAAAGATAAAGAACCTTTGTCCAGTTAAGAGAATTCTATCACACGGAGTAAAGGGGGTAAATTATACATGAGAAATACACATTTAAAACATATTTCTCTGTGGGGAAATGTTTCCAAAATTGCAGTTCAAAAAGTAAATTACATATAAAGCAGAGGTTCCCAAAGAGCGGGCGACAAGACGCTTTCATGATGTAATTTTAAAAATATGACATTGTATTATGACAATTTTTTAGTGTAGTTTGATTTCACTTTTTTTTTTTTAACAAACAACACTATGTCTGTTTAATTCTTCAATTGCCCAAGGTTTATGGTTAAAAAAATAAAAGAACATTTGACCAGTTGAATTTAACTTGATTTCTTTGCTACAAAAATATGTGAGTTTTATCATCCATCTGGCTGGAGAGGGCCTCTGAGGACAAATTTAATTGACGTACGTGTTGATGCAATACCCAAACAAATATAAAATATACAACTTGACCAAATGCACTGACCAAAGTTTTTATTTAGTTTGATGTACAAGATGAAGCATCCCGCTGTGTACCACCGCATCGTCTGTGGCTTGTGTACGGCTCTGTGGGCTATTGTCGCCTGAGATGTGAGCTGAATAATTAAATGGATCCATTAATAAATAAAGTCCAGAAGTAAAGAGGAAGAGGAAGGAGCCAACTGGAGAGCCAGGTCACTCAACTTAGCAATCACAGTTTAGTGCATTAGCAGACAACAAACAGCAAACAGAAATGACAAAGTTTAGTCTAATCAAAACTATATTCTAAGGCTCAGCTTGACTTGACAAATGCTGGGTAAAAATAATACTTAATTCTTAAAAGTACATATAGGCACAGGTATAAAGGTATACAAGTATAGGTAACGTCTTGCAGTGGGATCCGTAGAAAAATATCAACATTTCAAAAACAAATCCGTTCTAGAACATGTGCAAAGAAGTTTCTACACAAGCGTTACATCATTTTGGGTTTCACTCTGTTATTTTGATATATTTATGTGCTGCGTAGATCACACTGCAGCACATTCATGACAATCGTATGTTCAAATATGTCCATAGTGTCAAGTTTAGTAATTAAGTAATAATAATGAAATAATTAAAGCCGTGGTAGCGGCGATGATGGCTCTCGCCACCTGCGCAACTGCCTTCCCACGCGACCGTTGCAATTGCCCCGACACTGCATTCTCTTAGACTTTATTCTTTAAGACTTTATTCTTTAGACTTTATTCTTTAAACTCCCTCCTCCCTGTACCTCCATCACCTAGCAACAGAGACCCGCCGCTAATGCTGATGCTAACGCTAATGCTAAGACCACGGCACGAGAGGAAATGTTCTATCAAAATAAAAGAGGAAGAGGAAGTGAAGGCATTAATTGCGCCCCTGCTGGCCAATTGTAAAAAGACACAATATCTGTAATGCACTTTTTTTCATGGCGTATGGCATGAGTTTCAAACAAATCAGACAATGTTGAGTTTTTCACACAATGGGTAGGGGGCGCTATAGAGTAAATTTGTTACATGGGTATTAATTATTTCCAATCAGATCATAAAAACGCATTAATGAGTGACTTGTCCTTGAAAAAACAGGAGACCCTAAGAAATATATATATTTTTTTGAATATTTATAAAATTTCAATTTAGATGCGAAACGTGTATTTTGAGCTCGATCGGACGAAAAACCTAGGACAAGTAAGATTTTGAAAAAATGGCGGCGCCACTTTGATTCAACATGGCTGACTTCCTGTTTATCATAGAGCGATGCTGCCAGGCGTGTTTTACTCGTCAAAGGTCAGAGGTCAAAGGTAGCTCTATCACTGTCCCAAGTCTCATGTGCCTAGGCCAAAGATTAAGAGTTTGATCTTTTTTCTTTTTTGAACTAGTCGGCACTGTTGCGACCGGCGTTCTCGCAACCTCCATTTTATTGGAGTTCGGGCCGAGCCAATCGCGTCTATGTCTCCATGTGTGACCTATGACCCCATGTGTGACATTCATCATTGTTCAGGGGGTCAAAAATGCCAGAGTTGTGGCAAAATGACCATGAATAATAATAATAAGAAGAAGAAACCTGGCAAGAACAAAGACTCGTCGCATTCCATTCCATGGAATGGCTCGAGCCAATAAAAGCAGGATTTTACAAAGGTAAAACTGTAATGGCAGTAATTATTTATTTGACCTGTAGTTGAAACCCTGAACCCCAGAGCTTGTTCTGGAGCATAAGTAGAGGAGCTTTTTCAGATTTTTGTTTGTCTTTTAAAATATGTGATTCACACTTTGGATTACAATATTAAATGTATTATATATATATTTTTAATATTTAAATTAAACAATCTTATTTTAGGGGGTGCACGGTGGCAAAGGCGGTTAGCGCTCTTGCCTCCCAAGAAGGAGATCATGGGTTTGATTCCTGGACCAGACCAATATCACATGATCTCTCTGGGTTACCGTGGGTTTTCTCCGGGTTCGCCGGCTTCCTCCCACCGTCCAAAGACATGCATGTGTTATTAGGCAAAATTGGTGACTCTAAAATTGGCCCTAGTGAATGAATGTGAGGGTGAACTGTCTGTAATGTCTATGTCTCTGTGTTGGCCCTGCGACGAGTTGGCCACTGTCCAGGATGTACCCCGCCTAAGGCCCGAAGTCACTGGTTCCCTGGAAGGGAACAAGCGGTAGAAAATGGATGGATGGAATTTTATTTATTACTGCAGCACCACCGTATCACCTGTTGTCACACCGCAGGACATTTTGGGTTCTGGTTTAAATTCAGAAGAAATTAAAAAACTTCATTCTAAAACTAAGTGTAGACCTACTTTATAGAAGATATTTTTGTGCACTGTTGACTTGTATTTTGGAGGAAGAAAAAAGTTATTTAGAAAGTATTTAAATTTGACATAAAAAATGTCACATCAAGTATCCACATGTTTCCATGGAGATGTTACGGCTGCCTTGTGTGCTCCACAGTATGGCATTAAACATGCCCTGCATTTATTCAAATACAGATGGTTTCTTATAAACATGGGTCACCTCGTCACAGATCTGACCTGTAATCTAGCCTGGTAGCATGCAGATATGGTTACAGACATACTGTGGAACATTCAAGGCAAAGCAATAACCTCTGAAAAATACTTGTACCTAATATTCACATCATTTTGAACGTGATTTGGGAGCCGGATGTGGCATTTCAGTTCATTTCCTCTATGATCCAGTGGGACTGTGCTACATCCTTTAAAGCAGGTGGAGGGAGGTGACAGGGGCTGTACTGCTGCAGAGCCAAGAGTAGATGTCCATACGCTGCCAAACTCTGTCCCAGCAGGCCTCGCCGAATTACTGTTAAACTGCCTAAATCTGATGTGCCTAAAGCCTACCAGACTACACCGTTGTTTAAGACGGAAAAATATGTCTAGGGAGCAGTTAGAGGGGAGGCGAATATGAATTTGTGGTTTGAACTATATAGACTTGTAAGGGAACACAGTAGCGACTATAGCATGCCGCTACTGCTACCATGTTTTCTTTGCTATTTTAAAACGTATGTGGGGTAGGCTACCTTCAACGAGATGTTATAGAATTCTAGGACAAAAGCTAAGCTAAATTGAATACAAAACGCAGATAATAAACTCAAGGACAAATGGAAAAGACAGACCTCCACAAAGCTCACAAATGCGCTCTCGTGCATTGGCTTTATCTTGGTTATGGTGAATTATACTGGCCTGTTCCACCGCTGACCCCAGTAGAAAATGTATGAAACATTTCTGGACTGTGTAAATAACAAACTAACCAACATCACGATTAAAGAAATCTCTTTGAATGAGGTAATTAAGATCTTGTTAAAAATAGAAAATACACTTAAAATGAAAAGTGGCCATGAATCCTGACTCCTAAATACCCAATAACATTTTACTCCTTCTAATAATTCTACCCTAATGCCGCTTGCTGCATGCTTTCTCTCTTTATACACACACATGCTCTCTCACTCTCCCCACTATCTTTCTTTCCTGAGGCCTTATTTTACAGCCCGATCTCTATTTAGATTTCCTCGTTTGGAGCTGCCATAACGTTCCCCGCTGCCAACATCTGTAAGTGGTTTGGGGGCAGGAGACACTATGGAAAATCATCAAAAATAAAGAGGCGAGATGGAAGACAGGCAGTGAGAGCAGAGACACTGAGTCAGGACAGTGGATTGTCTCGTGTCTGATAGCACCACCAGGATGTGTTCACACTTGAATCTGGGTCTTAAGGGGAAAGAGGCATGGCCGTATATCATCTGCTTCCAATTCATATTAAAATGGTACTATACAAGCAATTGGATATCTCGTTTTTAGTGAAAATTATACTCCTCTGACATGAGGGAGGACAAGACGATTCAATTCAATTTATTTTTGTAACGCCCAAAATCACAACAGCAGTTGTCTTGGCAGTGAAAATGGCATGATGACATGGAGTGACCTGAGCTGGGAGCTGAACACATCTTTCTTTTGTGATATGAGGTCTACAAGGAGGTCAAATACAGTCAAAAAGTCAGACCTGCCTCCCCCAAAATGCCGCACACGGCCGCTAAATGCCCCTTTGATACACCTTACAGGGAATCGGTTTGTATTGTTTATTTGTTTTTTTTTAGTAAAACCTATATAAAACACACATTGTACAGAGATCTGTGCATGGAGCCTATGTTTATGTTTGGCTGCTGTGACCTCATTCACGTGTCATGTTTTAGGCAGATTGGATTTAAGTTGCAGCACTTTTAAAGAGATTATCTTATTGTGGGAGATTAGAGGAAGTAAATACAGTGAAGGGAGCTAATGAGGGGTTTCCCCCTCCCCGGCCGCCAGCCCCACTCACTGCTCACTGTCCTGTTGATAATACACACTACAATAGTATTACTGTGGTCATAGAGGCCTTGCACAGGGTGTAGTGTAATGCTGACAGTGAAAAACATGCCAAGATTAAACAATAAATATGTGATTACTGGTACAAATATCACTGTTGAGTGGGAACACAACGTTGGGGGCTTTTGAAACATGCCAATAAATGTCTTGGTTGAAGTACTGCACAAAATGTACATGGTTTGTAAAATTATGAAGTGCAGAAATATCACAGTTTACAATTGTTTCAAATATTATACTGCAAGTTTAAATTATTTTTAATCAACTCTTTTCTACAGCTTTCTACAGTGATGTAATAATATATTGTAGGCAATGAATGACTCACTCTTTATGCCTGTTAGAGACAGTTCCTGAAGTGATTAAATACATTCAGTATTAATACTACAGCTTGGATGCTTTTGAGACCTGTGGGAGTGAGTCATACAGTGTTGACAGTCAAATACAGATCCTAATACATGTCATACTATTAAGTGTGAGCATATGGCAGCACTTTGCACATGTGTGTTTGTGCAGTAGTGAAATGGAGACACAAGGAGAGTTTGTGTGTACAGTAGGCCCTCATTAGGTAATGAGGATGATTACGCTGCATTAGGTGGTGGAGCAGAGACCGACAGCCACAAGGAGAGGGAGGGAGGGCTAAAAACACCAACATGTGTCTGTGATTTGCGGGATAAGCACATACCATTTAATTGACACAAGCCCTGGTCGCCTCCTGATTGGTGCAGAGCATCCTGTGTACTTCGGCTTGGCCAGGACCGTCCTTGACTCCGAGGGGAGGGAGACAGATGTGGTGTGAAAGGGGTGGCGCCAGGAGCAGTCACAGAATGGAAAGGTACTGAACACAAAGTCAACTGCGTGAAGCAACACTGGAATATTGGAGCAGCATTAAAGTGTTTTGTAGGTCAGACTTGCATTGTGAAGATGGAAAGGTTTAGCCTGAGAGTTATACAGGCACATGGCAGTCTACAAACACACTAGACGTGTCCACAAGGAACCTCCTACTGACTACAGTCATATTCAGTCAAAAGTTCAAAAGGTCTTAGATTACTCTCACACCAATGATGTGACTCTTTAAATACTTTTACATAGCATCTAATTGTATATTTCAGTATTATAGTATGTACTTGAAAGAACATGTGAACTCATTATCAACAGCATAATATAAATACTCATTAGGCCTTCATACGGACATTGTCTTTGAGAGATTGATGCACATGATGATTAATCATGTAATCAAGTAATATGAGGTGAGTAATAGTCTTAATAGAGAGGTGAGTAATAGTATTGCATTATTATTGCAGCAACTAACCATTCAAAATGAGACATTAGTAAGAAAGAGTGGGAAAACAACATACGTATGTTTGAACTTAAGAACTTTAAAGGAGCACTTGGTAACTTTTCTGATTCGGGTTCTGCCACTCCATCTCCACAGAGATATTTTAGCATTGTTTGGAATATTTCACAGTACGACAGAGTTATTCAATTGGCGGTCTGTGGGCCAAATGTGGCCCACTAAGTAATATGGTCCGGCCATCTTGGTAAAATGGGCCATGGGCTGAACCATATTGCTCAGTAAGCTCAGTAAGTTTGTCTTTAACAGTTCAGATGTTAATGCCATTTATATTTAAGTCCTGGCTCAGATTCTGTGGTCTAGTCTTGTTGAAGATGTTAGTTAAAGCCTGATGTGATCTACAATACCTGCTAGCCAATGTCCGATCTCGTCATCACTAGGAAGCTAAGCAGGGCAGGGCCTGGTTAGTACTTGGAGGTGAGAATGCTGGAACACCAGGTTCCACAGTGGGGCATTAAGAGGAAATGTTGCTGTGTCCTTAGGGAAGACACTTTCAATTCAATCAATTTGTTTTTTGTAACGCCCAAAATCACAACAGTAGTTGCCTCGGGCGGCGACAACTCCACCCACCTCGCCTCATAAAGCGCTTTGAGTGCCTTGAAGGTGGAAAAGAGCTATATGAATACACTGCTAACATAACAATAAATATATGATTAGTCTTGGTTCAGGACTAGGGCTAGTTTTAGATCTGTTGCTATGATCTGCTCCAGGTCAAGTCTGGTTATTGATTGGCACTGGGTTGATATTTGCTTAGTCCTGCTTTTGTCCTGTTTTCATATGTTTTACTTGAGTGAAACAAAATATTTCTGTTGAATAGTACCATTGCGAGCTGTTCGTGGGCACTGAATAGAAATAATACAATAGAGGTGCAGTTTTGTATTCCGGCCCCCAGACAGTCCTCTGAAGAGTCTTCCCCCCCTTGAAAATATAATTGAATATCCCTGCAGTATGACATAAAAATTGTCTATGTCTGTAAAAAAACATACATTCTTCCTAGGAGCACTCTCATCTCATTTAAAACACTCAAACCAAACTGTCACACATGTACTCAGCTTATCAGTGCGTACAGATTTGTTGTGAAAGTTACCACTGCTTTATCTGTATATAAAATAAAGCAGCCTCCTTGTACTAAACGCACCTGCCCAGCGCAGTAATCAGACTGTAACACAGCTCCATGACTCCCCTCCTTGTGTCAGAGGACAAACCACCACTGTTACACCTTGAACAGAAATAGTTGGATTGTAGGTGTAGTGGGTGGACGTGTGAAGACTTCCCTGTTCAGGAGCGGCCCCTCTGCTCCCTTTCTATAAGTGAGCAGGTATTTTTACCCCCGATGAAGTGCTGACCCAGGGCCGAATAATGACACCCCGCAGGGCCCTGGCACAGACGAGTCAGGGCACAGAGCACCCGGCACCTGAGCCACACATAAACCACACTTATCCCACTGTGTACACACAAGTACATAGCCACGCATGCAGGGGAATGGAGGAGGGCATACCTTGCCAGAGCCGGGAAACCTTTCTGGCAGCAACCCACGAACATGCCACCCCCATCACAGAATACAATAAAGATTCAAAGGGGCTGAAACTGTACTCCTGGTTTGTGCAGAAGGAGTAGTCAAAGTCAGGAGAAAATAATCACGTACAATACGCCATGCCAACCTGAAGGATTCGGGCACAGTCTGTGTGTGGTACGTTTCAATCTAAATGTCCTGAGAGGATTGGGCTTGTTTTAATCACTTCAAGTATAATGATGGTAAATGATCACAAGAGATTAAAAACTCAAAGAAAATACAACAATGGTCCTACTATCACGCCTGACAATTATTTGGTTATTTGCATGTAAACAGAAATGTAGAAGAAAAGCACTTTTGAAGTGTGGGAGTTAAGATATACGCCTGATCAATGGTTTTAAAAGTAATGTAAAAATTACTTTTAAAATGTTTTGTAAAAAATAAACTTTAATGAGCTTTTAACCATGTGACAATGATCTTTCATCATCATTAGTGTACAACTGAGACTCTAGTGCTCTACCCCTTATTCCCACCCATAATCCCTGTACTTGCAATTTTTGATAACATTAAGACTTCAAGTGATACAGTACACAGAATTCTAAAATGTCACGTAGCGTCTTTTCAAAATTAAAAACATTAACATCTGCAGCTTGTTACAGCAAAATGTCACAATGAAGAGGCTTATTAGCCCTGCAGTTTGGAAAGGGGAAGTCAATGGCATACAAAGTCATTTTAGATCAATATTGCGTTTCCCAGTGAACACAATGTAAAATGCGGATATACTTATGTTATAGATCAAAACTAAATACCCGGAAAAACAAAAAACAACACACATAATATGTCAATAGTTAGGATAAAACCACTCCTTTTGCCGGTTCATGCAAATGTCTTGCCATGGATTAAAAACATTATTGAGGTCATAATCTGCACTTTCACGTTTTTTGACCAAGTATCGAGTCAAGTTTGCTAAACCGAGGAGCCCGACATGTGGGAATTAGCAGACTTAACTGGAGACTTTGCCCAGTATCTACAGTATATCTTCTTCCACATTAAATGCATGTTCTATGGAAAGTATGCAGTGCGTTGCTAGGCACAGCAGAGGCTACGGGAAATGGCTGTGGTCAAACCCAAGTCCTTGAACGAGACAGGGAGGAAAGGAGAAGTCAGGGAGTAAAATAGAGCAGTCAAGCACATACTGTATCACCAACTGTACAAGTACTACAAGCAGATGTGTCAAGGGTACATAATGTTTCTCAATGTATGGTTCATGTTCTGCTTGTGATAGACAAGCTTCTCTGGGTGCTAAAGAATATCTTGCTCCTGAAGTTTAAATGGAGTTTATTCTAATTTAATTTCTGGTTTAGATCTGGGTTAGTCCTGGCCAAGATAAGTTCTAGTTTAGATATGGGTTTGTTCTCTTCAATCCTGGTTATTCATTGCTTAAATCTGGTTAAGAGCATTAGTTCTAATTTAGACTATGGCGGTATTTACACTTGACTTGGTCTTCTCTGTGTTTAGTTCCAGTTTAGTACCAACTTTAATATCTTAAAGTGTGAACCGAGTTAACCCAGACCTAGTATTTATACTTGAAATGGGTATAGGGTTTCAGTATCGATTCTGGGTACCTTTTTGTTTTTGTTGACAGTCTGACAGTTAGACTTTAGTCCAGGATGTCCTTAGTCTTGGTGCAGTCCAGTGCATGCTACTGTCTTAGCCGAGGTGCAGCGTAAACTAAAATGGTGGTGGGAATGTGCCACTGCATGTTAATTCTTCTTCACGCTTGCGTTGAGGAACACAGAGCCTCTAATTGATGCTAAACAAACTGCTGACCCAGACTGGGGATGAAGGTCTGTCACCGATGCACACAGGCACAAACGATAAAAC
Organism: Eucyclogobius newberryi; assembly: GCF_026437365.1. Classification (NCBI taxonomy): domain Eukaryota; kingdom Metazoa; phylum Chordata; class Actinopteri; order Gobiiformes; family Gobiidae; genus Eucyclogobius; species Eucyclogobius newberryi. The sequence continues at coordinate 28,218,422 of NW_027315801.1, forward strand.
GCACCATTTACCAGTGTGGTGCGAAAGTGAAATGTACAACTGTGGGGCATTGCTTCAGACACCACCAGAGCTCAAATGCTATCACAGCTATAGCAGAGTGGTACCTGTATATTTAAAGGCAGGTGGTCAAGTAATAGGTCAGCAGAAAGCAACCAGTGGGGAAAAGAAGCCCACACTTTTACTATAGTGGTACTATTACTTCAAGGTGCCCTATGTGACATTTCTGCTGGTTTCAAGTTATTGCTTGACTGGTATGTTTCATAGTCTGGTGTTTAGCCTGTCTCACATGTATTCAGTTGCAAGTATTTTTATTGCTCAGAAGAAAAAAAAAAAAAAAAAACTGTGGGGTGACCTTTCCACAGATCTGACCTGTAACCTCATCTGCTCATTCCATGACGCTAGATGCATGCCATAGTGTGGAACAATAAAGACAAGCAGGCGGCAGACCCTCTACCAGAAATGTTACATAGTACACCTTTAAAATGAATACAACTAACGTAAAAGTGAAAAGAAAAGAATTTAAAAAAAAAACTTCTATCAGGAAAGAATGCTGCTTGATTGCTACATAACTGTGTTTCATAAATGTTTAGGTGGCGTAACCATATTATTTAGTCTCTTATTTCCAACAAGAGGGATTTTGTTTGGATACAATGTTAGGTCAGAAAAGGGTAGACCCAAGACCTAAGAACAAAGTGGTTATCTCACCAGATCACTCTTTTGCATTTCACTCAAAAATAATCTCCAGTGATACAATGTCATGTGAAAGTCCTTGGGAAGGTCTGTGGGGCATGTTATAATGGGTGGGCAATGAAGGTAAAGTCCTCCTCATTGTCAAACACCTGAAAACAAACACTTAACACACAAACACACAAAACAGCCCCTAAACATGGAAGCTCTTGGGAGGCACAGCAACGTCTTTGCCCGGGCTCCATGTCCCTGTCCTCGTCACGTACACACAGAGCTCATGCAGCCTGTGAAGGGCAAGTGCCTGCATGTAGTGTGCACAACTTACAATGCAAATCACTTCAGTCATAACCCTTGTTTTGGTCCCTTTCCCTTTTTTTCTACACTCATTCTACAGGAATCAACGCTCTCCATTGGGACAGGAGCTCTTTGAAGGTGATCCAGAACTGCTCTGCCACCTCTGTTTGGTTCTAATATCTGATTCATCCTGCAGTATTAATGTAATAAGATACAGTATAAGGCATAAATATGCACTTCAAATTCTAATACTTCCAGTGCGTTTCGACTGGTTCACTTTGAAAGGTTAAAAGTGAACTGTACTAGTCTGATCTGTCCAAATGTGGCACAATTCTTAGTGAAATTGCTACAGAGGCCGCTAGGCGACCTTATGATTAAACAATATAATTTTGGTACAGTTTTTATTTTAGTTATGTTTGGGTGAAGTCAGCTGCTTAAGTGTTAGACCCCTTCCAGCTAGGAGCATGGAGATGCATTCAGCTATGAAGAGAACCGTTCCCACGTGTTCCAAAGCAAACTGGTGTGGGGGAACAGGGCCAGTCAAAACTTGTCTTAAAAGTATCAACACTCTAATTTTATCTTTTTTTTAATGGGTAAAATAAATCAAACTCAAGTAAGGTAAGGTTCTAAAATTATTACACCAGTGCTGCTATTAAACTATTCCTCCCTCTCTCTCCCTCCCTCCCCTCTGCACCACGCTCCGGTGGGACAAGAGCTCTTTGAAGGTGATCCAGAACTGTACTACCACCCGGCTCTCCCCCGCCCTCTCCCGCCCCCCAGTGAGTGTGTCCCCTCCACCCTCACACCCTCAGGGGGCTGGATCCTGATCCAAATCCAGGGCCAGGCTCATCACAGCTCCTGCCGCGGGGCCTCCCTGGATGTCCCACTGTCTCAGAGTGAGAAAGGTGGGGGTCTGGGAGAGAGAGTCCAAATATGCCGTTAAGTAAGGACCCTCACATGCAGGCAATAATTCCCCCAAAGCATTTATTTCATTCTAGGGGTGGTAGAGAAAGAGGCTAAGGAGCTTTGCGACTTGAATAGCTATGCAGTTTTAGGGTCATTAGTTCCACATATTCCTCAAGATTCTTTGGGACCCTGACAAATATGTAATCAGAGGTCAAGGAGAATGGAGAAGGAGGTCTTCTCTGTTTGGACTGATTCACAAGTCGGTTGCAATTTCATGTAAAAAGTTACAATGGCACAAAAGGTCATTCATACATTTTTTGGCATCCAGATATTACCTCATAGATCATGCATCGTTTTCTGTTAGTTAAAGTGAATTTAAACCAGGACTAATCCAGGTGTATTTCTATTTTTCCTTTCACTTCCTTCTGACAGCCCTCCCTCTCGCCATCGTCCTTCCCCTCATCATTCTATCCCAAGGGCAGACTCTTTAACTCTTCATATTCTTGTCCGACAGGTTTCTTTGGCACATAATGGAGCACTACGGGGTGCCAGGAGATAGTCTGGTCTTTAACTAAACTATTCTTGCATCACCAGCAAAAGTTGTAAACAAAAAATAAAATAAAAAAATAATAATAATGTATGTATATTTATATATATATTTGAACTTACTTGTATGCTAACTCACACGGGTGGCTAACAATCCACTTTATTATCCTCAAGCCATATGGGAAGGCAGGCTTATGGGGTGTGTCAGGATACATGGGGCTAAAGCAAAGCATAGCCAGCGATTAGACTTAAATTATGTCTGTTATCACCTGCATGTCACAGCGGGAGTTAGAGGCCACGGTTTATGTTTGCACAACTGATTTTTATGTAAATAAGAAAAACCAGGATCATTTTTGAGGTGACATTCTGGTAGACAAAAATGCTTATGGCTAGCTTATGGTGAATGCATCTTGCACACTGAACATTACAGAACCCAGGAGCAGAACCAAAGCTGTTTCATTTTACATCAAGGAACAATGTAGCTTGTTTGCCACATAGCTTTGTGGTTTTCCACAGCATGTTTCCACAATAAAACTAAACTAAACTATAAAACACCAAAATCCTCACACAGTAAAATCTTTGAGAGATGCTCAGGAAATTTGTCATGTTTAATTACATCATTACATGGTGATAACATATAAAAAAAAGACTCATTGTTTAACTATGAGACCTTAAAAAATTGACATACACTTTTAAAGTGGTTGCAAAGAAGCCTTTCAATGTGAAGTGTGTTCTCTCTTTGTCAATGCAGAAATAAGCGGACCCAGTCAGGTACATCTGTGGGTATTCCTGACCAAGACTCAGATTAGCAGAATGGTCCCAATGGGCTGAACCGTGTCCACTGAACTGGGAACTTTCCCCCTTTAGCATTAAAACATAGTTTTGAAATGGGTACAGTCACTGCATTTTAGGTTTGGGATGTTAAAAACTTGCTTACGCATTAAAAGCAAAAATAAGAAAAATTAGCAGAATTATGAAAATAAGCATCTCTGTCACATATTTAACACTTCTATGGGCACACAGAACGGAATTTTGCACTGCTCATGATTTTCTTCCTGGATATTCTTCAACTATACCTCTTTCTTTAATCACCCTTTTCTGTGTCGTCCTAGCTGGGACCCTGTCCTGTGGCAGGGGTCAGTGAGGGGTGTGTTGAGGCGGGACAGGCCAGCTGCTGGAGGTGTGCGCAGAAAAGGAGCAGCTCTATGTATAGCCTGTGTGTCCCCTGGGATTTGAGACTTAAACTCCATATTCATGACACATCACTGCAGGGATTAGAAGGGCATCATCAGATAGAGCGGCTTACGTCAGGGCGCACTTACACACACGCGCTATCCAAGAAAATAACATAGACAGTGTGAGTGGCACCCTCCCAGGCCTTCATAAAAGTCCTCTAATAACAACTGCAGTAACTGCATTTGTGCCCACAAATCAGCCAATAAGGACAATGCAGGGGAAGTTTTCTTTCATTCATATTTGGGTGATTATGATTGTAGTGCTTCAGTAATTCATGGGGTTTCAGCTTGCTGTGCTGTTATATGCACCATTTTCAGGACTTTTTCCCATTCAAAATATGTATTATTTCGTTTTAGTAGTTAAATTGTTTATCGCTATAGCAACGGTCCTAATCATCATTCTGAAAACCATGGACAGTCCTTCTGAGAAGTAACTAACCACTGTAGTTGTGTTACACACTTACTGAAGATTTACCATCTGCAAATGTTTATGCATGATAAAGAGTGACTAGTATATAATTAAACAAATGCATAATAATTTGCTTAGGCTCACGTGTGAGGATACGAGAAGACATATGGAGAACAGGACACCGTGTGTGAGTGTGGTGGCAGTTTATCAGGTCCAGTCCTGTGGAAGTGGCGCTGTGCGGGACATCCCAAGAGGAGGGGCTGTGACTGTGGCTCATATGTGAGCTCTTATCTGCTTTGGTCCACAGGGGCATCAGGGGAAACGCACTCTTTCCTTCCTGTGCCTTTCACACTGTCACAACACAGCAGCCATAACAGTGTCTAACCAATGGAAGATGAAAGGAGGGACGTGTAAAGACGTACCATCATTCACTATCAAAAACATTTAAAAATAGTAATAAGCTCCTTTAAAGTCATTTTGTTCTGAGTGCAATCCAGGGCAGCGCTGGAGGAGAAGTGTCCCAACAGCAGTAGAGGGTACTGGGACAGTGGAGGTGGGGTATAGGCGGGTGCCCTCCACGGGGGAGCCGAGGAAGGACACCTCTGTACCCTACATTCTGCACCTGGCGCTGCACAGGACCTGGCAGCAGGCCAGTCCTCCTGCTTCCCCATTTCACCCTGTGCTATCTATCTAACGCTGCGATAATACTAGAGCTTCCATTCACTCTGTCATTAACCCACAAAGTAACTCTGTAGCAAGTGGGTAGTATATTGGCCCTGTAACAAGAGAGCTCAAGGTGATATTAAACTCTAGATGGAGTTTAGAAATAATGATTGGTGGTGATCACAGCAATATTAGCCGCCATATAGTCGTTGCAGTACTGTTTCTCTGACTTGATTAATGTAATATTTTGTGAACAACTTGGAGGATGCAGCTTATGAGCTGGCAAAAGGCCACTTCTTCTGCATCCCCCATTTCCCATCACTGTGTAGGCCGCCTCTCCCACTCAGAGCGAGGCAGGCCCGGTGGTGCTAAATATTATGATTAATTAATGCTACACTGAGTAACTGACCTTTCGTGGTGTGAAATCCCATAAAATGTGTTTGTGCAAATTGATCATTTTGTGATAATTATGCTAGGGGCAGTGTGTTTCAATTTGCGATAGTGTCAACATCCGAATCAAGCATTTGTTAAGCATTTAATAAACTACAGCTTGGAATGGAGTGGCAACATTTACGTGAGAGTGGCTAATGTTTGTGTAGGGCTCGAAGGATGGGGAAAAAGACAATATTATGAGATACAATATTTATGTATGTATATATGTAATTGTTGAACAGATATGGAAATGATGTAAAAAAAACACACAGATAAACAGATTTAAATGTGTCCCACAATCAGAACAGCTGCTAACCAATGTTATTGAACTGTTATTTTTCTCAATGAGGTTAAATAACAGTAATTTGAGGTTAAATAACAGTAATTTAGATGCTATACAGTATTTTTCTGCATTCGAACAGAGATTATTTTGGCACCGACTGATCACAACTAACCTTTATCACCAACGTTGCACAACTAGAGCCAACTTGCTTCACCATCATTCCTCTTTTCCTGCTCACTTCCACTCGTGACGATTCCCTTATCACTTCACCTCCTGACAGCTTTCTAAGACTTTGGTATTACTGAAAGTGAGTGGAACAACTCATCCTCGGTACTTCCTGTTTCTTGGAGACGAGTTCTTCCTGTGTGTGTGCCCCGCAGAGTGTCACCTTGTATCATTAGGAGACATTGACACTTCTGCCGTTGACAAAATGCGAGCACGTTTTTTCCTTTAAACTGTCATCACTGATTGTGTGAAAGCGGGTTCAGAATAGAGTGAGGGGAAGTGTTCGAACAGAAATACAAAATACTAAAATGTAAGTACAAATCCTATCCGAGGTTCATAAAATGTTCCAAATGACAAAGAGATTAAAGTTTTTGGGAAGCAATTTGACAGGTGTATGCAATGGAAGTCAAGACCTTGCAATACAACATTTCAAAGGCCAGAAGGTTCACCATTCAAGTTATCTCATTATAAGTCATGTATAACTGCAAGTCTAACTAAATTATTGAATTCTATAAAACCAAAAAGATAAGGAAATTGCACTTTACTATCTCAAGCACACATTTTTATAGCTCAAGAATACTTCACTCTTCACAGTTAATAAATGTCAGTTGTTGAGCCAGATTCAAAACAATAATAATATACTTTATATGTATTGTTGGCATGAAAGTGGATAAACTGCCTCTCAGTGAAGAAGTTGTGGGTTCAATCTTCGGGTGACCCAAAACCTGGGAGTTTGTGTACTTTCAGAGCAAATTTCTCTTACTGTAGGTCATATGCAATAGTAGAACTTAAATTGCTCCTAATCAAAGAGCGTGAGATTGATAAATGTTCTTTATTTATTCATAAAATTGGATATTGCATATTATTTAACCTAGTCATTTGTAAATATGTCAGATGTTAGCCACAGGATATTTTTTTTTTAATCTTTTCATTTAAACATTAAAACACAGAACATCGGACATTACCAGAACACAAAACAAAATATAAGTAACACGTAACATACAAAGAAATATTCTTTCAAGTCTAGTCAAACAAAAATTCCTACTTCTGTCCAGTCCTTGATTGTTGGTTCAGTTTGTGTCATCAATTTCTTTGTGATGGCCTTTCCTGCCCTCAAAAGTGTGTTCCAAAAGTATCCATTTATTGTGTCCATGGCTGGAGTTCGTGGTCCCTGGAAAGGCTGACGGTACAACTACAGGTTATTCATAACATAAAACACAACATTATAACAGAAACATTTCCTTCACAGACAAAAATAACTTAAGTATCACACACAATAAACAACATCAGACTAAACACAGGACAGGGGCAGGACAGGAACTATTCACCACCACAGACTACACCACAGAGGAACAGTCAACACATCAGTTTGTAATTCACAATTCATGAGTTTCTTATAAGTGATCAAATTTTATCATGTTTCTTTTCCTTAAGAGTTTATAAAGTGCTACAATAGATCGTCCTAAAAGTAGGCTGATACATTGCACAGACCGTAAACTGCTGTATGTATTGCACATACGCTAAATGTACACCCTAATGTGGTACATGTCCTTGCATGTCTCAGCCCCTTAGATTTAGGATTTGACTGAAATAAAGTGATAAAACATAGTGTGATAGGTCACAACAACATTGCCTGGATCAGATGGAGTGTTAGACGTGAGGTAGGGAACTTTGGAGTACACAAGGAGAATATGCAGAAACTTTGGAAAGGACTTTGTTGCTGCGAGGCTAGAACCATTAACCACTGCATCACTGTGTCATCCCAATTACTATTTATATATTTTGGAGCAAGTGTGTGATCCTGGACAGTGAGAAATCCCATAGCAAGGGCTTATCCAGCTGGGAGCATAGTCCAAGCCTGTAACCACTGATAGGATAAGACCAGTGTCAACAAAGCAATGCCATCACAATCTCTTCTGTTGATCTTCATGTGTCTTCTGTACACGCTTACAACTACAACCCTGAGCTAGACAATACTAGCAAACCTCTGGCATAAGGAAGATTGATTTACTCTATAGAGATATTTGAAGAAGAAAATGTTTAAATTGCTGTCAAAATCTACTGTCAAGATAGATGTGGCCTCACCGCTCTCATATATTCAGTTAATTGGGACCATTTTGCTGTCTAAGCAGTACACTCTAAAAACCATAGCACTACTTCCCACAATTCGCATGATTAATCCCCACATCAGACAGACTGGTAAAGAAAGCTGCCAATCCCCCAAATTAGAAAAGTGAACTTTATTGAACAAAACATGCTGCAAGACAGATAGTTTTACACATCAATTTGAAGTGCAATATGGCAATATTTATTAAGTTAGAAAATGGAAATGCTTTACAGTGACTTTATTTACTGATCACACCATTATCTTGTTAACAGACTAACTAATCACAAATAGACTTAAAAGGTTTACCATGTAACAGTTCTAGTGGCATTTTATTGCTTTGACTTGAATGTTCCACAATATGACTTCAAACTTTTCTAGCTAGCATTTTATTCATTATGGGCGTTTTTTTATATCTCAAAAATACCTTGAAACCTTCTTTGTTTTAAGAGAAATTGATTGGTTTAATGCCATACCGTGGAACATTCAAGCAAAAACAATAACATTTCCACAGAAACATTCAGGTACCGACTCGCAAAGACAAACTTCATAACATGTAATAAACTAGTTTGATGGACTAAATGCTTTCCCAGTCCTCTATGTGTTCTGATCACTGGTTGTTATACAACATTAGTGCCTGCCTGGGTGGAAAGTGTTGCTCTAAGCCAGAGGAAGGGTGTGTGAGAGTAAAATAACACCAAAAACTCCACCAAAGGAAGAGCATGGATAGAGTGGGAGGAGAGATGGAGAGAGGTAGAGAGGGAGAACAGGAGAGCGGTGCCCGGGCGGCTGCTCCAAAAACCTGTCAAGGTATTTCCTTCTGAAAACACAGCATTTGTGGGAGTGCAGCAGGAGCAATGCCGACCTCTACGGACAAATTGTGTTTAAGATGTACCCAACAAAAAGCTGTTTGCTAGAAGTTGATAAATTCATTACAGAAATATTTAAGAAGAGTCCAGTTTAAAAACAATGATGCAATGAATGTGATGTAAACTCTAAGAATTCAGGAAGAGAATCTCCACTAAATAAAAAGACCCCTGAAAAAGGGGTCATTACTACTTTTGCATTGGTCCCTGTCCCCCATTCACAAAAAACACATCTACATTCATTCACTAACATACACACTTAAAGGAATAATAGAGGATTTGAGAACTCAAGCAACTGTTAATCCCTTTTTTAAAAATGTGCCTGCGCTCACTCACCCCCACCCTCCTGTTCTTTCCAAGAGGTCGCCTACCATCAAACCTTGTGCGGACGCACACAGCATCTCCGCTGCTACACGTACGTTTGTTTATTAGCGTGACAGATGGATCGCATCTCTCATTTCCGCAGATTTCTGTCTCTTCTGAGCTCGAACACAGTCGTTCTCTGTCGCCATTTTGTACTGTACACTGAAGGAGTTCCTTCAGTGTACAGTACAAAATCAACACACACACACCGGCATATCAACCACGCATGCGCAGCCAGGGAAACTGGCTGCTATCCTGGCAAGGAAGCTGCAGGTGTGCAGTAGCACGCAGGGAATGATTGACATGTGGGAGAACTACTCGGCTGTCCACGCCACGAGGAAATGAGACTAAGATTGCGCGTCAAAAATCCTCTATTAGTCCTTATTATTATTTGGCGCGGTGTCTTGCCCAATGACACAATGACAGTAAGAACCTACAAGAGCTGGTTGTGAACATTCAGCCTTATGTGGGTGAAAGCCCTACCACCGAGCCTCGTTTTGTACATTGATTTACTTTTTCTTTGTTCATACTTGTTCTTAAAAACCTTTCGCCTTGTACACCGTTTCCCCTGTCCATTTTGATTCCTTTACAAGATCTTTTGACTCCAATTTTTGCTTGAAATTATCTCCACAGCTGTCCATAGCCACTCAAGAGTATACAGGCTTAATGAGGCATCCACTCCCCACACAAGCTCCAAATGTTGCCATCCTCCTCGCTCGCTAAAGTAGACCTAGCATCTCACACCATCCCACACACAACGGAGAGACAGGCAGTCCTTCCAGAGCTCTTCATCTGGTCTCGTACAGTAACTGCGATCTCCAGCACACATATGGCAGCGTGCTTACATAAATATGTTGAACACCTACGCACTCTGCATGTCCCACTGCTCTCCTACCAGGCCAGCTGTAATCCACCCCACGTGTTTACATGGCCCGCTGAACCGAGAGCCGCCGAGACAAAGTACGGCATCAGGACCGCGCTGTCTGTCTAAGGGGGCTTTGCACTCAACGCAGGGAATGGTAAATAAATAGCAAGCAAAGCAAAAGTGGATGTAGCAAAGGATAAACGTGAATATGTCGCTCCAGAGGTACTGCAACATATTCACTCTCACAACCTTTGTCCAGTACATTTTCTTTTGCTATGGGTAAAACATAGACAAAAGTGTGTATGTATATTTTTAAGCAGAAAATGAGAGGTAAGTGATAAAACAGATTAAATTAAAATTACTTGGATCATTTGAAATAGCTATGTTTGAAATAGCTATTTTACATATTCAAATGTGCTTGATACAACAAGAGTTAAAAAAAAGAATGTCTATTGAAGTCCATATGTCTAACATGCGTCCTTCAAATGTTTGTTGTATTACGCATCATTTGTTACTGCATTGGCGCAGCATCAAGGGTCCAGAATTGTTGAGTCAGAGTAAATGGAAAATATATTCACATCTGTTAATTTATGCACAAATTTGCCATTTATGATCGTCCTCATTATACTCTTATAATGACAGAGGAGTTTGTGCATTTTGACTTTGCCACATGCGGTTGTTGACTCATGGCTGTAGCTCACACAGGGATGTGGTATGTTTCTGGCAAATGTTCCAACACTGTCACTATTATTATGAAATCTGCCATTACTCTGGATGGACTTGGTTTTGTATTTGTGAAGTGGGTGTTTTCAGACTGCAATGCCAGCTTTTACCAGTTTGGAGGAAATTATAGGTGGATCAAGGCTGCAGATCTTTAGCCCTCTTGCCCAGTACATTATTTAGTAAATATGCTAAATGTCTAGACAATATGACCCAATTCTGTTACATGCATAAGCTTCCTAAACCATTTTTTGGTACATATTATTTTCTGTGTGCTTTTAAGTCAAGATCATCAGTCCACGTTCCTCGGTTTACAGGAGCTCGATGTTCCTTTTCTAGATAAGGGTCCACCACCTGCTAGTCCCCATGGAGCTTAAAATATTCCATATTATGCTAACTATGCTAACATATCAAGCATTTATTTCACTACAGATACTGTTGCCTCTCAACAGATCTGACCTGTCTTCATGGAGGTAGATAATATGTTTAATACCATTCCGTGGAATAATTGATACAATGTAGACAAATTCTCCACCAGGAATGTTATGTAGTGCACCCTTGAAGCATCTTCAGTTGAGATTGCGAGTTCTGGTGGATTCTGTTGTAATTGAGCGTTACAAAGAGCTTCACATCAGGCATTCTTAAGTTGGTTGTTCAAGTCTTTCTGAGAGCGGTGTGTTTGTACAGGCTTGGGTTTAAAATTGGACCAAACATTTTCACCTGTTTCCATCTCCTACACAGAGCTGCTTGGAAACACAAAAAAGTAATTTCTCAAACCTTGACTTGTCTTCTACTAAGTTAATTCAAAGTTTTATATATAGCATGATCGTCTTTTAGTTAATAGTTGTTAAAGAGTCGGTTACAAATAAAAAGTAAAAGAAGTAAAAAGTTAAATCCTGCTTCACAGGTTCACTATTCAAAGTACAAAGTATAACAGCATCTATCATTTTAATATACAATATTATGAAGTGTATATTAGAGGAGTCCTGAGTGAGCCCAGTCCAAAGTGCTTCATTCATCATCATGATGCATAAGGCATTCATAAATTGAAGATTTGAATATATTTTTTGTATCATTTATAACATAAACTAAAGGCAATGGATAGAGTGACTTAAGTATTGGGGAAAGTAGGAGACAAGTGCGAGTGGGCTGCGACATATAATTGTATGTAATGAACCATAAACAGTTGTGTCTGAGGAGAGTGTCTGGGCTGGGTCTAAAGGGCTTGTCTAAAGACCTAAAGGCTCTGCTCCTTTAGGCTCTTAATTATGACTATCACAACTCTGCCACGCCCCCTTTAACCCTGCACTCTAGTGTGAGTATCGATGTTGCTATGGCCACTGCATCAAAAAATACTTGAGAAGTCGACTTAGCAACTGCTCATGTTGTTTGACCATTGCAGAAACCCACCTGTTTTACACAGTCACTGCCTCAATTTACAACACTACGCTGTTTTCTACTTAAGGGCACCTGTCTTAATAAAAACACACTTGTCTTAGGGAACTAACGGCCTTTCTTTTTTTCTTTTAATGATTTTTTTGGCCCATAGGCTTTATTAGAAAGGACAGCTTAGCGTGAAATTGGGATGAGCGAGAAGGGAAGACATGCAGTAAATGATTGGCACTGGGATTTGAACTCACAACACTGCAGCCGGCTGCACATGGAGACTGGCATGTGTGCTGCCACCTTAACCACTCGACCACCAGGCAGTGCGGGAACCTTTCAATGCTGTGTGTGGACGTTGCGTATCAGACACTGACAAGTTGTATTATTACCCAAAGGGGTTAAGTGTAAAAGCCACCAGCAGAATATCCCACGGCACAGAGGTACATGGACGGCAGTTTGGGAACCACAGCTCCCACTTCTATGGGACAAACGTTTCTTGAGTTTATGGAGCAATAAGTTAATGCCTTATTTGAGGCATGAAGGTCAGAAAGTTATGTGGCAATGTACCTACAAACGCTAATGGCCAACAGCAGTCAATTTCAGTATAATGTGGGGATTCTTGTGGCAAGAGAAGACCACGGCCAACCTTCAAGATAATATTAAACACAATATAAATTTAAGTATCACAAGGTAGCTCCTAAAATGTGTCTTTCACTTAAAGACAGAAAGTGACCTCTGAGCAAAGTCCACTCACTTCCTGAATATATCCAGAATTGTAAATGCCAGGAATATAAATAAAATTGCCAATTTAAACGGGAAATTTCGGCATGCTATAAGAGGCAGGTTTACTGTGGCCATCCCAAAGGAGAAAAGTTCAACGTTCCTTCTCTGCGTGTGTGTGTGTGTGTGTGTGTCTCACTTGGTTACCATTAGCCACACAGTCCACAACAACCATAGTGGAAAAAACTTTCGGTGCTAAAATATAAATAAAAGTAACACATCTTATAACAGTCTTTCATTTTTCCCCCATCTAAAATGCCTTAGATGTACTCAAATAAATGAGATGGAAAGAATGCTTCTCCTGTCACCACACAACATACATCACTCTAGTTCTCATCGCACCTGTCTGTTCAATGTCATCACTTTCTCACACTCGTTTTCTTTCTTCTATTTTAGTTGTCCGCGTTCCCTGAGAACAGACAGCTGAGACGAGCAGCACTGTCCAACAAGTCATGACCCTTGACCTCTCCCCTTAACCCTAATTCATCACGGTGCACGCAGAGGTCCACCCCAACAGTCGTCATCGGGTCACGTCCAGTTGCTGCTGTACAAACAGGATCCATGACCAGCTTTACAGAAAATTCTCATTCCATCCATTAGATAGGCTCAAATGAGTTATTGTTGATGATAAAATGGCAAAGAGGTAGTTGGTTTGTGTAAGAGATAAACAGTTTGAACACACAGGAGCAGTAGAAGTGTGCAAAAAGCCTTGGCGACATGTCTAATTGCATGTTTTCTCCCCGCACACCTGTAATTACGCTGCGCCTACCACTCATCTCAGCTCTGAGGCAACGCTCGCACCAACCATAATGAAGATGGCTCTATTGATTTACAACTCCCCAGCATTAACACATCACAACTACAGACATGACAAAAAAGAGCCGCATTATATCTCAACACCAATTTATATATGTGGAATTCTTTTCATTCAAAGCTTGCAGTGAAAAGTGAGAGAATGTTTTATGACTTCTGGTGAAACGGGAGCCTAAAAATGTGTTCAAAAATGGCTAACGTCACTCAGTAAATGAGCAAATGATCAATGTACGTACCAATGTCAGATGCCATCACTCAGTTTAGCTACATTTTAGTCAAATATTATGATTTTTTTTAATTTCTCAACACTAATGTTTTAAATAAGTTGTACAATTTGAGATTTGCAGATGTGTCTATGTTCATATGTTCATTGGTCTTTTGTCAGTTGAGAGTCATTAAGTTGTCATTGTATGTTTTATACTTTCTGCAAATGTTATACACTACTTTACCTCCAACAAACAAGACCATGAAGCACTTAAAATATAAAATAATGCTTTGAATTATTTACATGCATCCCGTCTGGGTTTATGCGCCTCCCAAGGACAGGAGTTTAAGCCTAGCTACTGTACTACTGTCTAGGCGGAGTCATTTGCATAAGTAGGCCATTGGTTCCTAATAGAGGCGTTTTGTTCAGGCGTTAACAAGGTGTCTCACTGGGGCTCTCTGTTCACTCTCCCCTTCATCCATTCCATCCTGTCGTCCGCCTCCGAATTTGACGTCCAGGCAATCAGCGTTGCATTTGGGCTTCACTCTTTGCGTGATTTACGAGCTCCCAGATTCATTTAAAAGCCATTGTTCTCTTCTGACGGATCCAGCGGGCCATTCCATTCGCTAACACACCCAGATCTAGCCAGCGGACGGCACGCACACACATTTTTACACAGCTAGCGCTCACTTTATCTCTCACTCACTCAGCCACTTGCTCAATCACTCAACACATATACACTGTGTGGCCATCTATCACGGGGGAGATTGTTATCCGGGTAACCGTATTAACCTAGCAGATCCCCAGCATTGGCGTATCCGATTGTTGAATCAAGAGACCCCAATGGCGGCAAGTGTAGGGCGGTGCTGGGAGAGTGATGGAGTCCGAAGAGAAGACACAAATTAGGGAACAAAGTAAAAAGAAAGTAATTTGTTAGACATTTTGTTTCACTGAAACTTTCATTCAAACGCATCTGTCAGGAACATATTATGTCTAACTGAAGATGGAATATTTTCTATCTGTTATTCTAACTCCTGTCTGCTGTCAGCCACTCAGTTACCAAGATAATCCTTTAATATCCACACAAGGGGAAATTTCGTTGTTACAACGCAGTAGAACAGGAGGAAAGACAGATTATAGGAAGTTTCAAAACACACTCTTAATAGAACTATTATGAACAAAAACAAAAAAACTCTTATTAACAAAACTCCTCTCCTATCTTAATAGGGAATGGAGGGGGGGAAATAAAATAAAATAAAATAAAGTAAAAATAGCTAGCACAAGACTAGGTAATACTATTAGCAGGTAAGTAAACCGTATAAAAAACAAAATAGAACACTCTTATTTACAGGTATTGCACATGGTTGATTCAGTATTGCACATGAATATGATGGTATTGCACATGGTTACATCAGTATTGCACATGTTCAGGGCTAGCAGTGTTTGTTGTAGAGTCTGACAGCAGCAGGGAGGAAAGACCTGTGAAACCTCTTCTTCACACAGCGAGGGTGGATCAGTCTCTCACTGAAGCTGCTCTCCAGAGCGGACAGAGTGTCCTGCAGGGGGTGACACTCATGGTCAAGCATATATGTGAATTTAGCCAGGACCCTTCTGTCCCCCACCTCCTGCACCGAGTCCAGAGCACAGCCCAGGACGGAGCTTTGTCCAGCTTCTTCCTCTCCCTCTCTGTGATGCTGCTGCTCCAGCAGGCCACACCTACAGGAGCTGATGCCACCACAGAGTCATAGAAGGTCTTCAGGAGTGGCCCTGTCACTCCAAAAGACCTGAGTCTCCTCAGGAGGTAGAGCCGACTCTGGCATCTTCCTGTACAGTGTGTCTGTGTTATGAGTCCAGTCTAGTTTGTGGTTCAGATGAACACCCAGGTACTTGTATGAGTCCACTCTCTCAATGTCCCGTCCCTGGATGTTCACTGGTGAGGGGGCAGTGGGGTGGCGTCTGCGGAAATCCACCACCATCTCCTTGGTCTTCCCCGCATTGATGAGGAGATGGTTCCGCTGACACCAGTCCACAAAGTCCTGCGCCAGTCCTCTGTACTCCGCGTCATCGTCGTCCGTGATGAGTCCGATGATGGCAGAGTCATCACAGAACTTGTGCAGGACACAGCTGTCCGTGTCGTGTCTGAGGTCTGCAATGTAGAGGGTGAAGAGAAAGGGCGCGAGGACGGTGCCCTGGGGCGCCCCCACACTGCAGGTCCGAGTGTCAGACACACAGTTCCGGGCTCTCACAAACTGGGGTCGGTCTGTGAGGTAGTCCAGGATCCACTCTGCCAGGTCATACAGCACATACAGCACATGATTATACTTTTACTACATATTTATGGGTGGAGGACGACACATTTACTTGCGGTTTACACTTTTATCTGGACCGGGGAGGAGGATTATTGCAGCAAAGCGATGATCATGTCCGTTATGGCTTCAGACTGTGGTGTGGATTTACGCACAGCGTACAGACTTTGTGTTTTTGGTGGATATAAGACCTTCAGTTCTTCTTTATCGGTGAGCTAATACACTGTGCTTTGTTTGGGTCAATGCAGGCTTATGATAAAACATCATGCTGTTTGTGTAGAATGCTCAGTCATGCACACCTGCACCACACTGACGAGATTCATCTAAAGCCAATACATCGAATGTTTTCACCCAAAACTCCCGTCTGCTCGAGACTTGAGCCGAGTCTGATGGCAGAACACGGTGAAAGTTTTCTTAAAAAGCAGACGGTGTGAAAACATATGAAAATATTCATTATCAAACAAATAAATTACACGTAAATATGCTTGAAAAATGTACAATGTTGTTACCGTGGTCATTTGAGCTCTTGCATGCTGTTTTAGTGATCATATTATTGCATTATTGCAGTTATCGGGACAGCCCTAGTGTCACTTCCTGAGGCGTGGTCAGTCTGACAGAACTGACAAATCGCCAAGACTGACCACACCTCCAGTCACCCGATGGTCTGGGGTGTCCCAGGTGTGAGAAAGGGCACAGTCGTCACGGTTTATGATGTTACTGTGTCGCTTTTTTAATTCAATCGCCTCCACGATCCAAACGCTGGATCAAGGAGGCGATTGAAACTGAAACCAAGTCTGTGGATTTCACAAAAACAGACAAAAGGAGTAACAGAAACTGAAAAATAGCAATAACACCCCCAAGGAGACAAGCAGATGGTGAACCCTCCACCAGAAAAGTTACATAGTGCACCTTTAACTTTGTCTCTACTTAAGTGTTGCAACCATTCTCTGCCGCTGCAGCAGCAAGACCACATCAGCATCTCCATCTCTTCCTCAACACCAGTGGATAAACTAATAAATACATAAGTCTTCACAACATCTCACTGATGTCTCGACCTGCCAGGATCTAACCACCAAAGTTGATCCATTCAGTAAACTATCCATCAGAGCTCACTCATTTGTCAGTGTCTGTTTTCAGTCCTGGTTAAAGTAAAAGATGTCCTTCAGTCTCGCCGATGTTTGGGAGGGTGTCAGCGCGGCGTTGGAAAATGCATAAGGACACACCTGCTGTTGATTAAGTGTGTTTAGACTGCACATGGGAGGAAGAGGAGGAAGACGGGGGAGGAGGGAGACAAGGGAGGAGGGGAGGGGTCAATTTACAGAGAAGGGGGTTTTTATGAGTGTAATCATCACCAATAAGGCTCTGCTTGGGAATCCGCAGCCCCCGCCCTTCACACCCTGTGCCTAATGTCAGAAACACGCAAACACACATACACCCACATGCACTCGCTTCTGCACCTTTTCACCCTGCAACACACAGACATCCCTTATGCGCTTCTGTGTTCAAATTTGTCATAAGTGGACAACTAATTCAGCGAGATGAGGACAAACGGCCTCCCAGAAAGCAGGAAGATTGAGTTACCGTAGTTTGTGTGGGAGATTAACTTTCTTCTGCAAGTTCATATTTTCAGCCCGGACGGAGAAAAATAACAGAAAGGGGAGGGGTTTGAACCATGCAGTTCACATAAAGGAGGATGGTAACACGTTACATTTAAGTTGAACATGCAAATTGTACTTATCTTAATAAACATTATTTTACATACACGACTAATATTTTTTCTGAATTGACAACTTCATACATTTATTTAGCTATATTTTCCCCTTAGAATAATATTTTCAACAGTATTGAAACATCAAATGATAAGGTTTGCGTTTACATTATATTTATTCATTTCTAATGTATCATTTTTAGTTAAAGACTCTATGTAACCTTTCTGGTGAGGGTCCGCCACCTGATGGTCTCTATAAAGAGGTTTCTCCAGGAAAGTTCCACAGTATGGCATTAAACTAATTAATCTTGAATTTATTCAATTACATGTATGGGGTTAGGGTTAGTTGTGTTCTGTGTGGCCTCGTCTCTCCACAGATCTGACCTGTAACTTTGTAACATGGTCTGGTTGTGTGTCACCTGCTGAGACGCAAAGAAGTTACAACATGGATGTTCTCAAGTGCAACTTAAAAGTGAAGATGTTCCTAAACACTCTCTTCCTCCGTGAGATGCAGTGTAGAGAGGACAGATGCAGTGTAGAGAGGACAGATGCAGTGTAGAGAGGACAGATGCGTGTAGAGAGGACAGATGCGTGTAGAGAGGACAGATGCAGTGTAGAGAGGACAGATGCTGTGTAAAGAGGACAGATGCAGTGTAGAGAGGACAGATGCGTGTAGAGAGGACAGATGCAGTGTAGAGAGGACAGGTGCTGTGTAAAGAGGACAGATGCAGTGTAGAGAGGACAGATGCAGTGTAGAGAGGACAGATGCAGTGTAGAGAGGACAGATGCAGTGTAGAGAGGACAGATGCAGTGTAAAGAGGACAGATGCAGTGTAGAAAGGATGCAGTGTAGAGAGGACAGATGCAGTGTAGAGAGGACAGATGCAGTGTAGAGAGGACGGATGCAGTGTAAAGAGGACAGATGCAGTGTAGAGAGGATGCAGTGTAGAGAGGACAGATGCAGTGTAGAGGACAGATGCAGTGTAGAGAGGACAGATGCAGTGTAGAGAAGACTGATGCAGTGTAGAGAAGACAGATGCAGTGAGAGAGGACAGATGCAGTGTAGAGAGGACAGTAGCAGTGTAGAGAGGACATATGCAGGACAGATGCAGTGTAGAGAGGACAGATGCAGAGGACAGATGCAGTGTAGAGACGACAGATGCAGTGTAGAGAGGACAGTAGCAGTGTAGAGAGGACATATGCAGGACAGATGCAGTGTAGAGAGGACAGATGCAGAGGACAGATGCAGTGTAGAGAGGACAGATGCAGTGTAGAGAAGACAGATGCAGTGAGAGAGGACAGATGCAGTGTAGAGAGGACAGATGCAGTGTAGAGAGGACAGATGCAGTGTAGAGAGGACAGTAGCAGTGTAGAGAGGACATATGCAGGACAGATGCAGTGTAGAGAGGACAGATGCAGAGGACAGATGCAGTGTAGAGAGGACAGATGCAGTGTAGAGAGAACAGATGCAGTGTAGAGAAGACAGATGCAGTGTAGAGAGGACAGATGCAGTGTAGAGAGGACAGATGCAGTGTAGAGAGGACAGATTCAGGACAGATGCAGTGTAGAGAGGACAGATGCAATGTAGAGAGGACAGATGCAGTGTAGAGAGAACAGATGCAGTGTAGAGAAGACATATGCAGTGTAGAGAGGACAGATGCAGTGTAGAGAGGACAGATGCAGTGTCGAGAGGACAGATGCAGTGTAGAGAGGACAGATGCAGGACAGATGCAGTATAGAGAGGACAGATGCAATGTAGAGAGGACAGATGCAGTGTAGAGAGGACAGATGCAATGTAGAGAGGACAGATGCAGAGGACAGATGCAGTGTAGAGAGGACAGATGCAGCATAGAGGACAGATGCAGTGTAGAGAGGACAGATGCAACATAGAGGACAGATGCAGCGTAGAGGACAGATGCAGTGTAGAGAGGACAGATGCAGTGTAGAGAGGACAGATGCAGTGTAGAGAGGACAGATGCAGTGTAGAGAGGACAGATGCAGAGGACAGATGCAGTGTAGAGAGGACAGATGCAATGTAGAGAGGACAGATGCAGTGTAGAGAGAACAGATGCAGTGTAGAGAAGACAGATGCAGTGTAGAGAGGACAGATGCAGTGTAGAGAGGACAGATGCAGTGTCGAGAGGACAGATGCAGTGTAGAGAGGACAGATGCAGGACAGATGCAGTATAGAGAGGACAGATGCAATGTAGAGAGGACAGATGCAGTGTAGAGAGGACAGATGCAATGTAGAGAGGACAGATGCAGAGGACAGATGCAGTGTAGAGAGGACAGATGCAGCATAGAGGACAGATGCAGTGTAGAGAGGACAGATGCAACATAGAGGACAGATGCAGCGTAGAGGACAGATGCAGTGTAGAGAGGACAGATGCAGTGTAGAGAGGACAGATGCAGTGTAGAGAGGACAGATGCAGTGTAGAGAGGACAGATGCAGAGGACAGATGCAGTGTAGAGAGGACAGATGCAGAGGACAGATGCAGTGTAGAGAGGACAGATGCAGTGTAGAGAGGACAGATGCAGCGTAGAGGACAGATGCAGTGTAGAGAGGACAGATGCAGTGTAGAGAGGACAGATGCAGTGTAGAGAGGACAGATGCAGGGTAGAGAGGACAGATGGAGGCCTGACTGAGTCCTTCTCCTTTAAAGGTGGTATGGACGATTTTTTTCAGCAATGTTTTTTATCATATTTCCTCGTGGCGTGGATAAATCATTAGTCCTGCCACGTGTCAATCATAAAACGCACCTACCGCTCACCTGCAGCCGTGTCAGGCTCGTCCCCACGTTTCCGCGTGCCTAAGCGCATGGATCTATCATAATATAGTTCCCTCAGTGTACGGGGCAAAATGAAGACGGAGAAAGACAGTTCGAGCTGACTCAGAAGTGGACAGAAATCTATGGGAGACGAGAGATGCGATGCGCTCCGTTGCGCTAATAAACAAACGCACGTGTGTGTTGTATCAGTCCACACGGGGGAGTGCGCATGCGCACTTCCGCCTGCGTTCTCAAATCGCCGAAAAATCGTCCATACCGCCTTTAACATGAGATGAGTAGAGAAATGATCCGTCCAATATCTTCTAGTTTCTCTTTCAGCAAAACCAGTGGTTTCTGGGATAGGAGTGAATAAGATAAGATAAGATAATCCTTTAATATCTACACAAGGGGAAATTTCGTTGTTACAACGCAGTAGAACAGGAGGAAAGGACAGATTATAGGAAGTTTCAAAACACACTCTTAATAGAACTATTATGAACAAAAACAAAGAAACTATTATTAACAAAACTCCTCTCCTATCTTAATAGGGAATGGAGGGGGGGAAATAAAATAAAATAGATAATAAAAATAAAAAATAAAGATAAAAATCATATAATAATAATAAAATAATGATAATAGAATAAAATAAAAATAAAATAGAATAAAATAAAAATAAAATAGAATAAAATAAAATAAAGTAAAAAATAGCTTGCACAAGACTAGGTAATACTATTAGCAGGTAAGTAAACCGTATAAAAAATAAAAAATAAAAAAAATGAATGAATGAATGACACATCGTCAAAATAATAATAATAATATGGCGGTGTAGTATTTTTCTTTAAAATACTAACATGCACAGTACAAACAATTATTTAACTAATACAAGAGATAAAGTATTCTGTAACCCAGTTTTTCCCAACCAAAGGTTCGAGGTTGAAAGGGATTTGAATATGAAATGTTCTTCCTAGTATTTTTTACTTCCTTGGGAATGTTGACAAAAATATAATTAAAAAAAAAAACAATGTAATAGTAATGCTTAACAATAGACATAAGCAGATGTATATCTAATATATAATCACCATCACTCAAATAAGGGAGTACTCAAGAGTTTGAAAAACAGATGAGGGAAAACTCGAGATGAAAATTGTACATCTACCATTACTGCAACATTACTTTCCTGAAATCTTTTTACTCACAAACATTTCAGCGGAATACGTGTGAACTGTTTTGTCCTCATATAAAAGTAATAGAGCTTGGGCTGACTGCCTGTTCAGATCCCGTAAGCACAGTCCTGAGTCGCTCCAGGTTTAGGGTAAGTGGAGCGCTGACAGCTTTTTGGACCTCTCGCAATCCGACAGGCCAAGAGTTATTATCCGACCTCAGACAGCCATGGTGGCACAGTGGAACAGCGAGACTCTAAATATGTGTGTGTCTTTAATGAGAGCAGAGAGGGGCACAGACATCAGGTAGATTTACAGTGGCAGAGAGCAGCTGTGTTCGTCAGTTCTGGCCTGGGGCTTTTCATTGTCACAGAGACGCTCTCTCTCACTCTCCTCCACACTTCCTCAACAGCCCAAGGTAAAAACAGATACATGATAGTCCGATGTTGACTTCTACTAACAATATTAAAAGCAGGAGAACATCCTTGCTGTTGCCGTTTCACACCACCTGTCAATCAATGAGAATTTTATTTACTTATTGTGGCTGATGCCCTTCCAGAAGTAAATCTCTACGTTTATCTAGACTTGAGACCTTCGTATGGGTGCATTAACACTGGTCCTGGTTTGAGCCCAGTTTAGTATGATTTAATTGGTTCTAGTCTTGGTCCCATGCAGGTTTAATTCTGGGTTTAGTCCCAGTTTAGTTGCTCTGATGTGGTGTAAGATTGTAACAAATACTTTATAGAGTATATAGAGTTATATGGGATCAGATGTTAGAAAACTCTCTTTGCTAGTCAAGCTTTACTTTAATCATTATTTAACAATCGGAGTTGACAGTGAGTTAAAGGTTGTATAATAATTTTTTAATGTTCTGATTCTCTGCTTTTATCCCGGAGCTTAATAATGGCATTTTTCTGTTACAAACAACAGATATTATGCATGTTTTTACAATTTAAATGGCCACACAACATTTTTTAACCCTATCTAAATAATCTAGGTACAGATTCAGGACAATACAGGATTAATCAAACATGCTTGATGAGCAAATGATGAGGTAACATTTAAAAGTTGATAAAAGACATATATATATATATATATACACACAAATATATATACATATATGTGTGAATATATATTTATGTATACATACAGCAGTGTAGCTATGGGGGAGTGACCCTTGTCATTTATTATTAAGGTTTTCCAAACTCCTCCATGGGACAGCTGCAGTGTGGGTACAGACACATCAGAGTACTGAGTCAACAAGCTCAAGCCCAAGCAAGTCCATCATTTTGAGTGCAGTAAATTAGGCACAAATGCTAGACAGACCACTATGAAAACTAATGTTAATGGAAATAGGTGTTGATATAGCAGACAATTGTATGTAATTCTTTGAGACTAAATGTAAAAGTGGGCTCTTTAAAACAAACATGTAGGGGAAAGTGAGTGTGTCCAACGCAATCTTCCTGAAAGCTGCCCCCAGTGCACTCAGGTTAAGGCCCCTCCCCCACAGCTAATGGTTAAATAAACAGGCCTGGTGTCTACCCTGCTGTGGGAACAGGCTGAAGGATCTGGGAGTGTGTGCACTGCTCCTGGTGCAGAGCTACTCAGACTGTCCCGGGACAGCAGGACTCCAGAGAGCTGACAGACATGGTCAGAGACCATAAAGAACAGACACAAGCAAGGCCATAAAGAGGAGACGTGAAACAGGACAGTGTTGGGAAGGTCATTAGTGCACTCTTCCTAAATGGATTAGAAATAGAATAGATAGGTAGAATTTCTGTAACTATGGTTTGGGAGAAGAGTCATCTTAGTTTCAATCGCAATTTGATTTTGTGCAAAACTACATAGACATCTTTGACGATTGGAATATGTGAAATTCAAATCTATTATGTCATCAGTGTGTGTTTAAAATGTGTTTTTTGCCAATGTATGTATGATATGATGCATGTGCTTCAGGGATTCATAGTAACAAATAAGAAGATCGATTCATGTCTCTAAATGTAACTAACCTATATTGACCATCAGTCTGAGTTAAACAACAGATGGCATTCATTTGGGAAATTAAACAAAATCACTAAGTATCAGAGTTTCAAATAGAGCAGGACCTTATTGAGCAAAGTTCAGATAATACATCTTTGTAAACATTTGTCACTTTCTTCAGGCTTTATTGATGTAATAGACATAACACATGTACAAGACAGAGAAGCAAAGAAGAATGTCACTTACAATTAGGAAAGGGCTCCACTCATCCACAAATTATGACAAAATGGCCTTCTTAAGACAATAAAAGCAAGTCTTTTATTTGAATTAAAAGAAGCCGACCTGTAAAATTCCAGAAGCCATTACAGTTTGGTAATGTTTAAAATAGTGTTGACCACATCAACTCGGTACTGCCCAAACAACAAGGGTGGAGACCGCTGCCGCCTGACTCCTCTCCCACTGAGGTCCTAGCACAGTGGGTCAGCTAGGTCATCGTCTGCCCAGGGCAAATGTTATAATTATGACAGAGTGGTGAAGCATGCAACTAAATATAAGCAGTAAAAAACAGCCAAACATTGCACTTCCGGGTTTGGAGAATAATCATCACTAAGGTGGAATGTGTTTTCGCTGCAGCTAAAGTCTGACTATTTCTATGGGCTAAACAATACACCAAATGTGCACTCAAATAGAAGTATATGTACAGCGTTTCAACCCCAATCAAACTATGTCAACTACTGCTTATACTACAATCCTATCCATATTTGTCTTTTTTTTACATTTGCATCCACTCCGTCCTCATCCACCGTCTTTCACTAAACATAGGATGACAATCAAATAAAGCATGTTTCCATATGCGTATCCCAATATTGAGGGTTGGACAGAATGAAGTAGGCCACGGACGTGAATGGCGGCAGTGTCATGCCTTTGATGTTGCAAATGCTCACGCCTGATTGGTCAGCTCCAAACAAACCCAGCCAACACGCAAAGTCCCTCAAACACAAGCCCCAAGTCGCTTCGCTTCATAGTCCAATAAATCATTCAAAATAATTTGCTCTACTTTTAATATTAGCCCATAAAAACACAGTATATTAAAACTTGCCAATAAAACTGTTAGGCTTATTTGCATTTTCCACATTATTTCTTCAGTTCCCATATGGCCATTCCGCAAATTAAATAAGACAGTGTAATCTACTTATTTATTTGCAAATGCCTCGCTCCAAGGTAAAACCACTGCTTATATGTTGCTTGGAGAAAAACAAATTGCTCAAACTATCTCTGGAGACTCGGTGCTCAAAAGGGTGCACTCACTTATAACACAAGCTTCATGTTTACAGATGATCTCCCCAGTGGCCCGCCTTTCTGGGCTAATAACATAAACAACAGTCTGCGGAGATGCGACTGCTCAGTGAGGGAAAACATGCACACACAAACACATGCATTTATGTTATATGGGCTTGAATAGGGGGGCTACAGATTTTTTTTTTATGCCACAGGGGGGAAGGCTGTTATGTATTTGATCAAGTAACAGTTAAAAATGTTTTTTTATTAGGAATGAAAGGGGGAAAAAACCCTAGAACAAACCCTTTACATTGCAGATTACAATAATAATGTAGTCAATGGTGTTTTCATGCCATTTATGTTATTTTAATACGTACATATGAAGAATACTATAACTATTAACCTTAGAGGAAGCCTGTGTTCCTTGCTGCTTCCATTTAACAAAGAAAAACAAAATCTGCTCATTAAAATGTCACAAATATATCATTACAACCACCTCAGTAGTTAATCACAATAACACTGACGTCAATTGTATTGTACTTTACAAGTTTGACAAGCCTCTCAGAGCAGCACACTGCAGTCATTATTCATTCACTCCATACTCAGTGGTGGCAAGCTTCTTCTCTGGCCACAGCTGCCCTAACGGAAGCAAGGTTGTGAATCTGTGCCATCACGACTGGCAGGCACACCTTTGTCAGTCAGCCCCAGGACAGCTGTAGTTACAGAAGGAGCTTATAATGAAACGTAGGTCCTTGGCACTAAAAGAATCAAAGACAATTACAATACTTTTTTAACAAGCAATGATTGCTTCCTTTCCGAAGCTACTACATACTAAATACCGTATGTGTGCGTGGACGTTTGTGGCTGAGGATGCTCTCTCTTGTGTGGCCTCCATGAGCCGGGGCAGGTACACGTGGAAGCAGCGTGCCGTCTCCACAGGTGCCGAGCAGGGAGAGTGCTTAGGCAGCACAGCGCAGCACATTCCCAGTGTCAGTGGTCCTGGTGAAATAAGGTTTATGGAGGGGTGTGGTGCGCAGAGGTGAGGCCAGAACAATGATCATTTTGTTTGTTGTTGTTTTATTGGGGTTGATAATTGGTGCCCCTCCCCTTCCTCTTCTTAAGGATGCCTCCAGAAATGCTGTGCCGCACACATGCACACACTTACACAGCCACAGGAATGCTCCGAACACCCACACATGCATTTGGTTAATCAAAACTGTCACTTTTGCACATTCAATAGTCAACTTTACCTTATCCAATCTGATACAAACAGGTAGCTTGAACAACCTTATTACACCTATGGGGTTTTTGGGGTGCAGGTGTTGTATGCCAGGGCTATTCAATTTATACAGAGGGCCAGATTTATCAGAGGAATCTGGGCCAGAGGTGCATAACGCACATAACACTGTGTGTTATTCGCAGAAAATATCCCCAACACCGGTTTCAATAAATTGAGGTAATACAACAAAGTAATTGCTGATAGATTAGATTTTTGTGAGAAATAACCTAGAAAATGCAACAACATCCAGTTCTGAACCAGAATTAAAATAGGACTAACCTTGAATCATAATGGGTCTAAAGCAGAATTAAGGACTAAACCAAGACCAAACCAGGTCTAAACTAGTATAAACCCAGAATTAAACCAGTAAACAAGATTATATATTTTTTCTTAAATATTTGACCCTGATCATGTTGAATAGCCCTGTTGTATACAATTGAAGTGAAAGTCATTTGTCATATATTTCTGTTTTGTTAAAGCAATTGCTTTTAAACAAGCAATAACAACTAACTATAGAAGAAGAAAATCTCATAAAACTGGTTTCCAAAGCCATAGGAGAATACAACATTTAAATACTAAACTGAAAACATTGCAAAGGGCAGATTTGATTATATATTAACTGAATGTTGTACAAACCACAACATGACCCCAGTGTTGGTGTTTTACAACAGCTCAAGTTGCGAGTGCTGTTCTGTGAGGCAGAGGTAAAAGACAGGCAGGCTCCAGCACATCACTGAACATGTAGCTGCAGCAGCTAAGGGAGTTGGCAGCGCCTGGGGAGAAGAGCTGCTCCCCCAGAGAGGCCTGAATTTAACCAGGGCAAGCTGCACCAGCCACTCCAAAACACTACACCACAACACTAGTTTCTATTTAACAGAACACACAACTTTTACCAACGGTGGAAGTACTCGACATTAGCGTTCAAGTACCATAGATGTAATTACTTTATGCACTCAACAAAATAATGGCTACAGTAGAAGTGAGTAGAATCAGAAGAATATTCTCCATTAATTTTGAGTCCATATTAAAACACATTATCTATCCAGTTAAAAGAAAGAATCAAATAGCGCAAGTAAATTAGTTGAAAAAAAGTTGTTTCAAACTCTCTAAACGTCTACAAGAGGGGTTAACAAACACATTCATATAAAATGGCCATAGGACCAGTTTTAAAGTTCCCCAAGACAATTGGCGCACTGCCAGTCAGTCAGTCAGGTGTGATAAGTGAGGTCCGTGTTCTGTCTTGTTTCACTACGCTGCTGTCAAACGTGTTTGGTACAGAACATTTCTGCAAATACCTTTTGGCTACAATAATTTTTATCATCATCATTATCATAAAAAAGTGTATTTCCTTGGCTTGGTATGAAAAGACCCATGGCTTGGGTTTATTACATGCTTTACTCCATGTGGTTGAATTCAATAACGTTTACACACACATATGAGGTATACAGCGCATTATATGTTCATCCACAATCCATCAAAAGTGATATACATGCAGGCAGAGAATTCCACAGACTTTTCCTGTCAAGCTTTGGTCAGAAAGAAGAAAAAGGTCTAATTTGGGATGTAACTCTTAACCATAACAGCAAGTCAAACAAGATCACATGTGTTTCAAGCATTTTCTGTTTTTTTAAGGGAAAGATGCAAACTGCGTAGAAGACCACTTAAAGTATAGCTGCAGAAAAAGTCAGTCCTTGAATAACCAATGAAACATGTGTGGAGTGTATGTCTAGATCAGTCAGATATGCATGTATATTTGTAGGATTTTGAGCAGTTGGGCGTCTGGTGCATTCATGTGTTATGCCAACAGCGGCCTGTTTACACTCCTGTCCCTTGTACAGTGCAGCCTTTCACTGGTTCACTTTGAAGGGGCTTGCATAAACACTCCACTGGCAGAGGCCCAGAGATACTTCTGACCACAGGGGAGGCCACGGGTCGAAGGAGAAAGTGTGTGAGTGACGTTTTTAAGGATAATACTTGGCAACTGGCAACAAAGTGATGTCAATGTACTCAAAGCCCTCAAAAAATACAGAACGTGCTATTGCTTTAATATTTTAAACAAACAATACAGTAGTCCTCAAATCAGAGCAATGCTGTACTGGTGTGACTCGGAATATAAAGATCAAAGGAAAAATATTGAGTGTAATGCATTACCAGAGGTTCCTGTACAGGCCTTACTGGCAGATGACAAATACATAATCTTAAAGCCCGATTGGCGTTCTTCTTTAGAAATAAAAAGTGTAGTCCTCCTAATTGTAAAAAAAAATTAATCATTGGGATTTTGCCTGATTATAATTAACATGTTTGCTGAATGTCAGATCAAGTATTCATAGATTACGATCGCAAGACATTCTTATTTTACATTCTCACCGAATCAATACGGCGTCTATGGAAACACAAAGAAATAAAATTATTTTATGCCTTTTAATGAATTAAAAGCACTGGTTAGAGATTGCACACGACAGTACCAGTGCTCCTGCTATACTCCCATTTCGTATTTGTGTGTTTTTAAGTATTTGTTATTTTTATTTGCGGTTTTCTTTGCATTTTATCAGGATATCACGCGTTTTATTTGTATTTTGTATTTCAGAGGGTACTCATTTGTTTTTTTCCTGTGTACATAAAATATAAATAAATGACAAACGGTTTGGTCAAATGGAGGAATTGGTGAATCCCTGTGTAAAATCTGTACTTACTAATTGGAGAGAGTAATTAAAAACATATAAACTACAGGCAAGCTTAAAACTGTATTAAAAAAAAGTGTTTTACCAGATTGTACAAGAAAATCAAATGAAAACATTTGAGATTAGAGAAACAGGACTTTTACAAATAAGAAACTATTATATCCAAGAAATTAAACTAAGCAACGCTGGCAACCATCTTCTAATTGAAATTTGTATTAAAATCCGAACATTCAAGGAGAATAATATCCAAACTATAGAAATGCAGTAATAGTCGGTCATTCTACTAAATAAATTAAAAGTAACTTGGAAAGAGATGATTTTGTTTCCACAGATGAAGAATGGGAGCATATACTGTATGTATTCTTCTCAACAACAACAATAAACAAAATCACATGTTTGAAAAAAAATCCTGTTTGGCAAATCTATCACTGTATTTTCCTGTGCACTTTTGTTCAACTGTTTTATTATCTTTAAATTAGAGATTAACAAAGTGACAGTGCCATCCCACTTGAATTCAGAGCCATGTATTTGGACACATCAAAAGATTTGGACACATCAAAGACTGAACTGAAATACTTTTTTACAAGTTTGCATTCCCCTTATTGGATTTGATGCTATAATCTTAGAGGGTGGGAACTCTATGGTAGTTTTACTGTTTTTGAAAGAAATATCAAAAATAGAAATTCATAAATATTGAACCATGTCATTATCTATTGTCAGTTTTTGTTTCATGTGTATAGGCCTAGTAAATACAGAGATATGAACCATAAACCGGGACAAAACATCTGCAATTTGACGGTCAAACATTAAATTCAAATATAGAATTCTGTCCTGACCTCAGCTACAGGGATTCTACAATGTTGTGATGTTGTGCCGCGCGGGCGTCGGTGCCACTGGTTCCAAGTGTCCAAACTCTGAGACTCTCCACTTTATCGCTATAAACAGTGCGCTCACTGGAGACCTATAATTTTATATCCACCACTGATTACACAAGTGTCAAACGCATTCTCATTAAATGCCGAGCCTTGAGAAAAGAAGACATGTGCGCCTTCCACTTCTCCAGCAGCTCAACGTCCTTTCATAGACGAGCTCAACACCTGCCTGAACTGTGCTTTCTTACATCTGTTTGGATTTCTCCCTCTGTTCTGCAGGGCTGTGTAAAGAGGACCACGCTGTAATTGGGCCAGTCATGTTATTTTAGGGTTTGAAGCACCAAACAATTACCAACTGTGCGCTTTGTGCCATACTGTATCCCCCACGAACAGGAAAAGAGATGTTTCACGATACAAAATCCTTTTTACTGTGTTTTTGTCAAGAGAGATTAGAATTTGCACCACCTCCTCACGCATTGTGAAATACTTACTGTGACTTCTGTGTCCGTTTTAGTACTTCCCAAAATGACCAGGGCATAGTTGAGCAAGCCTAAGACAACAAACACAGAAAGCTGGAAATTTAACCATGGATAGTTGATTCAGCACACTGAAAGCATTGCATAGTGGAAAAACTACTACTGTAAATGTGCTCACTACTAACCATGACAACGCGATAGTCATTTGGTGAAAAAGGTGGTGTCATGAAAACGGCTTTTTTTTTGACACACTATGCAAAGAAAATCTTAAAATATCTACAACTTTAATGATGAGATTTGTAATATACTTTGAGACTGAGGGGTGGTGTCTAGACTGATATTAGTTCTTGCAAACCGTTTTCTCCAGGGAACTGGAAACTATATTTATAAATGTAGGGGAGACTAATTCTTCATGAGGTATAAATTTATGCTCTTGTACATAAGGATGCACATGGGAATACGTGCAGTGTAATGTACATACTTGCAATGGCTGTAAGAACATAAGTAGAAGCACAAAGCGGCAAGCTTGTCAAGGTTAACAATTGAGCCAGAATCTACTTGAAATATATTGCCAAAAATAAAACTAGCAAGTAACCAAATCCCAAGAGATAAACAAAAAATTGGGTCTAGGCTGGGTCAAAAAACATGACCCTGTTTTTTTTCCCCCTGTTTTTTTGGTACTAAATCTGAAGTAATTATGTCCAGGGTCCGTGAACATAAATTCAAGTAAATGCACATTTTTTCTGGATTAAAGGGAGAGAATACAATGAACACATTTTTCCATAGTTGATATTTTGATGTAAATTAATGCAGTGGTCTGTCGTGCAATGTTGTAGTTTGCAAGATGTGGCTGTTGACCTGGGGCTGGACTCACACACTGCTGGGAGTTTATCGGAACTGAAAAATCTCTCTGTCCACTTCCCCTTTCTGCCCCTGACTCAGTCCAGCACAATTACCACATCGAAACTGCCGCACGTCGGTCCTCACATCACCAGTTTCAGTGGAAAATTCAGAGAACTTTGTCAGAACGTTGTCAGACTAGGACAGCAGAAGAAGAAGCTCATGAACAAATGGAAAGAATGATCAAGCATTTATAGTGAGATGAGAGAAAAGGAGATGTTTAGAATACCTCTCCTTTTTCTCTCCCACAGATTTAGTTAATTATTTAAGTGCGAGAGAATGATTGAGTTTACGCAAGAAGAAAGTACATTCCTAATAATGTTATGAAATGCTCAAAACCCAAGCTAAAAAATAATTCTACTGTTGCTTCTTCTCATTTTTTGTCAAATTTTGTGAGTTAGAAAAACAATGTAAAGTTTGTCCAAAGTGCAAAATAAAGTGCACTTTGTGTAGTTTATTACTCTTTAATGCCGTGCAGAGATCTAGACTGTAACTGTATAATGCACTCATCCTTGTTATTCAATCCTTACAAAATGCATTTACACAAAGTATTTGAGTAAAACCCTTCCAAATAGTGATTGGGTTAAAAATAATACGTCAAGAAGCGTTAGCGACTTAAAATAAAAGAGTACAAATCTTACCTGTCCTTGTGCATGAAGCACACTA
Source organism: Eucyclogobius newberryi (assembly GCF_026437365.1). Taxonomy (NCBI): domain Eukaryota; kingdom Metazoa; phylum Chordata; class Actinopteri; order Gobiiformes; family Gobiidae; genus Eucyclogobius; species Eucyclogobius newberryi. The sequence goes on from NW_027315801.1 coordinate 28,250,277, forward strand.
CAGCTTGTCTCCTGTGTCGACGTGAGCAGGGCCTACGCAATTCATTACCAGGACTTTGCTGATGCAAATACAGTGTAAAAATAAATAAATGAGGACGCACGCACACAAGCAACTTTAGAGGAAAAAAATAGACAAAGGCGCTGAGATGCTTACGCAGATTAATATGATGTTTTTAATGAAGACTACGCCGCATTGTCTTTAGATCGAGACATGAGTAGATTATCTTGTTTAGTGCCTTGTTAAGCGTTAAGGTAAGAATGAATAGTAAATACATTTCAACAATTCATGCTCCAAATGAATCTAAATGTATTTTTATATTTTTTTCAAATTGCATTTCCAAGATTTGGAATCCATAAAGCCATGTAGGCATGCATCTTTGCATAGTAGTGATTGATTAATATGCACATGCTTCTTAACGTTAGATGTTATCAAGAAATACCTGCTATTTACAAATAGCTGCTATTTCTCTGTCTCTTCTGCCACCGGCCCATAGTCGTATAGTACATTTTGACCTGGAAAAGGTTAACACGCTTATAGACTTGCAATGTTGTGAATCATTGCAGACAGACAGAACCTTCCAGGCTGTACTTTTTTACAAAAAAACTACATTTAAAAAAGTATGCTTCAACATGACGGTATTCCTTCGTGACCAGAGAAACCGTAGCTCTTTAAAATGAGGAAGGCCTTGTTTCAGTTCCTTCTCATAAAGCAGCTCTTTACGACATACGCTGCTCCACTCTTCTCTCTGTGCGTGGATCTGTAAGGGGTTATTAGGGTGGGGTGAGTGAATGCTGATGACTGCGGTTTACTCAGGAATTTCTGATCGTGCCTGGCTAAGAGTTCACTGTTGTTCTCTAGATCCATGTCGAGGTTAAAGACAGACACAAAGGTAGAGACCAAAGCCGAGGGCCAGAGCAACGTGACTCATGGTTCCTCCTTCTCCCAAACGTCGGTCAGTGTTGCAAGGCGTCGTGAGGATGAGTAGATGGAAGTGTGTCCAGATTGAACCGGACAGGTCTGCTTTTTGGTTTTTCACGCATGACTGCATGCTAAGTTCATGTCAAGTAATATATACGCTTTTTTCCTTTGCAGTCATTGCAGATTTTTAAAAAACACACAAAAAAACATTATTCAACAGTTTGCTTATGCATTTTAACAGTTTAATTATGTATTTCCATGAGTTTGTTAATTTACAATGTATTGTCGTAGATAATTTAACAGTTACATTTAAAAAAAAATCAAATTTAATCCAGTATCATCATTTATTGAACATTTATTGGTAGGATTTCCAGACCAAACCCTGTTCATCTATCATAGTACTGGTTTATCAGCTCAAACAGACCTAACTTTGAATCATATACTCCTTTTAAAGTTCTTTAAACAGTTACGTCAACATAAACAAGTTGCTTAGTCCTTTTAAGAGTGTAGCTTTGAAGAGTTTAGCCCATTAGTGTTTTGAACATTTACTTGAATTAATTAATTCCTTACAGTCGTCACATCATATACCTGTCTCCAAATCTGACCGGACAGACCTAGTTCTTGGCTGAATTCATGTAAGCGCTTAGTGAAGTCGTGTCAACTAATGTAAGCATGTTGTTTTAGAGTCTTGATCCTCTAAATGGGGCATAATGAGGGGGTGAAATGTTTTACTGCAGGCTCCAGGCACGGACGACATAGCGGCTCCACAACCTCAAGGGCCTAGGCTCTGCTCCTCAGTCTGTGTCACTCACCACGCAGCCCTGTCCCGACCGCCTTATAAATACTTTTAATCACAGCGGGGGAGCGCAGACTCGCATGCACAGACTTAAAATGGAACAAATATGCAGAACTGAAAGTTTAACACACAAACAATAGACCATGTTTAGTTGAACATGTTTTAAGGGATTTCCACAAATTGTGACAAATCGTACATAGTATCAACGTGTAGATCTTCACAAAGGCACTAATCCAAACACAAAGATAGATTGGAGAAACACAACTCTCCTTAATCTCCATTCAAGCAGTTTATAAATTCCCAAATTCAAATGTAGTGTAACAAGCTGCTATGATTCCTGACCAAGATTCTAGCTTAGAATTTGGAAAAAGGTGTCGAGGCGCTGCACTCTGGACATTGATAATAAGGAAAACACATTTTGTTTAACTGTTACCTTTAGTTATTTAGTCAATTTATCAGTTGATGGAGCACACAAATTATTTTATTGGAATTTTAAAGGATTTATGTGTAGCAGCAGAAAAGAGAAGGCATGGAATGAGTTAGCAGGAGATTTGGGGATTCATTGTGTATTTATGCTGTATTTTTTACAAAGAAATATTCAATTTGTCCATGTCAATGTACTTTGGGTCAAATATATTGATAGTTTGGAGATTTCTTACTCATTTCTTGCCCTGTTTTAGTCTGCTAATAATTTCTTTAGTCGACTACAGCCCTGTTTTCCCGTCCTGTCTAATCAAGTTTCATAAAACCAAAGGAAAATATATATGTGTTTAAAGTTAAAATAGAACCCTACTAAGAAACAGTCAGAACAGCTCGTGGCAGACAAGATAGGACTTGGAGAGGACATCAACACAAAAATACCTATGAATAAGAATGGAATTATGTCTGCGGAACAAGAGTGCTATTGTTAAAGAAAAGCAGAGATTACCAGCAAGCTGCAGATCTCTTCCTCTCAATCCAGCCTGAATGTGTCTTTGCTGTAAATCAGCAGTGCTTCCTTTCCTGTGAGCTTATAAAAGGCCCAATAAAAGAAGAGTGTGACAATGGGGAGCAGGGAAAATAGAGTGGCAGATTGTGATGGAGTGGTGAACAGTGGGCATTTCTATACAGCCTGTAGTTAGCTGAGGTCTTATGCGTTCGGAAGGACAACAATGAGTTAAACTTGATGTGATCCTTGTATGTGGAGAGGTTTGGAGAGGTGCTTGAGCTGGTGACACAGTGGAGGGGGACAGAGGGTTTAAGAGCACACAGGAAGAAGAGTCGATGCAGACAGGAAGCACAGAGCAGACGGCGATTTGCAAAAGTGTGTTTAGAGGAGACAGACCCCTGTGTCGCAACAACAAAGTCATGGGTCAGCGGCACGGCTAATGAGGGTCACGCAGGGCACCCAGACCAACAGGGAGACTACCAAGAGCTCCTAAGTCTCTGGATGTATGACACAAATACACGACAACGCACTAGTTTAATGCTTACTAACATACTTAGACAGATAAGGAGTCAGGATTATTGTGAAGGAACATATCGCAATTATACAATTAATCACGATAATCTGTAAAAAGAAAGGAAACGTGGAGATAGAGTGCTTTTATTTATGTTTAAACTTATAAATCTTCCTGCGGGACGAAAATGTGTTTATTATAACAATTAACCTGCCTACAATTTAATACAGCAGATTATATTGACCACAAATTGATAAACAATATAAATTTAAGCTAATCAAAACCTTATTGAAGCTATTTTAAGTATTATATTGGTTATTAATGAAATGAGCTCCATGGTAACGCTCAGGTTGGACGGGGAATGAGAAGTTAGCTTTCCTTTAGGTCACGTCAACAACATACAAGCTTTGTGAAGAATAAACCAGTGTTAACAGGTAGGATTACGCTATGTGACCTGTTGGTTTTACTTTTGGACTTATATAGGTTGTTTTATCATTGTTCATTGTTTTATGTTGCACCGAATCATTGACAATGGCAATAAACCTTTTCTGATTCTGATTCTGTCTCCTCGCTCTCTCTCTTCTTTGCGCTTGTGCGTTCAGTGGTTGCTTTGCCCCAACAAACAGTCATTGCTCTGGCCATTGCTCTGTCCCGTGTAAACTCATGAAGCAGCGCCATAAAACAACTGTGCTCGCGCTGTTCACTCACACTAGTGTGGACCTCCGTGTGCAACGGACCGCTCGTTCAGCGCCACAGTCACGTGTACACCAGACAATCATTATAAACAGATCATTGCGCCTGGAGACGTTTCTAAGATATACCGTAGGTTAAACAAATAATAATAATAATAACCTACCGTAACTCCAAACAATAATTGAAAAAACAGTTCATCTTGACATACCTAGTGACAAGAAAATAAATAAATTAACAATTACTATTCATGTAGAACATCTAATCAGGAAAAAATACAAAATGTTTTTATATGTTTTCTATAACTATGGGTGCGTTCATACATAGACAAACATAACATTAAAATTAGGACTGAATAAACCTGGACAAGACAAGGACTAAACCAGAGCAAAATAAGAGTGTGAAATAATGTGGTGTGTCTCATTTCCTTCAAGCTGTTATTATATTATGTTTATTTATTTATTTATTAATCTTAATTTAACCAAGTAAGAAACCCAATCAAGTGTGACCTGACCAAATGGACTACGGCACACATCATAAAAACATTTACACATTAGAACTAAACCTACAAAGCCAAAATGTATTTGACATACCGGTAGGTCTACATGTCTCATTGTGTATTCAACTCGCTATACTATTAGTAACGGCATGCTTTTACTTCAAATCACCAAAAGTCAAAACCTTGAGTCACAACAACCGCCAACCGGTCAATGTACTGTATTTATATTTGAGCGTCTTTAGAGTCTTAGTAGTATTTAAAGCTCACTGCAGGTCATTGTGTCGTGAGAATAGCCACTGTGACTCCTTCATTCTCTGTGTGGTATTAGTCCGTACTCCACTGTCACAAAGACACAAGTGGGAGAGAGGATGTCTGTCCCGGCCCCAAGCATGACATCAGCCAGTTGGCAGAGGAGGTGTGTGAGCAGGTGCTGTATGGGAGGGGGGCGTGTGTGTGTGGGGGGGGCGGCGGGGACAGGACAGGGAGAGGATGGAGGTGTGGGACAGCAGAGAGGAGCCTGAGCCAAGATGAGTGTCCAAGTGATACTATTTATAGACCTCCATTTTACCAGGACCTGATCACTGCTATGTTTTAGAGTGCTTTTTCTTCCACATTCATATCCAACAGGAGGTAGGGACACATTAGATACAAATTATGTCGCTACGGTCTATTTTTGTGGGGGCTTGAGCAGTTGTTTCTGTTTTTTTTGTGTGTTTTTATGGCGGACCAAAGAGAGTAGTTGTAGTTATCCTATCAAGACAGCTATAAATGCCAACTTTTCCTACGGGGTTGCACAGGAAAAGCAAGATCCAGGTGGCCAGATCTTTGTGCTGGGCTTGGTCAGGACCGTAGCTGGAGTTTTTTTTTTTTTTTACATGATTTGCATTGTTTGGGAGAGAGATTAGAGTCGTAGGTAACAGTTTGAACTACTTACTTTCTACATTTACAATTTGAAAATCATGTACAAATAAAAATCCTTAAAAAGCTTTAAGGGATACTTTTGGGTCTTGGGTCTTTCATGGACTTTGATAAGATAATTGTCAGACATTTTTGCATGAGAAAATAGTAACTGGGCATACTTAGACTATACTTTTACTGGAGAATGTGCATGGCATTAAGATGAAATGTAAAAACCATAAATAAAAAGTCCTGTGTCCCTGTAAAGCTTAAGGTCTAACATTACCCCTGCTTACAACCAACCATTGTCAGCAAAGGATTAAGTACATTGCAACTTTATTAGGTACAAGGTACTTCTTATAAAGTGGTTGTGATGTGTAGTATCGGTCGCAGCATGAATGTACAGCCCAATCCAGAGCCAGTCTGGATAACAACATTGTAATGAGTTGTGATGTCCCTGGGCCTTGACTTGCACACTAATGGTATCTGTGTCTCTCAGTTATCTGCTCAGGCAGGAGAGTTTCAAATTCTACTGTTTAACTGTCAGACACAAGGTAGTTTTTGTTGTAAAGACTCAACTTTGTACACATAAAATATATACATTACTTGTAGTTTCTTCCCAAAAGGTTCCTCCATTAATGTCCATATAGCTTGTACAATGTTGATTAAAGCTGGAGCACCCAAACTCTTTTTTGGGTAAATTGTGTGTTTTTCCTAAAGAGTAAAAAAAGTAGCAGCTGAAGCAGGACTTTGTGACTAAATCAGATTTCTGCGCACTGTTTGCATCTAATAATACATTATTTTATGTCGTAAACCTGAATGTAAGAGCCAAAGATTGACTGAGCTTTGGCATTCCCAGTTTCACTTCAATTCGTCATCTTAAAAAAGCTGTGTACACTCCCGAAAATGTATGCATGAGAATATTAACTGTAAAAATCTGATTTAATTACTTATCTACATTAAATATTGTGGCAAAATATGACAAACAATGGTTTGTTTTTTTTAAGACTGGGGACACAATAATATGACCAATAAGATTAGAGTCATTATTCTATAAGCTTTTGCTATTTTAATGAGAATTATTTATACACGTTCAAATAAATGTCAAAAACTATTAATGACTTACCAATGGTCAGTCTGTATAAACTCCTATTTAGGAAATGTCCTTGGCTTTTGTGTTGTTTTCGTGGTGAATCCCAGAGTCTGCCCACACAGGCAAGTCCCGCAGAGACCTTCTGTTCCTCAGCACAGCACACAAAATATCTCCAAACACACACATATTACACTTATGGGGGAGAAAACTATATCAATTTAAACAACTGTTAGATATCCATGGGTTTCAGAATGATGAGAAATTAGGACTGTTGTAATAGCAATTTACAATTTAAAACTGAATTTTAAATCTTTTGAAAGGGGAAAAGTCCTCAGCTGAAACCTAAGAATAGAAATGTGACGCTTCATTAATATGCCGTATTTTCCGCACTATAAGGCGCACGTAAAAGTCTTTAACGTCCTCAAAAGCCGTCCGTGCGCTTAATAGTCCGGTGCGCTTAGTATATGGTTTATTTCTGGTTGTGCTTACTGACCGCGAAGATATTTTGTGTGGTACACGGTGTATAAAGAAGATTTGGGACATGAGACGCGATGCGCGACTAGAGTTACAGTACTCCGGAACCGGAAGTCCCAACAAGATGTGTGCAAAGCATTCTGGGAACAGTAGTCTTCTGCTACACGCGGCGCACGCGAAACTTTGTCAAAACGTAAACAACATTTTCAGTCAGGCACAACGCAGACACCTACCGGTAAATGAAGGACCCGAAGAATCTTGTCCCAAGATGGCTACTACCAAGAGACCATTGGATCTGTTATATTATCGCAAGAAATGCGCTTACGGGCTAAATGATCAGTCAACTGTGGTCAGAGGCCGGAAGGCACGAAGGCCGGAATCATCACTGAACTGCCGCGTGGATCCGAGATGCGGCATCACATGACCAAAGAGATTTTAGCACGGAGCACTATTGGCGTTTTGGCTGCTTTTACCATTATGCGCCCCAGCAGACATTAAACCGGACACACGGGACAAAGTCTGTGCGAAACCAGGACAAATGCACCGGAACACGGGACGTAAACAATCGGGGCTGTCCCAGGTAAATCGGGACGTCTGGTCATAGCTATGCGGGAGGTACTTCAGCGCATTTGAAGGATTTGATGACGAGGAATGAACTGAAAAAGTGAGTGTATTGTGTTGTATTTTACGTGTTGCAACTGAATGAGGCTGGAAGTTGTTGTGGACATGCTAACTGTCTTTTAGCGATATCAGACTGTGTTGTATTTTACGTGTTGCAACTGAACGAGGCTGGGAGTTGTTGTGAATACGCTAACGTGTCTTTGAGCGGTAGCAGAGTGTGTTCTGTGTTTGTATTTTACGTGTTTACAAGTGATCTTGACTGAGAATTGATTTGGATATGCTAACGTGTCTGTTAGCGATAGCAGAATGTGTTTTGATGTTGAACAATGTTGATCTGAATGAGTTGAACGCGTTTAATAAAGCTCAACTGACTCTGACTTATCCGTCTGTTTTGTTTATCTTTTGCGCTTTATCGTCCGGTGCGCTTTATGTATGGACTAGAACACATGGTACACAGATAGCTGATGGTGCGCTTAATAATCCGATGCGCCTTTTCGTGCGCAAAATAGTAGTTGTTGGATGGTAGAACAAATATTCAGTTGTAGTCACCTGGACACTGTTTTTAAAAAGACAAGAAATTTCGACTCTCATCCAAGAGTCATTCTCAATCTGATATAATCGTATATTTATGAACAGGAGTTTCATGCTGTCTAAACAGGTATCCATCAGGGACGATGGAGTTGCCGTCAGCTTACAGGGCTGTTAGGGTAGAAAAAAGATTAGTTTCAGACGTTTCAGTTTTAGTTTCAGTTCTCCAACTAGAGACACAGCTTGAGAGTGATCAGTGTGCAGATGACTACAATTGAAGCTTTTTCTCGAATGGAACACTCCTGGACGAATGAGGTATTACACAAACATATTTGATGGAATTACTGAGGTGGAGTTATAAGAAAAGATGCAATTTGTGCCACGTGTAGTGGAGAGGATAGCACATATGCCTTCTGGCTGTGTGGGGCAGGCCATGGCGTTGTGAGTTCGACTCCGGCTCTCGACAAGTTGCTGCATGTCATTCTCCAGTCTCATTCCCATTTCACACTATATTATCCTATAAAATGAAGCCTACTGACTAAATTGTTATTCATTAATAATATGAGCAGTAATTAAACATAGCTTGTGACACTTTAAAATAAGGTTCCTTAGTAAAATATCTAAGGTGTCCTCGCTCTTATAAAGCCTTTACAAGCAAATATAACTTGGTTATTGACAATTGTTTATTAACAAGCAGCTAATTAATGCTTTTACAAACTAGTTCATGCGTGGTTTATCAAGACACAAATGTCATAAGCCAGACAAATACCACTAATGCCTTCTATGTGCATAAACAAATAACTAGCGCTTATCAACACATTATAAACAGTTTACTTCAGTTAATTTTAAAGTGTTTTAATTAATATAAGTGGTGTCTGTCTCTCTGTGGTAACATATGAAGATTAGATAGATAGATTAGATAGATAGGCTCTTTTTTAATGTCCAGATATACCGCTATTTTGTGCGGGCATGTTAGGTTGATTGGTGATTCTAAACTGTGAGAGTGAATAGTTGTTTGTCTCTGAGCCAATGTCAGTCCTGCCATTACTAGGCCACTATCCAGACTGCATCCTTCCTCAGGACCACAATTACAGCAAAAACCTCCATGTCCACTACTAAGAATATGTGATGGAAGCTGAATGATCAACTTATTTCAATTAATTGTTCAGGATTTAAATACTACTCAATGAAAAATACTAACTTTTTATGTACATTGAGTTTTATATGCAACAAAATGGGGGACAAAGGGGACTTGTGGATGCTAGCAGACATTGACACAAGCTAAGACAGTTGGTCTTGTGTGTTTTATGGAGCCACAGAGAGAGCAGTGCATATGGATGATTCCCATTACAACCCATTTCTCTATTATGTGCTGCGCTAATGTCTGTGAAACCACATGTCACTGTGGATGGGAGCGAGTCTATGGTCCAGAGGCCAGGCCCGGAGCCAAACCAGACTTCAGCAGTCCAACTGTACGCTGCCATACTCGGCTTCATCTGAAATCATCAAATTGTACCACCCATGTCTTAAACCTAACACGTTTGAGTTATGTCATGAGGTCACCAGTGAGAACAAACTTTCAGAGGACAGAGCAGAGTTTACTGTCACAGTAAACCTAATAACAACTGGCAAACACAGGGGTGGGCAATTATTTTCCTCCGTGGGCCATATTCGAATCCAGGCAAGTAGCGGAGGGGATATATATATATTAAGACAAACAGGCCGTATGTGGCCTGCGGGCTGTAGTTTGCCCAGGTCTGGGCTAACCACACTATCTGCTTCAGAGAGATTAAAACACTTTGATGCAACACACCGTGGTCTTATTTTCAAGAGTTGCTTTTATGATTATCTGTACTGGGGCAAAACAGATTTTACTTCATCCATGGAACAAATAGATTTGAATAGCCAATCGTAGCTGAAAAACCTAAATCTTAAGTAAATGATGAGAACATTTATTTCTAGGCCTGTTAATGCAATCTATTCCAGTCCCTGGACATCTTCAGCTCTTTGTCTCCTTTACCTCTGCATCTGTCACTGAATATGGATGTGGAATATGGATATCAAATTTTGTATTTTTCCAGACTTCTCCACTTTGATCTGAGGTTTACGGGCTCTGGTAGAACACTCAGACAGGAAATCAGTGTGATTATTATGTGAAATAATTTGTATTTGAGTCATTGTGCCGCATTAAAGAAACAAGAAAATCCGCTGTACTGGTAAATTGTCATGTTAATAGCCAAGCTGGACAACCGTTGCAAGATATTTTAAATGAGTTAAAATGTATCTGTTTGATGCAAGGGAACAATTGATGACTTTTGCAAGTACTTATTCACTTGCTTCTTTCTAATTGTGAGATACCCAGAACTACGAAGCCCATAGTTTGACTCTAACTCAATCACACACAAACTGGCAGACAAACACACATATTGCCTTCACTCTTAGATTGTTGTCACATGTTTTACATAAAAAAAGATCACAAGTCAAGATGATCACATCATAAAACATTATCTCTGCACCCTCTGTTCTCCCTCTGTACACTGATAGCTCATGTGCCTGACCTTTGCCCTATTAGATACAACTTGTGAAGAGAATTAGGGAGGATTTATTTTCTACACATCCTTGCATTTTTGCGAGTACACTTTTATGTTTTCTTCCCATACAAGCGGCTTGGCAAAGTCCAGGTTTACCATGTTACTATCGTCTGTGGACTTTGGAAGCTGCAGAGATGAGGGCCCGCTGAGCACTCGCACATAAAAAGTCACACTTGAATCACAAGCTGGTATGGCTGTAGGCTATTGCAGGGTTATAAAGCGATGACGAGAAAATGCAGGAGGAAATGACAGGCTGTGTCTTACATCTGCTACTCAAATCAGACTCTGAGCACATTAAAGTTTTGTTTAACTGTAACTCCCTCTTTCCAAACCACAGAGAGGAGATGCCTGCTCCAGTTTCATTTGTGTGCCTGTCAGTAAATATAATTGTGTTGAAATGCACAGTATAATGTGCAATATACAACTAAACATATTTTAATGCATGTGTCAGTCAAAAGTATATCTATTTTTTGTAAAATGGTCACATTTATATAGAGCTTCTAGGAACCACTCACCTATTGACACACCAGTGTACACAGTCTTACTGCCTTGCCCAAGGACACAACGGCAGTATTCACCTGAGGCATCACCAAACTGTGGGCCAGTGGATCTGACCGCTCAACCAATGATGTTTTATGTCAGGAGCGGGATTCCAAAAGCCAACCTTCTGATCAGAAGACGAGCACTCTACCACTGAGCTACTGCCACCCACATTGTACCATTTTAAGATACAGAACCACTATAGAACAACGCTTCTGGCAATAACAACCTGCCTGATAGTGCAGAACAGCGGCCATGCTCTGGCTTTACCTTACATTACCTTACAAAACAAGCTAAACAAACACGTCTACTCTTATAAACACAAGTGTCCTACAGTGAGCTGTTGGCATCATGTGAAATCTTTAAAGGACGCACACACAAACAGTGTATAATATTATTATACACTGTTTGTATTGATATTGCGAATGAAACCGTTTTTTGAGTACCTTTCCATTGGTATTTCATATTTGAGAACCTAAAATTAGACAAAAAACAAAACAAAAGTACACACAACTTTCTATCAGTGAGGGGTTCAGGATTTGGTGTTAGCATTCCACCTAATGGTAGTAGAGGGAATTACCATTCGGAGCAACAAAATCTAGCTTGCCTCGACATGCTAATAAAAGTTCCAACTTGTAAAGAAGATGGTTTGATGCAGGAGACCTCAGGATTCTGCCTTTGATACAATTCTGAAACTGAGTGTTTTGTGAGGCTCGGCGAAGAAGCAGAGAAGACAACCTCATAATCAGAATTAATGAAACGAGCACGGATTAAGCTAATTATAGCTCCAGGTATGTTTGGATGAGGGAACAATATCATAACATGGTTAAAATCTCATAAAAGTACATTTTGTAAATATTTGTTTTGTGCAACTCAGTGAAAACACCATAGAAATATAATGGGGTACTGTAAAATGTCAAAAACAACTTAAAATAAAATAAAAGGGATGTGCAATTTGACTGTGATTCCCAAATGCGACCTTCTATTTCAGACAAAAGAATAAAAACAATATTGTATTTATTGTTTGCCTTACTTAGACATTTGCACATAATGAAAGTTAGTGTCAACTATATGCACGCTGTGGGCATCGACCCCTGGGTGGGCCATCCCTGCTACTCCACCTTCTGCATTTGTGGTTTACCTCTGTGGAAACTTCACTGTTCAGTTGGCACAAAATTGCCCCCAGATGCAAAGCTTGGCAAAGGTGAAATGTGTAAAAGTTTGCTTAAGTCTTGTCTGTATTGATCCTAACAATCTGTATCTGACCTTTGATTGTTTGTCCATACTAGTGTCTCTCTGTGGTGAAAGTGGTTTTGATCGAATCAAACAACAATCAATGTGCACGACTTTCGAAACGTCCTAAACCACAGTTTCATTATAAAGTCTAGACCCGAGTGTGATTCCTCCGCTGCTGACTCCTTCCTCATTCTTTGCTCACCTCATTGGCCACAGCACTTACACCCAGTTTGCCTCCAACATAAACAAACATGGAATAAAAATCACTACACCCAAGTTGCTCTTATAGGATATTATAGGCATGAATCTAGCAGTCACAGGCCCATAGTACTTATCTGGAGATCAGGACTAAGGCAGAGATGTTATTAGAGGTCCCTCCCAGACGTGAAGTCACTGTTCAGAAGTGTCTTTACGATCAGTGACGTGAACTAATTTCATTCAACACAGACATAAATTCACACAATCCCAGTGATAGGAAAACTATTTATTTTTCTTTTATGTTGTTAAAGTAAAAGTAGTAGTACAAGGTAGCAACCACAAATGCAAGTGAATGTTGTTGTGTAGTTGGTGTTAAAAGTAAAGTTAATTAAAAAAAAAAAGATTCTACCGTGACATTTCACTCCAATACAAATTTGGTGTGCTTCTCCTCCAGTGAAAAAATACATATTCTTCCCCAGCAGCTGGCTACAGCAAGCAGCTCTCAAAACTGAGCTAGATAATTATAGGTTGTGTGTTTAAATGTGAATGTGTGTGTGTGATGTGTGGCGAGGGAAAAGGGGAAAAAAAAGTAATTTTTACAGTGAATTCCAGCTTTTGATAACCAAAACCAGCTGCCATTGTTTCTTAAACATTCACAAACAAATTCAACGCATATTACTTGCATGAATAGATTACTTTATTATTAAATATATTAAAAATAAATAAATACAATCTTGGGTTAGAAATTATACACATACTAAAATTAATTTGCAATAAATCTGTTATTCACATGAAATGCATTACTATTCACCACTGACAGTCATGTTTATTGACCGCTTTTGTAATTGTTATAGAAGCATGACCACTCCCAAACATGTTTTATCTAAATGAGAAGCAGTTAGAAGTTAGAAAACAACACCCAGAGTTATCAGTCTCAAGTGTAAGAGCGGTGAGTACAATCAGTGTAAATGGAGGACAGCCCAGGCAGGGGCATGATCAGTGTTATGTCACGGCCTTGTGCGCTTCAACCTCCAACGCGCACAGACAGCTGACAACCCCACAGGGCCGTCTCTGTGACCCCTTGGCCTCAGGTGACCTCTGCTTAAGTCCGTGTTTAAAAAGATGAGTCTAGATCAGTACAGATTAAGGTATTGTCTAATGTTATGTAACAGCAGGAGAGAGAGGCCCAACGCCATTGTAACCTGATCATTTGATTTGATTTGATTTGATTAGCAGCTTATATGAAGGACATTAGATAATAAGTTTGTTGTTCAAATATAGTACACGCTGCATGTTAAATCCTCAACCATTTCACAAAGCGTGTTCTACCATTTTATTTTCAAGAAATAGGGAAAATGTCTATGCAGCCCTATATTGAGGCAATGAAAAGAACCATTTCTCTCTACCTACAGATCAATGGGCTCCCATTCAATTAGAAAGTCTGAAACCATTAGCACCCAGCTAATGACTTCGTTCTGGGGAGCTGGGGAGTGCTGCCCTCGGGGTAGAGCAGGGTGACGGGTGGGGGCCAGAACACATCCAGGCTGGGTGGGGGATTTCTTTAACTGCATTCATTATGACTGTATTACACTTCTTTAGTGTCTTATCAGCCAAGTGGAAGGCTATACACATAGGGAAGGCAGACCACAGTGGGCTAATAGTCCCCACAGACTAGTTTTAGCAAATGCTGCAGTCACACTTCCTTTATTACATTTACAACTTTTGGTCATGACTTTTAGCTCATTTCATAATGTTTCACACTACTTACATAAAGTTTAAAACAACAAGGGTAAGGTTCATGATGGGGTATAAGTATAATCTCTCTATTAATCAAATCTATTAACTAAAGCATCAGATTGACCCTTTAGCTTATAGAGTATTTTGTGTATGTTTTTGGGTGGGTGCATCAGGGGAAGTAGATACCATTTTATGATGCATCAGGATTACAAATCTAAGCAGCAATTGAGGAATGCAGAAGAACACATCCAGCAGACTGGAGTGGACCTCCAAGACCTATTTCCTGCAATATGAAAAAAAAAAAAAAAAAAACACAAACTTGTACCAGAAACAATAACTACTAATGTAATATAATAGTGTTGAAAGACACAGTGAGGCACAACGTGACAAAGAAAGAACAAACAAAACAAGAAAGGCGGCAATTAGTAGAAAGTGGGCACATAGCCAGGCAGACGGAGTACGGACCGGTTTACAGGTAGAACCCATGTGGCTCCCTGCAAGTACAGGACGCCATGCTCCCAGTCCATATCCTGTGTCTTAATAACGCGTGCTGAGGCCTCGGGGGAATGGAGGTTTTAATGTGAGGCGGTCTGCCACTGGTAAACACATGCTGGAAACTTTGCTGGCAAGGAATTAGGTCATGTGTGATAAGAGCCAAAGCTCCTTGAAATCATTTCTGGTGTTCGGCACAAACACCAGACGACACTGTTGGGATAGATTCTTGCAAAGATATGGAATGAGTAATTGTGAACAGTTACTGTCTTCTTCACACAGAATGTAAGACAACAAAACAGAGAATAAGGAGGTACAAATAACTGTTTCCTAAAGCAGTTTGCTTTTAGGCCACAGCAGCAATAACTCACATGGTGCAATAAGAATGGCATATTTTTGGGAAAACTGACCATGGCCTTGAGGAGAAGACTGAGGAGGCTGATAGTTTCTGCTACAATGAGGATGTGATTGCTGTTAATATACAGTATGTTGACTGATTCCATTCTTTTGGAACTCTGGGAAGACAAAAAAAGTCATTTTCAATTAATATTATTTTAAAAGTTTAAAGCAAAAGAGATAGCACTGGATACAAAGTTTACACTATAACCATTGACCAGTGGCATTTTCAAGGTGTGGCCATGATGTGACTCGACTTATTTGATGTAATACAGTATTATAAGAAGAATGAATGCATCAGCACAAAGTCCAGTAACTACCTATAGTTCTGGCCTGGACCCTGTCATGCATAACTATGTGCTAAACCACACCAAAAAATGCAATCATTCTACCCTTCTAAACATATTTACTCATCCGTTTTTTTCTGTTCTGGTGTTTTTCAGTTCAAGGTGAAATCCATTTGCACTTCAAATACAAGATAAAGCACATTTCTGGAAAGCCCTAGCTACTCTCTCCTGTCTTTCACGCTTCAAAGTTTGTTAGTGAGTCCAGCAAAGCCATCAAGCCTATAACAATATTAAATTTCGCATAATCATTTGTGCACTGCGAATGAGCCATGACACAAGCCGCATGAGGTAAGCAGTTGGCCCAGTGCAAAGGTACAGCTGAGGTTAAACGAAAATGCAGTCCTATGTGTCATTACACTACAAAAACATTTGTCATGATTTTGCTCACTGCAGGGAAGATCAAGTGTTAACATAATCTCTTCTGCAGGCTTTCAAAGGGCCTGTCATTATTAAAAGTGGAGTGCGTGATGAAGAGAAGGGAGAAGGATCTGTCATTGTTGAAATTGCCATGTGGTCAACCAAAGACGCTTCCGGTTCAATTGCTCTGGTCTGGCTAGCTTTATCCACACAATGTTAGGAAAAAGTTAGCTTGCTTTTTCCAAACTTTCTCAGTGTATGTCAGGGGGTTCATGGAGGGCATTAGGAAGTACAAAAGAGGGCTAGGTGTGGAGGCTTGAGGATGGGCAGAGCACGCTTCTCGCCCCAAGAAGTTGGACAGAGGGAGGATTTTGTCGGTGGTTTATTCGATGAGAGCTGCTCCATCTGTACAAAGCAGAGTGTGCCAGAATGTCAACTCCCACCATCCAAAGACGGGCCGAGAAACTTAACCCCTTCATTACCAGCGAATAACTACTGTAAATCCGAGTTGAGACAGAGAGGAGAGAAAGGGATGCGTGTTGAAAGAGGTGGCGGGTTGGAACACTTGGAAGAAAGGTTTTGGGTCGTTCTGCTCAGCGGCTGTAATGACAGTGCAGTGGAGACAGAGGTTATGTAAGTGTGAGCTGCAATCACACTCCACGCCAGTAAGACGTGACTCAGCTGGCCCAGAGCCGGCTACAGTCTGTGTATGTGTGCACAAAGGAGAGACTGTGCACGGAAAAAGTATTACGGTAGGCAATGTTACGGCTCAATTGTCATCTTGATTAATCTTATATTTTTATACATTGGTGTATTTCGTATTTTTATTGTATTGCTTTATGTTACAGGAAATAATATGAGGTAGACCCTACAGTGTTACCTTATGTAATGCTGAAGACTGTACTATGTTCTGGTTAAAGTAATGTTTTATACCATGTTCTGCATGGACTCAACAAAGTTATTACCTGAATTCGAAGTATACTACTTTTACCTTTGCTTCTAAATTATACTTGGATATAACTCAGGACCTTCTACAAGATAAACATACTTTATTCCTAGTCAAGATTTGCATTTATATTTAGTTCAAGAAAAAAATAATAATAAGTAAATTCCTTTGCTTTTGCCCCTTAATTTTCCCAGCAGGCCCCATGGCACAGCGCTGACATTTTTCCACAGATGAACATCCACTTTGAGCTCTACAGCGCCCTCTTTTGCTCTCTCAGGGCCCTTCAATATCCAGTGTCTCTTTAAAGTTTTGCTCTTCTTTTGCCAAGGGGGCAGGGTTGTACTCTGAGTCACTGGGCTGTCCCTGGCACAGACACACACTTGGACGCGCGCACGCACACACGCACACACACACAAGCTCTAGTCGGCCATGTTTATGAGAGCTGCTGGCCCTCTGCCTGGTCCTCAGAGCTCCACAGCCCCAGAACTGGATCACTTAACCCTTCAGGGGCTCACTCTGCTCCAGTTTAAAGCCCAACACAAGCGCTGGCTCAGGACTGCAAAGACCAACTTGTTGTGTTTAGACTACTGCATGTATTATACAAGAGCAAAGACAAACTGCCATCAAGTTCAGCAGTAGTTGACTGCTTAGAAAAATTACCTGTTGCTTTAAGGATTTGGCGCAGACAAGTTTAACTCTTTAGAGGGACTACATTAGGTGCACAATAGTTTAGGTCAACAGTGAAAGCTATAACACAGATTTATGATGTGAAAGTGAAATATTTATATAACAATATCAGCTACAACTCACAACTACATATACTACTGTCTTCCAACCAGGTTCTAGCCCAGAAGAGTTTTGTAACGCATTAGCCTCATTTACCTCACACCAAATGAAAGAAAAGGGATGTATACATACTTAAATGAATACAAATGTTTAACTTAAAAAACTAACTTAAAAAAAAAAACATGTTTTCTTTTTGTAAACGTGTTCACAGATTTTACTTTACAACTTTCTTGTGTGCAGCTTTACACAGAAACAGAGCATGTCTTGTGCACATCTCTTCACACAGCGCAAGAGACGGTCAATATTTGAGCTGTGATGTCAGAGTGTGCACCACTACCATGCTTTCAGGTGCTGAACAAACAACAGTGTGTGCGTGCTTGCATGTGTGTGTGTGTGTGCATTGACAAATATAAGCAGTCCTCAAGAAACCTGCATTATTATTATTATGGTATTATTTTGGACTGGACATTACAGCAGGACTGGGTAAGACTATCAGAGATCAGTATCCTTGAACAGTTTGCACAAATTTAAATTATAGTACCATAATACAAAGCAAAGAAGTACAGATTATAATAGTGAGTACCTTAATGGACCAATGCTTTAGAACAAACTAGGCTGTAACTTTTCTTTGGTCATATGTATGAAATGGCTTTTAAATGGGTTTCAAATCCATGCAGTGAATCCTGTTATTAAGTCCTAAATAGCATAAACATACAGTACAGGTTTAACACACTCCCTTCCTAATGCTTGTGCCTTATGGGATGTTGCCAACTTTAAAAGTACAGCTCGGTGGATAAGGCGGCAGTGTTGTGAGTTCAAATACAGCTCCGACAATTTGCTGTCCTTCCACAGTCTCATCCCCATTTCTTTCTTTTTTGTCAGTTTTCAGTTAAAGCTGATTTCAGATGGCTTGTCGCCAGGTTCCCTAAATGTGGCAGTGTGAAAGTCAGTTAGTCCCAAGTTGTTTGAGATGTCTATATACAAATTTGATGTGAACTATCGGTAGTTTGCCACAACATAATTAAACTTGATTAAGTTTTCAGAATTGGGGTTATACTTTGAGCATGGTGAACAATGGACCTGACACCAATGACTTGGACGGAGAAAGGAGCAGCACTAAAGTGTGTACAGTGTGACGGCGCCATGACAGATAGACTGACCTTATCTGCAGCAGTGACTGTGTGTAGCTCTGAACGTCGGGGCACCTCTTCGTGTCAGTATTCCCTCCCAGATAGATCCCCACGGTGCTATAGCCGCTCCAATAAGCATGTCAGCTGGGAGCCAAGGCCATTGCCCTCTAGCCTGTACCAGAGGGTAACCTTTGGAATCATCCTCCCAAGGGTCCAAAGTAATAATAGTATATGGTTATAATGCTATGGAAATGATAGGCCAGCACAGAATTAAACAGCAGTCAAATGCACAGTGAAGTCCAAAATTATTCATTATTCATAACCCGGTTCTAGAACATGAACCAAAACACAAGGGGTAAAAAACTGTAAACTGTAATTTCAATGTGAAATAAAGACCAGAGCAATGCAACTTTTCCAGCATCAAGAATCTGGAAATTACACAATACAAAATGGAAAAATACAATTTATGTGTAAAAAAAAAAGTGCTGATTACCAAATATGTATGTTTTTACATGTTTTCTCTGTTGAATAAAAATATGTATTGGAAATAGACTGGACCGAAGAAAAAAAATATGAATAGTGAGAAGCTTAACTATGTCTTAGAGAGGTATAGAGAGGAGTATAGTTTAAGCTTTTTAAATGTTTTTACTAAGACTCCTGGCAGCACCTGAACATACAGCGGCCAAGTCCAAGCAGCATACATGTACACACAGTTTAAATATGGCTGCTGAGAAGTGCTCTGTGTTAATGACTCTCCCAGGCACACTGCAGAAGACGTTAAAACTGGAGCTGTGATTTACAGGAGGGGGATGCAAGCCAGGACATGACCCAAAGATCCAACTCCAAACCACCGCCACCGTCTGAGGGAAAGAGAGAGACTGAACCACTATTGGGAGAGGAAGACTCACAGCTCTGGTTTGAAAATATGGGTAGAGAATTTTGAAATTTGTTGTCAAGCAGAACTACATATTGGTTCCAGAATAACTTTGAATGTGATGCGCTGTATGAGGTTTGGTTTCCATGGGTTTCAGAATGATGGGAGACTGTGCCGCTCGTGGTGGAGTGGATAGCACATGTGCCTGCCATGTGGGGCAATTTGCTGCATGTCATGCCCATTTGAATTTCACGCTGCTCTGTCCTGTCGAATAAAGATTATGGGCCAAAAAATCCTAAAAAAAGGAAACAAAAAAGGATGGGGAATTAGGACAGTTGTTTTAGCGATTAACAGTTTAAAAAATATATATATTGTATCTTTTGAATGAGAAAAAAATCCTCAACTTGTTGCGCATTACAGAACGATAAAACCCATATAATTCATCAAGTGATTTACACAACAGCAGTATGCAGCGCTTTCTACAGGTTCTGAACCGCCAAACTTTCAGTGATTGTGTGGACATCTATTTCCAAGGGTTGCAAATGTACGCTTATAAGGGCCATTTTGAGTCATTATTCAAAAGATAAGATTGTATTGTTCTTTTTTTTATGACTGTTAATTGCTTTGACAACAGTGCTACGTTTTCATCACTCTGAAAAACATGGACTGGCCAATTAAATTAGATAATATCATCCACTCTCTCTATTTGAAAAGCCATTTTATATAAACAATTAAAGAACTATGTCAATTAAGGCCTCATTATCAGGTCGCACATTTTCATGTTCAGTGTGGTTTTATGGCCGACTCTGTGTTATTGTCTCGAATCATATACTAATAAATACATTCCAATTCTCTTTATACAGGCCATTGAGTTGCATTACAGTCACACATCAATCATATCCCCGTCACTCTGCCCCCATTAAACTCTAACAATGTTTGTGCTTGTACAGCTTGGCTCCCAGTGAAAACAAAACAGACTTCCTCATTTGCCCACCGCATTCTCATTACGGACACACAAACAAGTCATTTTTAATCCCACAATTACCCCAGAAAGGAGAAGGAAGAGTTCTGTGAGGCCATCTATCACAAGTTTGTGGCCTGAAATCCGTGTAAATAACGTCACCACGGCGTCGCCTCAGACAACATGCGGTCAACAAGATGAAAGTAAAACAAACAAACAGCAGAGGTAGAGGAGGTAATCATAAGAGAAAGTTCTGCTACTTCAAAAGAAATGAATCTAGTCAAAAAGGTTCACAAACCTGTTCCAAGCTTGGATAAAAGGAAAGGTTGGAAAGGCATCAGGCAAAAACTATTAAAGTTAAAATTAAAATGACTGCATAATTATGTGTTACTGTGGAGAAGAACAAACCAAACCAAACTAAATGGAGTAAATGCTATACTGTAAAATCATCAAACCCAAAATATACTTACCATGGGTTAAAAGTACATAACAATTGTTATTAGGAAATAGTTCTGCTACAAGGCCAACCACAAGAGGTCACAATATAATGTATTTGTGCCTGACCCAAGCTCACATAAACGAAGAAGATTGCTAGAAAGTACAGTACAAAAGCAAAGCAGTAAAAATGTACAGTACTGCACTGCTGGATGCCATTTGCCCAGCCTCTGCCACATGAGTATGCTTTGCCGTGGAGAAATATGGACAAAGCCAAAAAAGAAATTTGAGCAAAAGTACTGTAAACGTATTTATACAATAAAAACTGCTCAATATCACAATGTTAATAATACTGCATCACACTAAACCCAATTAAACTTGTAAAATTCAGAGTCATTCAAAGTCATACATGTAGGATCTAAAAATGTCACATAGCGATAAAAAATAATCATAATAAAAACACGTAAAAATAAAAAATTAGTTCTGCTTTAAACAATAAAAGACTACTGTAGAAAAAAAAAAGGGGGGCAATCAGTTCTGCCCTTTTAACAGCCTCTTTAGATGAACATTGCTGAAAACGAAATGTGATATAATGATCTACATAAGTTGCAGTTAAAGTCTAAATACCAGAAAAAAAGCACAATGTCAACTTTAAGAAACAATATCTGACAAGTTACCATAGTCGATACCAAAAGACCAGCTCCTTCGACACATTGAGTGAGAAGCTTGTGTTTTAAAGCAGTGAAAACATTTGCTTTGCCCAGATCCCGACACCTGCCCTGGGTTTGCTCTGGATCCCAGTGGCCCCGGCTTTGAGCTAAATCACCTGTATTTACCTTGGATTTACAGAGAGTTGACACACTGATGCAATGTGTATGATAGAACGTTGCGGGCATATAGTTTGTAGAAATCTCACCCCCTTTGGTCGGGTTAAGAAAAGATTGGCAGAAGACTGATGAGGTTGGTTTTGGAATAACGGCTCTCAGAAAGTCCTGTTCCCACAACTGCATGTCCTACTTATGTCCTCCACCAAGAATAACATGTACCTGGACAACTGTGACCATTTGAAAACCTTAGGGAGAGAGAGTGGGGGAGAGTAGAGTCTTACGAAAGATAATGAAAAAGAAATGTGAAAAACTGAGATCCCATAAAGTGAATGAAAGAGACAGTGAGATGTGCCCCTATCCCTTTTAAAAGTTAGTTGAATCTCCAGAGTATTTAATTGAATTTGAAGTGAGTGGAGAAAGGTAGAAAGTTAGCCGGATCTCGCCAAGATAAAAAAGAGAAAAAAAAAAGAAGTGAATGACAGAAGAAAAGACTCCTTAACTGTGGCGTGTGTGAGAGGAGACTCGACCACACGCAGGTAAATTGATCTCACGGGACAAGAATAGTGGTGTGAAAAGCTGGTGAGGACGACAGCGCTTAAAGTTTTAAAATGAACAAATGAGTCATATGGAAAAGACAAGTTAGAGGAAAGTGGACGGTTGTAAAAGTATTTTATTATGCTACGAGGTGGAAAGGAAGGTGGAAGGAAAGAAATCTGCAAAATAAAAACAATCATTGCGAAACTGTGGACTTAAAGATCATTTTAAGAACGGTTTTGTATGTTAGATTACGTCAATGTGATTTTTTTTCTTTCTTCTCCTTATACACTTTATGTTCTCCGGAGCTAATATACATTGTCTTTGTTTTGTAAAATCACTAACTAAAAATGAGTGTTGTGTACAGAGCTGTATTTCTATTTGAATACAATATACTTGTGCTTTTTCAGTACTCTTTCCATGTGTCTTGTTCCCTCAAGAGCAAACACGGGCAGACAGAGGTACAATTGTATGGACTCGGGGCGGTCCCAGGGTGGGGACAGCAACAGGACCATGTGAAATCTGACAGATCTATTTTAGGGCTCTACCGCTGAAACATTTCCCCGCTCTGAACCAGGTGTCAGGGTCAAGGGTCAAGGGCAGGACAGCTCCGTCTGACGCACCGTCCAAATGGATTACAGGAAGAGGGTTGATAATTGAATATCATCATCATCTTTGAAAGCGGTAATGCAGCGCAGGAAGGCTTCACTTTAGTTTCATCAACACACTACATATTCTTTCTGAATTATTTGGATTAAAAATGACTTGATACTAATATGGGCTTCTAAATATAAGTAGGTTTACTGATTAAACCGACATTGGAATTTCTAATAAGGAGTAATTATTTGGAACTGCAGTAAACCAAGGCAAAGAGATTAGTGTGAATGATGTTTTTTTTTTTTTTTTAAATCAACAGGCCAATTTTCAGAAGAGCATTAATTATTGTAGAAATTAGTATGTATGCATTATCTGTACTATTTGTACTGGAAGCTCATTTTTTGTGTAACTTCAGGCAACCCTGCATAAAAAACATGATATATCAACTTATTGTTCAATAAATAATAGATAGATGGCATTTTAAGGGTCTATATTTATTTGTGTACTTGTGGGACATATTTTTGTATTTCTTTATAGTAAATTTTTTTACTGTAGTGCTTCTATGATTCATTACAGACAGTAACTAATTACGCGTTTCATTCCACTGTATTTGTTGCAGCTTATATTTTTACAGATAGTGTTGATTTAGAAAGTGATTAATTCAAAATGTATCTTGCTTCAGGGTTGATGTGTCACTGGCATAAAGCAGCTTAAATGTTATAATGTAGAATAATGTTTTGAGCGGAAATATAACACACATCAAATTTGTATTAGAAAACCTTCTGGTACTTGAAGTCTTTGCTAACATACAAGCACAACTGCAAATATGTATCACAAAGATTAAATAAATGTAGCAGGAAATAAAAACAAACAGAACAAGACAAAGAGAGTGAAAAGACTTAGACAATACAGGCACAACCTGTCAATTACATGTACACATCTCCTTATCCAGATTGATCTCATTTTTCCCATGCACTCTCCTCATATTTCCCAGTCTCATCCAAACAAAGCATAACCAGCACCTGCACTTCACCCTCTGAACCTGCAGTCGGGGTCTTGGCCAATCAGGAGGCAGGATGTCGACACAAGCTCACTCACAGAAAACAGAGGGCTGATTATGCAGGCAGCTGTCAGCTCTCTCAGGTGAGGCCCCCCTGGCGACAGTTCAACTGCTTCACACTCAGGTTGTGCCACTGCGTCTGACAGAACAACACAGACACAAGAATGCTAATGGATCAAATCAGATGAGTGCTGGGATGAGAGGGAAAGCGGGGTTGGGGGTTGGTTTGGAGGTGGGGGGGTGCACTTTTAGGCCCTTTCTCCCGATCAACTGTCACTCATGGCGTCTATTTGTAGTGCGCGTTGAGAAGCACTGGCCGCCCAGGATTATGCCCCCAGTCACTGACTTGTTTTTCTTCTATATTGCACATTGAAGTTTCAGAAGATGAAGGAAGTAGTGCAAGGGAGGGGCCGGCGAAAGAGATGGATAGGTTTTTCCTTGAATTTTCATACCTCCAAATAACTTGTCTTTCCTATATCCTCGCCTTAACTCCTCCTCTCTCTTTGACTACGTGCCTGCCTCGGAGCCATACCTCGCTAAAGCAAAAGGCAACATATCAAAACTTAACAACGTTTCCTTTTTCTGAATAATGCTGAGTTCAATATTATTTTCGTTTGAACTTCACTCGGTTGCTCCTCCGTCTCTCCTCCTCCTTCAGGGCAGTCTCTACATGAGCGGATTCGCGATGCTTTAACGCCATCACTTACGGGCA
Source organism: Eucyclogobius newberryi (assembly GCF_026437365.1). NCBI lineage: Eukaryota > Metazoa > Chordata > Actinopteri > Gobiiformes > Gobiidae > Eucyclogobius > Eucyclogobius newberryi. Next base: position 28,274,988 of record NW_027315801.1, read on the forward strand.
GTCAAACAGCCTTCCTGTGTGGTGCAGGCAAAGATCTCAATCGAAAAAAGTCAACTGAAGACATCTTGTAGTCTTGTCTTGAATGATAGGGCTTGCTTCTCCTGCGCAAAGGCAAAAAGTTAAAGCCTACATGTGCTCGAGTGCTTGACATGGTCGTGTAACAGGAGAGACAGATGGATATATGATCACCAACTAAAGAACATCGCAGCGTCATTTAACCATGAAGTGTTTGTCAAACCCTGTTACAACTTTGGGCATCATGCAGGAGGTTGAGTTTCCACAATTGTCATACACAATCAAGGATTATTAATGTTTAGTCAATAAACATCATGGTGTTTAACTATCATGGTTCCATCTTAAACATTCCTACACAATTATAGTGATATACACTGCCTGTCAAAGTACTGTTGTTTAGTTAGTTTAGTTAGAACATTGAATAGAATGCAAAAAAGAGACCACCAAATCAAGAGCCATAAAGCTACACACAGGACAGCAAAAGCTCAAGTCCGGCATTTTCGACCACTACAGGCAGGAGAACCACCTCATGAATTGGGACAATGTTATGGTCATAGGCACAGAGAGCAACAAATACCATCATTGGATCAGGGAGGCCTTCAAGATCTGGAAACACACCCACCAGCCAATTTGGATGAGGGGGCACATCAACTTTCTCACATGCATTTTGAAACATGACTTCAAAATGCACATGGACATCTTAAGATCCATGAGCTCATTAAAGATCCCAGCTCAACGTGCCTGACTCCACCTGCAGGTGGATCATTGACTTCCTGACAGGTTGGAGGCAGTGCCTGAAGCTGGGGAAGAACGTCTCAGACACTCGGACTATCAACACAGGAGCTCCACAGGGCTGTGTACTTTCTCCCCTGCTTTTCTCCCTGTACACTAACCGCTGCACCTCCAGCCACGACTCTGTAAAACTGATCAAGTTTGCGGACGTCACCACCCTCATCAGGCTCATCTTGGACGGGGATGAGTCTGTCCACAGGAGGGAAGTGGATTGGCTGGTGTCCTGGTGCAGCGGTAACAACCTGGAGTTCAATGCCCAGATGACAGGGGAGATAATCGTGGACTTCGGGAAAGTCACAGCCCCAGCCCATTATCCCAAAATTATGGAAAACTGCTTTTGTCCTCCCTTTGCACAAAGGAGGCCAGAAAAAAAGATTTGAATAATTTCCGTCAAATCTAAAAACTATCCTGCAATGCAAAACTCTTGGAGAAGCTAATATGTAACCAGGTGTGTGGTTTTTTCACCAAATATTCAGCTACCAGTCTGGATTTATACCAGGGCATAGTACTATCAAAGCTGCTACTAAAGTTATAAATGATATTGCTATTGCATTGGACAATTATGTTTTTGTTGATTTGTCAATGGCCTTTGATTCTATAGCTCATTGTATTTTTTTGGAACACCTGGATGCTATTGGGTTTGATTCAAATGCAAACAGTGGTTTGTAGATTATCTCACAAACAGAGCTCAAGCTGTTTCTGCTGATGGCTTTCAATCTGAATTGTCTTACTTGTACTAAAAGTGATCCTCAGGCTCTGTCCTTGGACCAATGTTATTTACAATTTATATAAACTCAATTGGGTATAATCTAAAACACAGTAGGCACCTTCTTGTGCACAAGTGCTTCAAAATATTCAAGAGGATGTTCAGTCCATCCAACAAAACTGTGTCAATTCTAAATTATTAAATTTTTTTAAAGTATGCTGTTTTCCAAAAGACACTCTAGTGATGCAAAAAAAATATCTATTCTTCCGCTTGATGGTAATCTGATTGAACAAGTACCCCATTACAAATACTACAAATACATCTGGATCGATGATAAACTCTCCTTCAACAAACACACACAAGAGTTGACGAATAATCTCAAAGCCAGATCGTAGAAAACAGTTAATCCAGGCCACATTTCTTTCAATTCTAGATTATGGTGATATTATATATATGCACTCTACAGCAACAGTATTAAAACCTCTGAACTTGGTTTATCATTCAGCTTTAAAGTTCATTACAGGAGAAAGATACAGAACTCACCACTGTGAATTATACTCTAAAGTAGAATGGCAATAATTAGATGCAATAATAAAACAGCACTGCCTTTTGTTCGAGTATAATGCTCTAGTTGGTATTTTGCCTGATTATCAAGTTTATTGCACATCAGATCAGGTATTCACCGTTTGAGGTCTCAGGCCATTTTATCTTACAATCCCATGGTATCAACAGAGACAAGAAAAAAGGCTTTCAACAACTTTACTCAACAACTTTAAGACCTTTTAAATTAAATCATTTCATGCCTTTTAATGATTTTAAAGCACTGGTCAAGGACTACCCGCAGTGCTGATGCACTTGTTTAATATAATTTGATCTCATATTGTATGTGTAAATGTTTTTTTTATGTATTGGTTCATTTTATTGAATGTTTTTTTGTGTTTTAGTATCCTGTGTTTGTTTGTTGCTTATTTTGTGTAGTGTTTTAACAGGGACCCATGAAAAAGATAATTTTTCTTAGTGGGGTTTCCCTGTATAAATGAATGAATGAATGAATGAATGTCAAGGTATGACACTAAAATACAGGTCTGACTATAATAAATCCAAATACTTCATTAAAACTGACTGCTATGTGTTAGGGTTAGCAGCGTCAAGAGAAACAAAGAGGAACTGCTCTAAATTGACCTCTCACACATTTGGACTTTCTGTATTTTGTGTGTCCTTAGTTCCCAAAAGTCAATAAATAAAACGTTCGTATTGCGAGGGCATTTCATGAATAAATCAAACAAGTTATGCAAACGGTCAGTTGCCATGTAATGTAAGTGACTAATATAATACATTAGTCTTGTACATTGTTTTGAAAAGACAGAAGCCAAGATATGGTCAAATGTGTGTTGCTCAACTCTGCAGCTTATGTTATAGCACAAAGGACAGCTGGCTTCATATTAACAAGTGGATATAAAACAGCCTGTTGAGATGAGCATGACGTGAGCCTCGTATTATTCTTGCACTCGTCTTTGACACACACAAACACAGTCTTATTTCACAATCTTTCCAGGCCTCCATTTCAAATCGTCTGCCAGATGCCCCCACTCCAAATGCTGTTAATCATATTAGCTGGAATCCCTAGCACTTAAATCCATAACTGCTGTGAGTATTAATCGTGGGGAATCTCGTTATCATGTCTATATTAATTACAGCCATCTGCCAGAGAAGAGGTGAGGGTGGGCGTATCCGGCGGGGACACCACAGTGAAGCAGGGTGCAGCATGCTGTTTTATTATGAAGGCATTTGCTTGATGTTACGGACGTGGCAGACATTTAACTTCAAGAGTAATTCAACTCTTTGCATTGGCTTATTATGCCCAAATGCCAACGCTTCAATGGCTATAGTTAGAACTTGAAAATTTTTGAAGAACTATGGGTCCAGCTTATGAAACACACAAGCCTGAACGCAAATATAGCAGCACCTTCCTGTCAACTTTGATTTTCAAATGGCAGTATATTTTGTTATATTTATTAGGCTGCCAAAGATGTGCATGCGGCAGATGAGGGGTTAAAGTTAAAAAGCCTTTGTTTTAACATGGCTTATTTAATTAAAAAACGCACCGACGCGTTTCAGCTGTCAAGCCTTCCTCAGGGTGCATATAGACACAGGTGTGGGTTCAACATTATATAGGGAGGAGCACAAGGTCCCGCCTCTCATATTGGAAAAAACTCTAATCACATATTTACAATGATTAACAATTGCCATCCTAATTTTCACATAAACATGATGAAAACAACACCGAAGCATAGAAAAATGCAAACCACAGAAACTATGTACAAGTCAATAGTCCACCTTTTAAAACTATTTATGTTCCCGACAGTATATTTTCTTCAGAGTGCTAAGAAATAATCCTCCAATATATATACTATAATATAAGAATAGGAAAGACAAAGTACACCCAAATTCTATTCATATTTTTGTGTAGGGCTGGGGTACTGTCTCTTATGCAGTTTTGGACAAATCAGCTGCTTTTCATTACTGTGGTGTCAAAGTTATGTAAGCTACTGTATGAAAGCAGCAACCAAGGAGCAAAGAGAAAACATTTGTGAAATGAAATACTTGCTAAGCGTAAATATTCCCTTTTTATTTTAATTGATTGTTATTTGTAGTTGACAGTTTTACCATGGCAGTGACTGTAAATGATATGTGCTACATTGTTGTCTAAGTCCTTGTTTTCCAATCTCAGTTGGCCTCTCGCAGTCAGACAGACCTTGTAAAGAGCAAGCTGTCTGACAAAGAAAGGGTCGAAGTTGGCACCAAAAGTGAATCAAGGGAGCAAAAGCAAACAGAGGAAGGAAGGAGTGGGAAGGGGAGAGGGAGAGAGTGAAGGAGGCATGAGTTTAGGTAGTGCGCAGAGAGAGCATGGCTGGACTCCAATGAAAACACAGTGTCAGATGTAACACATTTGTGCAGAATGGGGGTTGCGCACACTGCCCCACTTCCACTTATGCACCAGGAGTGACTGGACACTTGCAGTTCACGACCTCGAGTTGCAAAAGCTCAACGGCTCTAAGGATAAACAAGAAAATTATGAAATGTTCGAAAGAAAATCAGGACTACACGTGACACAATGTTTCTTAATGATTTAATATATCATTAAGAAACATTTAATATAACTTTTTGTGTCAGTCCCAATCCCTGATAAATGAAGAATTAGTGATGTAGCAATACAATACTTGTAATGAACTATAAAATGTTCTTAGAATCTTCACTGTAAATCACTGTATTAATCTAAAACAGCTTAGTAATAGAACCAGTTCCATTGACTTCATGTTCAAAATGGCAGAGCTCATAGTGACATTTCACTGTAATAAGCAGTGGATTTTCAGTTACATGTTTTTACTTTTGAAAAGTGGCTAAGTGACATTTTAGAACCCAACATGTATCACTCAGAGTTTGAATTTTTCATATTATAGATACAAAGTACTACAGGGATGTGGGCGGGGATAGAGGGTAGGTGAAAACAGCACTTGAGCCGCAGGTGCAGGACAATACAGGATTACTCAAACATGCATGAATCAATCAATCAAAACACAACTTTGACTAAACGAACAATGAGGAAACACTGCTGTAACAAGGTTGAAAACTCATTAAAGTTGATTTAACGTAATATGCCACCTTTAAGCATAAAAATACTTTTAAGAATGGTAGTTATGGAACCTGAAACTTGTAAGTACTACTACTACTACTACTAGTATAATGTTATGAACTGTAAAGACTCATGCCTGTACTTTCGAAGAAAAAAATGCTTGGTGTCCACACACACATAATAGTATATTATATGAATAAAAACCCTGGGTAAGATTAACTACAGCCACTGGGACTAAAATGCAACACAATGTCCTGTTTTCTGGAAATTAAACTATGTCAAAAGCAATTCACCTGGCAAGAGACAATACTGATTTTGAAAGCTCAGAATATATATATATATATATATATATATATACTGTATAAAACATGCATACCGCCAGCCTTTTAGGAAAGAGGGGCAGGGCACTCCAGGGGTCCAGCTAAATGTGCTCCGACATCCTGAATCCACTCAGATGTAATCGCTAGCAATAAAAACAAACAGAACATGCAAATAATGATTTAATCTGAGAGGCCTCCGCTTTCTAAAGTACACTAATGGCTGCTGAGACATTTGGTAACAGCTTGCAATTACTTTAGGCAGTGAGAGAGCTATAAGGAAAAGATTTGGACGATTCAAATAAAGATGCAGCTGATGGTCGGAAAACAGACTTAATTTCAACCTCTCTGAAATTTAACTAAATTGAATCCATCTTTATTATTGACTGTTGCCTATAGTATCACTATAATAATCAACATTTTGACTTTGACTGAGTGCTTGTCAATTATGACATAAAGTCCTGGCCTGTGAGGCGTTCCCTTCCACTTTTGGAATCAGAGCTTACAGTGCATTAAGACAAGCGTCAAATGTTCCAATCACAGCCGCTTATTTGTAGCTCGTATTTCTCAAATGTGGAAGACGTCTCTTCTGAAAATATTCTTCTGCCAAAATATACTGCACAGTGACAGAGTGGCTAAAACTCTCGCATCAAAGCAAGAAAGTTGAGGGCTCAACCCTCGGGCCAGACCAGGCCTTTCTGTGCGGATTTTGCATTTTCTCCCTGTGTCTGGGTGGGTTTCATCCACGCACTCTGGTTTCCCCATCCATCCATCCATCTTCTTCTGCATATTGGGCCCAGGTCGCGGGGGCAGCAGTCTAAGCAGGGACTCCCAGAGCTTCCCGCTCCCCAGACACTTCCTCCAACTCCTCCGGGAGGATCCCGAGGCGTTCCCAGGCCAGTCGAGAGACATAGTCCCTCCAGTGTGTCCTGGGTCTTCCAGGCATCCGGAACAGATACCCGAGCCACCTCAGCTGGCTCCTCTCGACGTGGAGGAGCAGCGGCTCAACTCCTTATATTGTGTGCATGTATGTTTGATGCCCCTGCAAACTGCAAACCAATTTTTTTTTTCTACTAAAGAACTACTGTATAGAATCCATCTATGGACACACTGGATGTGCCAAAGTAATCTAAGAATTTTTCACTGTTTTGGGACTAAATCACATCAAGGGCCATATTTTGTCCACGGACAGGAGCCTTTTCCAGGGGGGCGGTTCCAGGTCGCTCTTTTGCTTCCTTCACGACTTTAACGCTGGGGTGAAGAGGCTGGACTTGGCTGCTCGGGTCTGGAGTGGGATGGTGCCAGTTCATATTTGATAGCGTTTGATCAATGACTGATAACTGTGGCATTCAAAAGCACCTCCTGTGTGGGTGATGTTTGTCATGGCCTCATTTCCAGGCAAAGGAAAAAGTGAGCAATAAAATTGTTTGATTTTCCGTGTTTCTATTTGTTCCCAAAATTGAACCGTTACACACAGCTGAAAACCCGAGTGCTCGGTGGGATGCTGAACATGAGGACAGAGGTACACAGGTGTCCAATGCTGTAGGCGGAGGTGTCCAATGAAGAGCTGAGGTGTGCGTAATGGCACTGTTTAACTGATTGGGAGAAAAATTAAAATAAATGGACTGACTTAACTTATCAGTTGTGTTATTTATGCCCATGAAGGTTGTTTTATTATGATAATGTCATCCATGTGGGGATGGTAACATGACTCCAGTGCACTAGTTTTGAAGTTTATTAGTAAAGATTCTGGCCATTCATAGAATGCACCAGACCACGCCCTCAAGTTGCTTCACTGCACCTCATATTTGGGCACAATAACACATCTTTTTTAGAATTCCACGCCCTGCGTCAGCAATTGCGCCAACACAATATGTCAGGAAATAATTTCCTTAACGCTAAGATCAGGGGGCAAAATACGGCAAAAGAACTACAGATAAGCTGATATTCTGAAACACTGCCGATCAATACATCAACAACTATACATGAAAAAACACAGTGTTATGTAGAAAGGACCAGATTGATAGCCTGTACAAAGAATGTAAGCATACATAAATAAGTGAATCCAATCTAAAAACTAGTAGCCACAGGCTTCTCCAACATAAAACGCCAAATATTTAGCAATAAAATTATCTTTCCAAAATGTAACAGTTGAAAAACAGTTCCATGTTCCATAATGGTAAGTTCTAGCAAGAAAAGCTGTTCATGACCTTTGGCCCTTGGCTTCATCTTGAATGGGGGCAGGCAGATGTCTCCAAACAGCACATTTCCAAATACACCAATTTTCTTTTTTCCCCCCCTCCAGATATTGAGAAACAGAAGTGTTGTTATTACATGTACCTTTTGCCCTAACACACCTTTACATGCAGAGTCAAAGCTGAGGAGCTCAAATTTCAGCAAACATACAGAAAATCAGACATGAATTCATTAGACAATACTGTGCGTGTGGTCAGTTTTGGCTACCTTTATGTTCTATAAAGGCCTCTTTGGATCGTTTTCTGAATGATGTCTCCTATCAGCAACGAACATGGACATCACCGTCCAGCATTCAATTCAAAGACCCCCGTGGGGCTAACTCAGACTTGGCCCCTAGTAGCCCTTAGCTCGTTGACCCCTTACACGGATCCCTAAGCCCCTATAGGCTGTGAGGGATTGTACCGGAGACAGGCTCCAAGTGGAGAGAGGGAGGGAGGGTCAGTGGCAATACAGAGAGCACTTCTTCAGGAAAAGCATTAAAGAGGCAGCTATTGATTTGGGTTTTTAAATGTTTTTCTCAGTGATATATCCAATTAGCCCCTGAACCCTCTATGGGCGTACAGCAGGCTCCCATGGGGGCTTAGATGGTGAGGGTGGGGGCTGGGGGGGTCATACTTCACTTCAGGCGATGACCAAATTATAAGAGATATGAACAAAATACCTGTAAGAGACCATGGTCAAAACTGCAACAACTAATGAGAAAGTTTCATATGAGTGTAAAGCAATCAACATTAAAATGGCTTGTTTAGTGCTGTCATTCGATTCAACATTTGAATCAGATGAATCACACTTTTGAAATGTGATTAATCGTAAAGCTTCCTGGATAGCATGTGTGTACTCTATTGTGAGCAACCCGCAGCGTTGTTCGAACCTGGCTCTCGACAGTTTGCATCCTTCCCCAGTCTCATCCCCGTGTCACACTATATCATGTCTAATAAAGCCTACAGACCAAAAAATCCTCAAAAAAAGCAAAGAAAAAAATAATGTGATTAATTGCATAGCGTACCTTTTAAAATGTCATTATTTAAATGTCTATTTTGGTATTTACGCATTTTTTCTTAATAAAATGAAATAATGTAATTATTTCACAAAAATAAATTAATTATCTAAAAGCCTAACAAACTACAATCAAAATCTAGAAATTGTATTTCATGTTGAATCTGTGTCCACGTTTCATGTAAATGTACATGATCAAAAGACAAGTTTATTGGGTAAAAGTCCCATAATAACAGTGTAACTGGCTCTGATGGTAACAGCTGTAGCTGCTAGTGTTGGCCTGGCATCTACAAGTGTTCTGTTGTTGTTTGGTGAAATCTTTGGCCTATGTTACTAATTTTAGTGCTCACACGCAAGTTTTGATTTTGACAGGAAGCCCACACTGCAGTTCAAGATCTCCGCCGGTCTTTGGTTTGATCTGCAGCGTGGAGCAAAGCCGCACTACTCTCCTCTGTGGCACGCTCGTAAACATCGTGGCAGATCAGTCATTGGCCGATGTTGATGAGCGTAAGGCAGCGGTGAGTGGTACAACTTTACTTTGCTCCGCAGAACGAACTAAAGATGCCATGGAGATCTGGATCAAACATGTCGTTTGGTCAGACCGATGGATTTTATGTGTAAATTTGACCATGTGATCTCAGCGCTGCTTCTCCTTCGCTAAGCCTCCCTGAATGAATGAATTATTTATTTTGTTGTCCATTGTAAAAATATGTATTCAACAAAAAAAAACATTTCCAACTACTAAAAGAGCGTGTTTGGTCAAAACAGACCAAATTGGCTCTTCATACACTATATGTATAGATAATTTACCTTGATAAAGATGATCCCCTGTTCAAGTCCTCTGCCCTTTATTTTATCAGTGTGAGATCAGTAGAAAAGCTTTAGCTATCGACTCCAGTGTAACTGCTTGGCCGATCCCTCTCTGGGACCATGTGACCTGGCGACAGTGCGGACAGCTCCTGGATATTGGTAAGCCTTAATTCTTCCCCCCCCCCCCCCCGACACTCAATCGATACTAAGTTATTTAGCGGATAAAAGACTTGGATCAATTCACCAGCACATATCAAGCGTGCCAGCAGCTTGTATATTATCTAGTGTCTCTGTCAATGGACTTTGCATGCAGGTCTGTGGCTCTATACCCTCATATACAGTAGGACAATGTGGAGTAATCAAAATCACTGGAGTGTGCACACTGGCATGTTACAATTGCACTGAAAACACAGAAAAAAGAGACAAGGTTGTCCTTGAACGGTCACCTTTTTTCATTTATGTCAGTGCAGCAGATGGTTTGCCGGTGCAGATGATCATCTATTGTAAATAGTTAATTTGATTCTGCTTGTCACTAAGTGGCCACTGTTGAATGGCTGAAAATAGTTCAAGCCTGTTTCACACTTTCATACACAGGTAGGACATTAAAACAATGCTATGAGATGGCAGAGAGAAAGTATAAGTATGCCACCAATGAGGGACAAAAAGAATCAAAAGTGTTCAGCTTCCTAATATATATTCTTCTTAATGTGGCTAAAGCAGGGTTTGATCTCCAGGTCTGACTAAACGTATATCTGAACTGCATACAAAAGTGTCTACAATTACAGGGAATTCATTTGAAAGCATGTCTGTGTAAAGTATATCTCAGCTCCAAGGTGAACCCAATGTGACAGGGGGCACAACATCCCAAACCAGAGCAATAAACAGATTATAAAACTATTTCTCCACAAAAAGTCTGAAGCTCTGAGATTATTTTCACAGTTTGTTATTTCCAGGTCCTGAACAGGGCTTTGATGACAAATGAGACTTGTTTAACTTGTGTCTAGTGTGTCCTAATTGTTTAAAACAAATAGTTGTGAAAATAAGAATATCCCACCTCATATCCCATATATAGTATATAGGCCCCATCTCTACTGTAAACTTTGAGAGCACTTGGAGACTTCGCACACAGACAAACACACAGTGGTAATGATGAGTGAGTCATTGCACAGCAGGGCCCGGGGAGCTGGGGATTTCCACACACTAAACCAGGTGACATCTGCCCGGCTCCGATACAAATCTGAGTGCACCCGGGCTGTGAATGTAGGACAGGTAACACGTCTTGGTATGTAGAGGAAACAAATATAGAGAACAGAAGTGGGTGAGTGCAGAGAAAAGAAATACCAACAACAGTTTCATACTAATCTGAATAGTGAGCAGTGATTCCTTTCTCCACCAACATAGAAAACCAACCACATTTCCAGTTCTTATGGTGTATTGCTGCCTTCATTTGCTATGGAAAAGAATATCCTTACCACGAGTGAAGTAGTGAATACGAGTGTGTTTTCTTTATGTGGTCACATCAAAATGAAACATGGTGAAAACACATTCGATCTTGACAAATATTATGTGAAAACAAATGTCAACAAGTAAATATACCAGTGAAAAAACACCTTACAGATTACTCAGGAAAAAGGCAAACAATTCTCCATTTTATTTAATTACTATGTTATGCATAGCCTAATAACTATTATTTCAACCACTAACTCGGCGTGGCTGAATGAAATCGTTATTTTGTTCTAATTTCTCATTTAAGCTTTTTTTTGCTTTACTTTATGCCTGGTTTATTTATGTATTTATTTATTGAATTAAAGTTTAGATTTATATTCTTAAAAGGATGACACATATTTAAAATGATCCCAGCACCAGCCCACGGACGAGAAACACCTGCTTTAGTGACCAGACTCTCCCAGCACATCCAGCTTTGTGCTTACCCATACACACAGTTAAGAAGGTTTCGCATGGCCTGTTTTCACCTCAAATACAGTTCACACAAACCATACACAAACCAGTAAACATCCGCGCTTAGCACCAAACATAGCTTTCTGCCTCACTGCTTATGTTTCAAACAAACTTGTATGTGCCTTTCTGCAAAGTGACGTGTCCGACTTGTCAACTGTCAAATTCATGTAAGGAGAATGAAAGAGAATGGCAAACAGGTCAGCTACTACCTTATTTGGCTGCAGAAAGAAATGCAGTGGAATTGTGAACGTCTTAGATGGGGAATCCCCACGTCAGGCCCGGTCAGGTCTGAGGGCAAGATTAATTGTTTGTGCCTTGAGGGAATACCCCCTGCCACAGCATATTTCTTAAACCAAGACCAAAGCAACATTGCATGATAAATCGTCTAAATTACTTATACAATGTAGTGTAATGTTTTCTTCAGTTTTGGTGGTTATTACAACCTTTTCTGTGACTTTTCTTTCTCAGGTTGATAAAGCAAATCCTTGCTCTATAGATTGCAGTGATTTACAAAACGAGTCAGTACAACTTCTTTTGCAGCCAAAGCTGCTCTGGGGCAGACTGATGGAAGCAAGGCTGCCAATCTGCATCCTTGGGCCCTCTGACTACCACCAATCACTCACGCACACACCACGTTCATACTAGGCAATGTGGGGGAAGAGTTGCCTAAGGACACAACAGTTTCCACTGGAGCTACAGCTGCCCCACTGTAGCATCTTTCCAGTAGTCTCCCGTCCAACTTGCAATTCACAACATGCTACATGAACATACTCAAATTAATCAACAACTTACTCAGTTGACGAGAAGTAAGCTTACGAGATCGGGCGATGACAAGCAGGTATGTGCATAGTCAAGATAGTGGGGTCTTGGTGCATATGATGAGGCTGAAAAAAAAAAGGATGGTTGCTTCAGGAAGGCCATCCGGTCTAAAAACTATGCCAGATTAATACAAAATACAGAATTGGTGAGAAAAAGGAATGTGATCATAACAAACCATTGCTTTAATGACTTAAGTGATTGGTTTGCCTTCCTTTCTGTTCATTTCAATGCATGTTTTGTTTATCTTTTTCCCATGTGTTTCTACCATACACCTGTTGTCTGAGGTCCCTTGGTTTGCATAAGTGACCCAGCAGAGACCCCGCGGGCAAGACATTGATCCTCTGTCTATTGCCTACAGAGAGTTGTGCAGCTCCAAGACAGTTATTGGGGAATGTTAGACACAGACCAATATTATTCATCACAGACAATATCCTAAAATGGCTAATTATACGGAACAATTAGCAGGCTAATTAGACAATTATCTATGCAGACAATCTATTGGCTGAGAGGGATCAATACTGGGAAGAGATAGTGGCAGAGATTGGAATTCACTCACTGCAAGCCGGAAAAACCCACACAGGTCGAGTGGTTACTAACAGATCGTGATGGTTTATCAAAGTGCTTTCAATTAATATAATCTATCTTTTTAAAAACAAATGCCCATGCATGGTCAACAGCATTTTATTTTTTTCCGAGAATAATTGCTGTGAATTTGTTTTTAAAGGTCTCACTTAATGATTTCAAGTCCCACAGGCATTGTTTATGTTGCATTTTGAAACTATGCCATTACAAATACAACATCTTACAGATCAATCAAGACAAATGTAGTATATTACAGATATACTGCTAAGTCAGTAGGTGCAGAATGCTAGTAAAGTGTCTGTTCCCACAGGACTGTGACTCCGAGTCAGGTCCCAGAGAAGATCTTATCTTCATGTCAACACAGTGGACCTTCTCTCCTTCCACTGCCCTCGTCCTGTGTCCCCCGCTTGCCACTCACGGCGCCTCAATCATACAAAGGATACATCTTTCTTCATCAGTTATTTAACGTCCTGGACACACTCACAAATACACACACAGCCCCTGCTCATTGTGCACAACACTGGCATCCAGTCAAAGTGGCGCTAAATTGTATTAAAATAGTGCAGTGCTCGTCGCAAATTTACATGCGAATTAGGGAGAGTAGAGGTAATTACTCCGGGCCAGTGTGGCTAATTGAATAAGGGTGCAGCCTTTTCTCTCCTTTCTCCTTTCATTCTATATACACAGAGCTCAGAGCTGCACTTCAATGTCATTATGCCTCTACTTTGCCCTCTTCATGGGCGCACATAATAGGAGAGGGAAGGCAATGCAGGGTGATTGCATATATGTGATTCTTTGTACAGTTACAGGAATTTATTTTGTCATTTGTTTTATAAAGCGGGTAGAAGACCCATTGTTCTGTTGATTTGATCACAGATGTATAGATATGTGGTTGTGTTGCAAGGGCCATATGGGAAATTAGATGGATAAGATCTCTGCACATTAAGATCCAGATGTTTGGTGGGTACTGTCATTTTGTTTAGTCCCTGTGGGAGACGAGAGGGAGTGAAAATACTTAGTCGAACAGTGGTAGTTATTAAATTTGTTTAAAAAAAATATGTGTTTATTTTTAGTGCGATGTTCACATGTAAGTTGTGTATCCATTCCACAAATGCTTACTAGATTAATTCCATTTAAAGCACACTATATTACACAAAATACGTAACCACTGTGAGATAGGTCCAGTGCCTTTGAGGTGCAGACAACTACTCCATCCTGCTACTTCATCTATATCTGCGATACTTATCTCTTTGTAAATATTGGCTTTACATGCATCAATAAAAATCTAAATGAGTATGATATGTATGGTGGATGCTGTCACTTTACAATACAAATACCAGTACAGTAAATCATCTGACATGACCAGAGCATGAACAAACAGCCTGGGGATGTTTGAGGAAGGCTGCCTTTGAGGTGTGGTACGTTAAGCAACTGTCACTCCAGCACATAGACTTTTCTCATTGGAGAATTTGCATATGACACGTCTGATTCCCAGGCCTGCTCTGTTCACTAATAATGTGATCAGAATGTTCAAATATCTGCTTATTATCTTATCATGACAGTTGCTATGTGCCGTTAAAAAGCTTTCATCTCATTTAAATATTCTGAAATGCTAGACAAAGAGAGACATGGATCTTATTTTCTTTCTGTCGAGGGGCTGTGGTGTGAAGCGGATAGGCTGGCTGCTCTCAGGAATATCTACCTGTGGCTTTCAGCTTTATCAGATCCAAACCAGTCAGGGAGAACTAAACACTCTCACACGCCCTGATATATGGCACTCAGCCATACAAAAACATACACCGAAAACCCATGTTCTTATTCCTAGTGGTCAGTACTATGTTGGAAGTCTGTGGGAAAGTCTGATCCTAACGAAGGGCAATAATCCCAACCCGACTAAAACTGAGGCCCAACATTTCACTCCCCCCCCGTGTAATAAAGTAAAATCTATTAAGTTTCAGTAAAGTTATACAGTAAAAGCAACTCTTAGGGTGAAAATTAATTAAACGTGGACTGTTGCAACCGTTTAAAATTAACTAGTTCTGTTTTTCACGTTTCAAGGCAGCAAAAATCAGGTACAGAATCTTTAAAGGTGTATTGTGTAACTTTTCAAGACGACAGTCGGCCAGCTTCTGGTCTCTGCAGAGATGATATCGCTTAGACAGGGATTTTCGACAGTAGGGCATTACACTTATAGTCTATTTTCATGGAGACCTGCTGACGACACCAACAAGTCAAATCTGTAGAGAGGAGACCTGGATCACAGAAAGAATTCATGTTTTCGAGGTATTTTTGAGCAAGAAAAATGCCTGTAATTGAATAAATGCAAGTTGAATAAGTTTAATGCCATACTGTGGATTAGAAATCTCTTCAGAGAAAAGTTAAATAATGCATTAGGGTAGCGCATCACAGTCTACCAAAGAGCAATAAAAGAATATCTATTAACAAGGCGAAACAACATGGGTGCATAACGACACTGTGGTAGCTCATGTCTCTCAGGGAGATTAAATTCTTAGGCAAAACTATGAATATGTACAAGTAATTGAGTATAATTAGAGTTCAGTTATTTAAATCTATCAACCATTTAAGTCACAATCAAATAATTGTTAAGTCTATAAAAAACGTGTTCCATTCTATCCAACACCAGAATCTTTCTAGTTATTTCCTTAAATGTTACGTCATGTTCATCGGTGGTGGCGATATTATGAGTGAAAATACCTGCTGACGCACGAGAGCCAGACACACTCGAGGGTCAAACAGTGCAGCGTGATTCCATTGATTCATAGCCTCAGGTGCAGTACAAAAAAGTACTGTAAACGTTCAAGTGTGTGTGGGCATGTGTATGTGTGGGAGTTTAAGTGCATGTGTTTGTGTGCATGTGCATGTGAGAGAGAGACCAGACAGAAACGTGTGTGCAAGTTAGCATGTCTGTCTGCACCACAGCGCTATTGCCCCAAACATGACTTGGGGCCAGCCTGTGTTTCCTGGCCAGGGGCACAGCAACTCTAGTTAGTGTGTTAACCGGAGCAAAGAACAAAAGATCTGCCTGGAGCCAACGATCAGACATGGATGAAGGTGGTATGAAGAGGAGAGATTGTGTGATATATGCCACTGGGAGAGTAATGTTCAAATCATAGAAACACAATTCTTAATTCAACTGAGTCCGTTGTCACCTAAATCAGCATTATAGTATTTTGGAGGAAGATACATAACAGAAATAATGTATGTAGTAATGGGGAGTACTTTACTCCGCTCAATAACCTATAGACATAATGAGATATTGAACGATTGTCATACATAGGTATCATTTTTAATACACTGTTAGGTGATTGTGAGTAAAAACACTTGTCCTGTAGTAATACACATTTATAGAAAACGATGCACTCTCACGGAGCTGGGATGTCGTCTCAGGGATGTTCTTTACAGTAAACAAAGTCTTGAGCGCTCCCCTATCTGTCTAATCCTTTCCACTTCTGTCAAACAAACACAAGAGGAGAGAGTGGGAGATAAAGGGGTTGAAAGACACAAAGGTGAAAAACAGAAGCAGTCCTTAGAGATACACAAGTGATGATTTGTGTTTGGACTGTGGTGGATTTGGGTATGAAACACCAGTCAAACAACTAGAGCCTCTGAGATGTCATTGAAGGATTTGTGGGACATGTGTTTTGGTTTTGCTATCCTACTAAAGCGCTATAAGCTCTTTGTTTAGTAAGCGACTCCACTGTCCGTGTCTTTATCCCAAGATAATCCAGGTAGCAAATAAAGAGCTATTTTCAAAGCAGTAGACATTGTTGCGAGTTAATTTATACACAAGTAGTAATAGCAGCACAAAAATACAGAGTTCCTGTGAGTCGCTAGAATTTAAATATTTATTGTATGTAATATGCAGATAATAATTTGTGGATCATTTAAATTGTATTTTTAATAGCATCTACATTGCATTTCATTTATTTAACATTAGAAAAATAAAGAAAATTTGTTATGAGGAGTAACCAGCAGATGAAATAGATTTCATAATGTGAGTTATGTAGCGAGGCGATACACATTTCTCTTCACATATTTGTAGAATATTCATAAAAGAACATAAAGAAAACATAAAGCGAGGGTCAGGTGTCTTGGCAAAAGTTGTTGGCTTAAGTGTTGTCTGGAGTATCTATCTACAGCTCAGTGTGATGCTGCAGGATCATGGACGTGTGCTGAAGTTTAAGGAGGAGCGCAGGGGCATAGAGAGGCAGAAGATGGCTAGTTGAGAAGGATTTATTTCACTACTGTCACAGTGGGATCTAAGAAATTCCCAGTTACTCTGTTGTTAAAAACATACTTCATGAAATAAAAGCTCAAAGACTAAACATTTTAGCCCATGATCCATGCTTGTAATATTAGATTTACACAGTAGGTGGGGTACAGAAAACAAAAATTGAGAAATAAAAATACATCCTTGAGTGGCTGGAAAAGTTCATTGATCAGCAGGCACAATCTGGGGGTGTAACGACCTGGACGTGGTGAATTGTTTTGGCACATAGCACGTTTGGTTTGGTCCATGTGTGTACCATTTTGATAGTATATTGTGTAAATTATGTGTTATTATTTCTGTGATTTCAGGATGGAAATATGAGGCACAATTCAGTCGGTCCTGCCCTTCTTTAGGTATCAGGGATATGATGGCTTCCTTCCAACTAGGAGGGGTCTGAGTTTTCCTAAGTGCCCAGTTAAAGATTGCTATAGAAGGATTCAAATGCTGATTGAATTGGGTCAATGAAGATTACAGCAATTTGACTGTCCCATATTTTGAAAATTGTTCTTTCAGCAAAGTTTCCAAGATAGTAATTTAGAAAATTCACTCTCATAAGAGCATTTTCTTAACTATTTCCTGTGAAGTCAGATCATTAATTTCTCTTCTTATCTTTTTAATTTCTTGTAGCATTTTAGGACACCCCTTTTTGGTATGTTTTTTGCAACAATTTACTTTTTTCTTGCAGATCATTTAGCTTTGTTTTTTGGTAGATAGGCGCATGATCACTCTATTCTATCTAGTCTATTGTGCCTGTATCTGCTTCAGTGATTTTAGATCTGTCTTTAGGCGAGAGTTTTTTAATTTGTTGTTTCACAGATTTTCCTTGGCATTTTTAAAAGGGAATAAAAATAAAAATACATTTTTACTTTCCCATTATCAAATCACATTTTTACCATCCAAAAGTTGGAGTTGAATTTAAAAATACATTTTTATTCTAAATAAATGTCTTGGATTCTTAGAATATAGGCCCTACAACCAAATCTCTACATTATCTACATAATTATAGTTATCAATGAAAGACATTGAAAATAACCCTTATTATACTGCGGTGTACAAAAATACCTTAAATGTCATAAACTAACTGTTTAATGGAAGGTGGAACTCACAGTGATCAGACAGAAAGTAGTCCCAGACTGACAGCTTCTCCGAAAATGAATCATCCCGTGACCAAACAAGTCGGTTTGATAAACTTTATTGAGTCTTGACAGGAACACAAAGAGTGCAATGAATGAAAATGTTTTATTGAGCTAGCTTAAATTTGGCCACAGTGATTTGATCCAACGGCGTAGTAATTTTTCCCACGTTCGAGTCGTGGACACGCAGCTCAGATCATCGGGACAAGTAGCGGCCTTACAATGCAATCAGAAGAGAACGTGTGACTCCAGACGAGCTGGACATGTCGACATGAGGAGGACTTGTGCTACTTAAATGGCAACGACAAAATGATTCTGATATAATCGTTTTGTTTGAACACGAGTTCAATGAATGGGAGTGCGAGCCAAAGCCACGCCCACCCCGTGTCCTTCATGTTAATCTAAATCAAATCAGATCAATTTATTTTTGTAAGGCCCAAAGTCACAACAACAGTTGCCTCTGAGGGCCACAGGGAGAAATGAATCAACAATGTCTGTGGTGGCGATGAAGTCAGACAATGTCTGTGGTGGCGAGGGACGATGTCCCAGGGTCCTCTGTCCTTAGACTCTCCTTCTCGGCCAGGAAAAACTACAAAAAAAAAACCTCTTTGGGAGAAAAAGAGTAGAAACCTGGAGGAGTTCCAGTGAAGGAGAGATCCGACTCTCACAGACGGACAGACGGACACGAGGGAGACTGGAGCTGGACCCACTCTTCAGGCAGATGAGGGACCGTCTGAGTCGAGCTGGACCCACTCTTCAGGCAGAAGAGGGACCGTCTGAGTCGAGCTGGACCCACTCTTCAGGCAGATGAGGGACCGTCTGAGTCGAGCTGGACCCACTCTTCAGGTAGATGAGGGACCGTCTGAGTCGAGCTGGACCCACTCTTCAGGCAGATGAGGGACCGTCGGAGGCGAGCTGGACCCACTCTTCAGGCAGATGAGGGACCGTCGGAGGCGAGCTGGACCCACTCTTCAGGCAGATGAGGGACCGTCGGAGGCGAGCTGGACCCACTCTTCAGGCAGATGAGGGACCGTCGGAGGCGAGCTGGACACACTCTTCAGGCAGATGAGGGACCGTCGGAGGCGAGCTGGACCCACTCTTCAGGCAGATGAGGGACCGTCGGAGGCGAGCTGGACCCACTCTTCAGGCAGATGAGGGACCGTCGGAGGCGAGCTGGACCCACTCTTCAGGCAGATGAGGGACCGTCGGAGGCGAGCTGGACACACTCTTCAGGCAGATGAGGGACCGTCGGAGGCGAGCTGGACCCACTCTTCAGGCAGATGAGGGACCGTCAGAGGCGCTCTACCAGTCGATCTCATGGATCTATGGTCAAGTCGTGAGTTGCGAGAGCTCTCTGACGTTCGGACGAACGGTAGAGCAGAAATGGTCAAAAAAACGGTGGAAAATCCGCGAAAACAGGAAAAAATTATTTTGATATTTATTTTTTTAGAATCTCCATTTTTGACGTCGGCGGGCTCGCGAAACAACTTATTAAAAACACTCGCCTTAGTGAGAATAAAAAAGTAGCCTATTCTGGAATAGATTGTACGTGGATTAGAAAAATGGGTATGCTGGCGTACCCTAGGGTTCATTTCCCTCCATATGTCAATCAACCCTATATTCTTCAATAAGATATGAAACTTCTAATTTATTGTTCCTCCAGTGCCTGTTGAGTTCGACAGGTCGGATGCAGGTTGAATGCGAAGATTCCAATCTGTGCCACAAATTAGGGTTCCCTCAGAGTGGTTTAAAATCAGGTCCATGACATCAGCATAGAAAGTGATATCACTCCCTGGTGGAGCATACACATTTATAGAGTGAAAACCTTTCCCTTCCCTTCATCAAAATTCTGTTCAAAAGCTATTCGGTTTGAAATCAATATTGCAACCCTCCTTCCATGTTTGCCTTTGTATGATGAATAACAGGATTTTTTTTTTTAATTGAATTTTGTTAGTTTTTGATGTTCAGTTTCATTCAAATGTGTCTCTTGTAAATATATAATGTTTATTGTGCATTTTTTTAATATTTGTAAAAAATTGTGTTCATTTGATTGGGTTCAGTATGCCATTCACATTGAAGGATGCTATCTATAATCCTTCCGATGCAATTGGGTATATTGTTCTAACTATAATAACTATAATTTTTGAATATTTTTTATCTATTTGGTTGAAAACAACATACATACAAGACATACATACAAGATAAGAACACAAAACAGCTGAAAGGGCAAAATAGAAAACAAAAAGGTTCACGGTAGAAACAGGCATGGAACCCAAAACTTGATCAATAAAATGATCGTAAAGCGGAGGATAGTCCAATCCTAACTAGGGCTATGTTCAAAATATCGATACGGCGATATATCGTCACGGACTCCGATACGGAGTCACAGTATTGATATTTTTTTTATTTAAAAAAAAAATAATAAGATTTGTGTAGGCTTTAAACGAGGTGAAATAGTACTTTTGATCTGCTGTTTGTGCTGCGCTCCTCTCTCGAGAAGGAGCTGTGGACCTGATCAGAAGCTGATCTGTGCAGAAGATGCTGCTGCAGCATGTTCAGACCAGGCCAATTGTTTGGCAAGAAACATGCAATACTTTACTAGAATGTGTTCCTTATATTTCTATTTGGATCAGTTGGTTGGATGTATGAAGTTATTAGAGCAGAATGGATTTATAAATAAGTGCTTTGTGGATAAACATGAAATTTCATACATTTTCTTATTCAGAGTAAAAACATTACCCATTTGGTAAATTTTTAAGACCCTTTTTTCAAAAATGTATCGGGATACGTATCGTAATGAGGGAATTGTATCGGAATACACAAGTATCGGGATACGTATCGTATCGTGACCCCTGTATCGGGATACGTATCGTATCGCAAGGGTCTTGGCAATACCCAGCCCTAATCCTAACGTACTGGAGGTCTCCTTTAACCCTTGCAGCCTTCAAGACACTTTCTTTCACCCAATCATTAACAAACCTCATTATCAGGCCTCGGGGTTTATCAGCTGCTGGTCTTGGGTTTGCCCAGGTGAAATGCTCTTGCTATTGTGATGGGGGGACTTCAACTCCAGAGCCTGAGATGACTTAGGTATTATCAGGAAAACCTAGTGTCTTCTTCTCCCTATTGGACGCCCACAAGTCTGTTGTTGGGTCTACGTGATCTGGACTCTAATTCCAGGATCTTATTTTTCATGTTATTGTTCTTCGACTACAGCATCGTCACCCAGGTCTGCAGTGCTTCAATCTCGGCCCTTACTGTCTGCAGTTCATTCGTATCGTCTGAAATATGCTGCTTGGCTTCATCATTGCCTGCTCCGCTTACTCCCCTTGCTTTCAGCTCAGCTGCTACTGCAGCGGATAAGGCCGGAGCTATCATTTCGGACATCATGAGAAATAACTGATGATTTGTCATATTCTCTTCCCCTTCTGATGTAAAGAAGCTGTGAGAATCTTTATCTGGGCCAGCGGGACCCTATTTCTCCGGCGGGGAGGGACTGCGGGCCTCTGTGTCAAGCTTGCTAGCCATGTTAGCCTGGTTAGTCTTGTTAGCCTGGTTAGCTTTTGAGGCGGGCTGTTTTCCAATGGGGCCATGGACAGTCAGCTTTGTTTGTTTTGGTCCCGTAGTGTTACCAGACTTGTATCTTCCTTGTTTACTCATCTCTTGTTTTTCCTCTTTGGGATTAGATGGGTCAAACCAATTTTTGCAGCAGCAGTGTGGGTGTGTCAACTCAAAGCACTACCAAACCCAGAAGCCCTTCGGCACAGAATATTTTGGTCAATTTACATGATCCGGCACTTTTAAACATGTCAAAATAGGAGTGCGCATTAGATGGAGATTTGGACTCACTGCTCCAACAGCTCTGCGTTCACATGGGTCACATGCACAGCTCTTTTGAGTAGAACCTTGTCACGTGTCCTTTATATCATCCTGGTGCACAGATCATACAAGTAACAGTAAATAAGGATAGTCATTTAACCTCAGTAGACCTTATTTTCATACATTCACACATTTCAGCCAGGTTGATATTTTTTATGATATATATATACTTTTCCCAACTTATTTCTTCACTTTTATTTCTGTACCCTAAAGTTTACCATAATCCAAATCAAAGCCTCCCAATACCAAAACCAAATTTATCGTTTCATTACACCACTAGCACAAGCTGTAAAATATCATGTAACACAATAGCTTTGCATCTATACTACGCACGTGAGTCTGTGACATTTAATACGATATTTATTTCCTTTACAGCAGCATGAGACACTCTTTTCATCATATGCCACTTATCTGTCCAGAATAGAACCAGATATTTTGCTGAAATGTAAAAGTAAACAGTGCTGTGGAAGTCCCTCCATTTCCTGCAGACTTCCTGTCACAGGGATTTTATGCACAAACACACACATACACTTAAACACACACGAGCAGAGGGTACTGGGGGGAGTACTATTTCTCCATTTCCCAGCAAAGCTCTGCCTGTCAGCACTAGTTTCTCTGCACTGACCTGTCATAACCACTGCACAAACAGGTGGATCTGGGGTGAAGTCACAGTCAAAGACATAAGGAGAAGGATTTCAGTGTTCAGCACCTTCTCCTCCTGCTTCACATTTCTCATTAGAAAAGCTAAATCTTAAACTATTTGCACATTATTTTACTTATTAAAGAACTTCACCAAATATGAACCTGTTTATCATCAGTCGTACCAGTTGTATTGCAATGCTGGTTGATTCATTTGTTTACTAACAGCATAGTTCAAAGATGTTTTATTATATTATTATTTTATTTTGGGCCCAGTGCAGGGTTTTTTAATGACATTTTTCCATAGCAAGACACAGTCAACAATGCTTACTCCAGTCTCAATGGGCCAGTAAATGAGGAAATGATCATGGATTAAAGGAATATTTACAACACTGCCTTTGCATTTGATCTAAAAACAAAAACAAAAAACCACAATGAAACCAGGAACTTATTTGCTTGAAATTATGAGTGGAGTCACAGCAGATATGAAATATTCATTCGTGGTCTCCTGCAGGGAAGACACGCCGTTAAAAAGCCATTGATTTGACAAGCCAAACAAACGCTGATGAGGCCTGATAATCAATGGCAGCATTGATGACAGTGTGAGGTGGCCCTGGGCACCGAGCGATTGGACGGGCTCACGGTGAATAATGAATGAGGCAATTCCTGATTGATCAGTCAGGTTGTCTCACACACAGACACACAACTGGCATTTCAATGGGAACCTTATCGAAAGGACAATACAATGACACAAAACATCTCTGAAAAACTGAACTGATAAGTTTACAGTTGGAAATTAATGATTGAATGTTCAAGAAAGATGGAGCTACAGTTTTTGTTATTATTATTTTTTAAATCAGGTGTAGAGACTCTCAAGAGCTCACAAAAAAGTTCAAAAAAGTGCACAGTTGGGAGAACAATGAAATCAAATCTAAAATAAGCATGTTAAAACATTTTCCTTTATTTTTTTGAATGTACTGATCCTTTGTAGCTGCAACTGATGTTTCTGGAACATCCCCACCTAGATATTCAAGATATTTTTCAACCATGTTTAAGATTCATGATAAAACACCAAAGTTGACCAGGATGAGAAACCCCTTTGCCCTTGAATAAACCATAGTCTGGACTGTTTGCTTCCCCAAGGGTGTACCTACACAAGCACACAGGTGACAGCATTGTACTCTGTCACTCGCCAGGCTGCTCCACACCACTGCTGAATGTCAACTCACTTATTCTTTTGTACTTGGGAAGAGACAGAGAGGTTGAGGGAAAACCGAGAGAAAATGATGAGAACAAAAACACACCAAACAACAAAAAGGTCCTCAACAATGCCACTATCTTCACTTTGAATCTGCTCCTGTGCTGTCGCCTGCTCACTCTTCAGCCTTCTGCCTGGCGCTTTGTATGCCGTCTCCCCACATTCATAGCCCTCATAGAATATCACTTAGCTGTGCCCTTGAATCCTCCTCTGAGTCCAACACGCAGAGGAACACTGTGACTTGAAGAAAGTGGTAATGACGTAAACTGACTGTTCTTTATTGTTGTCTCAAGGTAAAGCTGGCTAGAAGTTTTTTCGGTAAATTTTGAAACAAACATTTTTTTTTATAAGATATTTTAATCAATACCATCTCTGTGCCTGCCTGTTTACACTTTAGTGTCACAGTTATCTTAGTTAGGAAGAAAAAAATGTGTTTAATGAGATTCATTATTTCTAATTGTCAGTGATGTGCTTGGTCTTTATAAGCGAGAGGTCAATCTTATGTGATTGTCAGTGATTAAATGAAACAATTCTGCATTTATGTTCAAGCCAAGGAAATAATGTTGAAATTTGTATTTCTTTTAATGTTTTTTTTCAATTGCTTTGGCACATTTTCTGCAAATTTTCATGAATCTTGCAAAACTATAGCACACTTTGCAAAATATACACTTAAGGGCCAAACAGTTCGGAATGTTTGAAGAATATAAGAATATATGCGGGGGAAAAACCTAGAACACTATTGTAAAAGGGACACTGTGTTTAAAATAATAATCAGATTAAAAAACATACTTTTGTACTAGCGAGTGAGTGTTAAGTTGTAATGAGATATTTACATATAAATATGTTCCATTGAAGTGATGCACGAGTCAGGTCTGGCCAAGAAAGTCTCATTTCAATGCGGCAGGTTCTAAACTGCAGACCGCCGTATATCACATGACTGCGCTCCAACTGTGTCTTTGTGTACAACCGCGTCTAGATTCACTTCCTCATAAGACTCATTTCTCTGTGAATATGAGTCTGATTGTAATAAAACACAGAACATTTTGAAACTTAAAATATAGAAAACACAATGTGTCACATGACGTCTTCTTCTACTGTGTGTCAAACGCTTGTGCTTCCAGCTTTATTGCCCCCTGGTGGTCGTTAGCTAGTAAAATCTATAAATTAGATGCACCGTTGTAATGACCACAAGGTTCAAAGAGTGGGGGGGAAAAGTAGCGGCTTAAAGTCTGAAAAGAACGGTTGATAAAAAATAAATAATTGTCTATTCTAATATTCTCATGACTCTTCTATTACAGGAATCATGCGGCTATAAATGACACCTGAACTTGGAGATTGCTGTACTTTTGTGCTGTCTCAAGCTTACACAGTCCATACTGGTGGGAGGTAATAAGGACCATTATAAGCTTGATAGTCTGCAGCGCTGACAATACAAATGTTAGAGTGCGTGCTGAACTCTGGATTTCCCTCCCAGAGTGAGTATTTGTTTCAATGATGAGGATGATTATGCAAATTAGAAGCAAAGTGCATCAATCCGTCTAGCCAATAAGAAACCACTTCATGCTTTGACTCCAGATAATTAGCCAATTTATCTGGCCTTTTACTTTAACTTAGCAGCCCAATCTTTTTATTTTGTCATTCCTTGTTTATTAAATCTAGTACAGATCAATTCCCCCCTATTTGAATTTACACTTACCGTACTTTATTAGATTAGGTTACTTGCGTTGCTAACTTTCATCATTAAAGGTGGAATGGACGATTTTTTTTCAGCAAATTTTTTATCATATTTCCTCGTGGCGTGGATAAATCATTTGTCCTGCCACGTATCAATCATAAAATGCACTTATCGCTCACCTGCAGCTGCGTGCGGTTCGTCCTCACGTTTCCGCGTGCCTAAGCGCATGGATCTATCATAATATAGTTCCCTCAGTGTACGGGGCAAAATGAAGACGGAGAAAGACAGTTCGAGCTGACGCAGAAGTGGACAGAAATCTACGGGAGACGAGAGATGCGATGCGCTCTGTTGCGCTAATAAACAAACGCACGTGTGTGTTGTATCAGTCCGCACGGGGAGCGCACTTCCGCCTGCGTTCTCAAATCGCCGAAAAATCGTCCATTGCACCTTTAAGACAAGTTGATGGACAGTAATTTCTAGTCTTATGGCTGATAACTTAACTCCAACCTCTCGTACCAAATACCTTAGGCTTCATTTAGTCTAAAAAATAATATATTGCAATGATTTCTCATGAACATGATTGGTTGTGGTTGGACTCTCCTTTTCTCCCAGTAAGACTGCACTCCAAAGGTTAACATGCTCCTCTGCATCTCAAAAAGTTAGCATAGCGTGGGACACAGGCCAGACCACAGTCATCCGTGTGGCCAT
Source organism: Eucyclogobius newberryi (assembly GCF_026437365.1). Classification (NCBI taxonomy): domain Eukaryota; kingdom Metazoa; phylum Chordata; class Actinopteri; order Gobiiformes; family Gobiidae; genus Eucyclogobius; species Eucyclogobius newberryi. The sequence continues at coordinate 28,301,457 of NW_027315801.1, forward strand.
CTCATTGCAGACCCATGGGCATAAGCCAGTGTTGTGGAGTACAAGTCACCAAAGATCTGTCCCACTGAGACAATGTGGGACAGTATGTTGATTCAGATAACACATAAGCAGCAGATAACAGCTTTGGCAATAGCCCATGTCTCCTGTATCTGCTCCCAGGAACCATCCTCATCACTGGACCACAGCCAGCACAAGTCTCCTTCTGTGAACTCCTGATATACTCAGCCAGTCTATGCTGTAAGAAAGAGAACAAGAGAGCACCGGCAGGGAGTGAGAATGGCTAATACCAATGTTTGTTCCTCTCAATTACAGTTTTAAATGGAAATCAATGTAGCAGAGGGAATGAGCAGAGCCCTTAACGTTGGAGTGATAATCACATTAAGACAGGGCTTAAATCAACAGCAAACCTTGGGCCTCCAGAGACAGAGAAAGCAGCACAGACACAACCAATTCAATTCTCCCTCTGTCTCTGTAATCCATCCATCACTCGGAAGTAGTGGTTCTCAGAATGTGGTATGGAGCTACTAGTGGTGCACAGTTTTCTAATTGTGTGCTGATGTAGGCATGGTTAATCCAGTTTCAGGCCTGGTTAAGACCTGTTTGTTTAATTATTGACCTGGTTTAGACCTTGTTCATCATTTTTTGTGTGATGTTTTTGACTTAAATTTATGTATCGATTTTTTTTTCAAACCTGGTTTTATTTTGTTTTCAATAACTACGGTGGACCAATTTTGAGACTTTGTTTTGATCTGAAGTTTAGTTCAGTTTAGTTTTTGACTTGAGTTTATCTTGGGTCACATTCACAATACAAATTGAAGCGGTTTGATTGGGGACCAAAGTTTCAACATCATATCTTATGTGGTCCGGTTCACGTTCACAATACACTTTTATCAATTGAACCAAATGTGCAGAAGAGCGCATCTCTGCTTTGCCTGTCCAGGCGCTGTGTAAAATATCAAGCAAAGGGATAACTGGGAAACATGAACGAGAAGCCCGAGCTCTGCCTGATCCACGTCACACAAACAAACTTGGAGCGGGACTTTAGCGCTGTTTTTATTCTTTTACAGATTTAGCCCACAACCTGCTCCACACATGCAGCTCAGTGTGAGCGGCAGCCAAGGTGGAGACATATGTTTTCACATCAGCAGGACAGGTGAGTTAGTGGTGGGCTGAATCCCCGAGGCACGCTCAGAATGCAAAGGGTAAAGAAAATGTGCTAAAAATCTCAGCTGTTTTATAAACACGTACGAGTAAATGTGATGATGCCATACCTTTCAGAGCTTATTTACTGGCTGAATATAGGACAAATTTTCCATGTTAAACCCATTTTGAAAACCCCAGCATTATTTTTTATGTTTGATTCTATTTAGCTTTAAAATATTGCATCTCAGCGTGGCTCACTTCATGGTCACTTCCTGGTTTTGTCTGGCTGTCTGGTTCTTTTGCATTCACAATTCAGAAGAATCGCGTCAGAGATAGTTTTAATCGGACGGAGAGTGTCCTTTCCAACCTGACCAGAGTTCGCTACTTTGGTCCAAATCAGAGTTTGACTGCACGCTCACAATTACTCAAACGAACTGAACCAGCAAGGCAAACAAATCCTGATTAAAATCAAAAGTGCATTGTGAATGCACCCTTAGTCTGGAGTTTTACCCCGGGTTAGTTCTTTTGAATGTTTCCGGTTAAATTGACCTGGAATATGCTTGGATTGGATATCAAAACTTCGATCTATTTTTTAAAGATGGTGCTTGGTGTGAAAAGTTTGCTAATTACCATTTTAAAACAGCCGTCTCCAGCCCCAATACTTAGTTTGTTTCCTGGGATACCACACCCCCAGTTTCACCATGGTAACATCTGGAATAAAGGTGGGTGGGCAACATGCCAAGGAAGGCCTGGAGTTTGAGTGAGGCTATAAAACTAACAAAATAAATCTTTTTCAACTGCTCTTTCCCCCAGTCCAACACAATAGTTGCACACAGCAATGCACATCTCTGCAACTGAATCCAACTTATCCATTTCTAAGTTTACAGCGCAGGCTGACAAAATACAGTGAAAATGGAAATAGAAAGATTTTGGAGTGCAAATTCCTCTGACAGTCGGGACAGATGAGTTTACACTAGGCAGAGGGTAAAATGGCAGTTTATTTTACATTTAAATAATAATATTTGCAATATGAATAGCAGTTGACACATTATAGGCAAAAACTGTTAAAGCTCTAGTTGAGCGGAGGCCAAAAGTGCCCTCTTATCTCTGGTTTGACATGTCACAGTAGGGAAAGCACAGCTGTAAATAGCTATGTTTCACTTAGTTTGACGACCCTTGTATTATGGTTAGCTGTCAAACTGTCAGAGACAGTTAAAGCCAAACAAATTTTACAAAATGGATATTTAACTGCACCAAAACACTGTTATTGCATTGCATTGCCGTTGTGAATAGCGATGGTGCATTTAAGGGCAAGTTACAGTCCCAGTTGGGAGGAAAGTGTTTCATGAGACATTTACATTTTTTTTGTAATGCAACATATGCATGAGGTTATCTTTGATTCAATTTAATGTTATATTTAATTCGTTTTTTGAATGACAATAGATTTTGCAGTAAAAAGATACAAAATTAAAAGCATTGATGAAAGGAACACATTCTTGTGGCAATTGTGCTGCATGCCACTTTGAGAAAGAAAGCATATTTTAGGGAAATTATGGTTAATGTTATTCCAGACTTCTACCTCTTCATGTAATTAAAAGAGTTACCATAATATAATGCGAGCTTCCATGTGACCACACGTATACCAGAATACAATGCCCTGTGCTGGAAGGTGCAAAACCCACGAGTGAGGTTTCTCTCTCTGTTGCACATTCAAAATGCTCAGAGCATGAAGATATGCAAAGTGTTACTATCATCAAAACAAAAACTAAGGGAATATAGGGCAATTGCATGAATTAAAATGCACCCCTGGAGACATGCTGTTCCTTTTCTTGTTGCTCTCTTTCTCATCCCTTTTTTGAAGATGAGCTTAAGGAATGTTTGGCTACAAAATATAGCTTTGACCTTGGATTGTGGTCATCACCCACGGTATAATAACCTCTGTGACATAGCAGTTAAAAAGCAGTTTGTAAAATCAAGTTAATAAACTGTCTCAGCTTTAGTTACAAAAAATAGCAATAGTGGATCAATGGTCAATATTCTTGAGCTACTGCTGAACTTGCACTGAACTTTTTTAAGATGCACATGCTCTGAAAGATCCTGTCATTGATGGTTGAACGGTTTCAAAGGTTATGGCCAATGTTTTTGAGACGTTGACTGGTGTAAACCTTTTTACCATGGACCATTCCTGGACAAATTAGGATTACACAGACCTGTCACTTGTAGAAATATTCAATTTGCAATTTAACATTACTTACTTACCGGTACATAATAATTATCAGTCAACAAATCAGTACAATTGAATGTGGCCATTACAAATAGAACATTATAGTTAAAAATAAGAACTGAAGAGCAGAAAAACAGGGGACGGATGCGTATGTGTCTGAGATCAGTGTCCAGACAAACATTGGTCAATAAATCAATGTTGAGGTCACACGAGCAGGTGGTTAGACAGTGGCTATTGAAAAGTGCTGCTCTGAGGCGCTCATTGCTCCTGACACGTTGCCCCAGCGACACTGGTTTAAAGATGGGTCAAATGCAAAGAATATACATTTCTTATAAGGGATACTTTATTTGTGTATGTTTTACTTAAGCTTGCAATGAATAAAGACAGATTTCCCCCAGACACTAGAGATGTTTTGAAATAAATCGCTACGGTAAATGTTTTCATTTCATGATAGCATCTTCCTCTTTGCTGGGGAGAGAGCGCCAGCCCAACCGCCCGCATGTTCTGTCTTTAATCCATACTGCTTAATCTTCATGGAAAAGGCAGTGCTTATTGTGTCTCCCGCCTGTAAGCCTTATGTTTTTATCTCTATATGTGCTTCTCAGACATGCAGAAAAACAATACTTGTACGAAAATACACAGTACAAAATGTATTATTAACCAGAGTACAACGGCGCTACAGCATGCCGGGCCGTGTTTCCATCAGTCGCTGTGTGTTCAGAGTTTTGTAATTAGCAGAATACATTTAAATACATTTAGATGAAAGACTCCTGGGAAAACCTGTTTGCAGTGTCTGCCTCAATATCTGCCCCTCTTTATTCTCAACATTGCCAGCGGTACACTTACCTTTCATACTTCAAATCAAATTTATTCCATTCTTTTACAACGGACTTTGCAGCAGATATTTTAGAATGTTTAAGAACAACGAAAGGCATCAATGTTCTAAAAATGTGGATTGTTCATAAAATACCACAATAAATATTTCTTTCGAGACTACTGCAGTATTATTGTTGAATTAATGTACTCACACAACAGTTGAGTTAGGCTACACTGACTATCCTTTGGGCTTGTACTGTTCCGTCATAAGAATTTTCCTTAGGGTTTATGCCGGATTCCTTTTCAACCCCTTTATCCTTGCTTAGGACTGGCACATAACGAATAAAGAATATTTTTAGCCATGCTTGTATAAGGAACAAACCAAGCCCCTCCCCGCTGTTCGTACCTCTCTTAATTATTCAGCAGGCAGCGTGTTGTCTTTCATCTCTGTTAATTGCTGTGGTCGACACCTCGCTGGGACCACTGTTCCCAATGAAATCCCTGGCTCTAACTGCGCAGCACCAGGAGACAGGCCTGATAATCTAGGTGTACACAAGTGGTGTGGTTGTAATTATGCCACGGACTCGGCATGAGTAACTACTGCTTCCTGGTAAGAGAGTAATCAATGGCACCAACCAGTGACATGTGGTTATAAGAAAGGCCACAACGTGGGTGTTAAATGAGCAATCAGCCATATAACACTAACTAACCTCAAGCCTGAGATTTTTGTCAGAGGAAAAGACATCTAAGTAATATTCCAATCACTGGACATGAAAAAAAGTACATTTTCTAGTAAATTTGCTGTCCTTAGTCAGAGTTCTATATTGTCAGTTTAACAATTGTATAATTAAATAAATAACCAACGATTGTCCTGTGGCAGTTTGAGATTGCTTTTCTACAATGATTCAAACCTGTTAAATAAACTTGTGTCCACCCCACATGCCCTAACAGCTAAGGAAATAGAAAATGAGAAGGCGCATTTTTGACAAGAGTCACGATGAACAGTGTTTCTTTACCTCAGGAAAATTAAGAGTGCTTGCCACAGAGAGTAATGTGTATTTTGATAAGCTTGTAGATCAACCTTATGTGAAGCCTGAAAATATACAGTCTCTTTTTTTGGGACAACAGCCTAGAATAAGCGAAAGGAGAACGAGAAGAGTTAAGTTTCACATGGGGGGAAAAGCTTGTATTATATTTAGCAGATAAATTGCAGTTTGCCAGAGTCTGAGCTCCATAATCAGCAGACAGACAGAGTGGCGCGTGAGCACGCAGGGCAGCAGTGGGAGTGATGGGGTGAAATGTGATGGTCTCATGTGGAAGAAATGGCGAGGAGATTTAGACAAATACTTTATGCTTTGGTCTAAGATGTAACGGTGAAATAAAACAGATATTAATCCTCTGGGAGATGAAGATGAAAGGCAGGCAACATCTATGTATTTCTATGACATAAAACAAGCCAGACAAACTGATGCCACCTGAAGCTGCTTAGTTAAACTGTAGCATATGACTTCAATGTAAGACCAAAATCAAGAAGAGCAAATGTGTTTTCAGTATTTTAAGTGGGAGTGGAGAGTGGCAAGAGACATTCAGTAAATTGTAAGGAAAGAGATTTTTTTTAATGTATTCCTTACTCGCACATACAGTTTGCACAAAAGGACCGTTCTAAATCCTCTACTGTGTAAAGGACAATGTAAAACACTGAAACTGTGACGCTATGTCAATTGAGAAAAGCTAAAACCAAGCAGCGCGAACATAAAAAGTGAAAAAGACCACAACTAGAATCCATCATGCTCCACAGACAGCTATAGCCCTGAGACAACCTCCCTCTAACTAGACCTTCGTTGCGTCACATACTTGTACTTGCCCCCGCAGAAACACAATGCCTCCAACAATACATCAGAGGGAAGGAAACGGCACATGATAAATTCTCAGTGCAATACATTTTGTCCAAAAGATTTAACATCTAATTCAGTTTTGACAGCCCGCTCCATCTCAAAGCCAGACCACGAACATTGATCTCCGCGACGCGCACGCAGACGGCCTTGGACATCCCGGGATAGTCACCAACACACACAGACAAGACAGAACCCAAGAAACTATAGCCTTAATAACTTGATGTTCAAATGTATCCATCACTCAGACATAGCATAGCATGACGTAATACACACATTTACTGTCATTGACACATTTTATCACAACAAATAATAAAGTCTTCATCAATTTGAGCTTCAGAAGTTTGTTCCTTGTGGTTGTGTGTAAGTGCAGTTGGATCAGATACATAGTCAGATCATAAAGAAACATGACAAAGACATATACCTTCACCACGACATCCCCCTTTAGTCAACTAACTGTCTTTCTGGGCTTATCTTTATTTCCTGACCACTACCCTAGACAACAGTGTAACTCGTACTGCCGGTTGACCCCCCCCATAGCAGACAGGTAATATTGTTATGCTTGATTCTCTCAAGTCACTGCTTGGACTCCCCAAGAGAGTCTTCCAGCCTCTTCTGCTGTTGGACCATTTGGACAGACAATACATCAATGAAGGTGCTGCTGTATTGACTTTGTGCTTTTAAGTATCTTCAAAGTTGAGGTCAATATGAAGCATGCAAAGGAAATGACTGGCATGGGTGGAAATTTCGAGAAGAGGAAACATTAACATAAAACAGATGGAGGTGCTGTAAACTAAGGCAGGGCAGGACATCTACCCTGACCCCCCTTAAGGTCAGATATTAGTTCTTCAACATGCCATATCTTTCCCAAAATGTCACATCTTTAAACCAGAACCAACTTAATTGATTGATGGATTATATTGCCATAAAGATAATTTAACACTGGAATTAAACGTCACTTACCACCAAAACCATTAGGGCTGGGACAATATCATATTTTGCAATATAGTGTTACATGGATTCGTTGCGTTACATGTATCGTATGGGAAACCATGTATCGCAATACTTTGACATCTTGTCTATTAATAAAGTGCATAATCAAATACAGTAAAATGGTCTTTGATTTTATGTTACATGTATATACATGTTTGCTGATTAAGTTACAGACACGCTGGTGTTGGCATCAGTAAAGACCAACTTTGGTGCTGATTGATCAAAATAAGGGGATAAATATACACTTTTACAAATGCCAGACTGATTTACAGTTAGTTTTTAACAGTTGTAAATGTCTGTGAATCTATTTGAATTCATTATATAATGTAATACTTCTTCATATCGGATTCTAATGCGATTTTAATAGTATATTAAAATCGCATTGTATTTGTCCCTATATGTATCATGATTGTATTGTATTGTGACAAAAGCGTATCGCCCCAGTCCTAAAAACGCTACAGTACAAGTCAAGTAAATTTGCAGATGGTGTACATTTGCAGTGAAGAAAAAACACACACAAACATGTGCAGCGCCTTTAACCCAGGTCTTCTGGGACCATGTCAGAACATATTAGTGACAGCACCCCACACTCTGCCGCAGCGAGGTAACAGCAGCCCAATTTATTTGCCTAATAGTTGCAACATTATTCACTCAGTCACTCATTCACCAGCCACCTGCATACACATCCACACAACACGGAGCTTATCATTATACAGGTACACCCTTGAGCAAGCCTCAAGTTCATCTGCCGGGGGGTGCAGAGAGAGCTGGGCTGATATTAGGAGAGGGGTCACATTGCACTGTAAACACGCTTTGTCTGCGTATTCATTTATTTACTACGCTCGCCCATCACACACACCTATCCCATCAGAAGCTGGGGAAGGGGCTGGGGCTGGGGAAGGGGTTGGGGAAGGGGCTGGGGCTGGAGAAGGGGTTGGGGAAGGGGCTGGGGTGGGCAAAGGTGAAGTAGGGCCATTTTGAGAACACTCTTTAACTAATGGAATAACTTGCTTGCTGAATAAGATCACCAACAAAAAAGAAAGCAGTAAAACTATATTTATAAGTAGTTCTAAGAATAAAATAGAGGCCTATGGAGGGTTTTTGGGGCAACACTGGTGTTGTGTTTATCCACAAAGCCTGAACACAATTGTTGTTGACCACCTATTAACACTTGACCCACGCTAATTGCAGGGAGGTAAAAAATATCTGTATTGGCTTATGAAATGTCTTGCCAAAGCACACAATGGCAGCATGCGATTGGTGCAAGCATCTCTCCAGGCAGTGGTGAGTGTAAATAACCTTACAAAGCAGTAATAAAAAATAGTGCAAAGAGTGTCTATGTATCTGCTTTGACTGTACAGAAGCCTTGTCCCACTATCGACCCCTATTGTGTTTAATATTCATAAAGTCTATTTCAGCAGCTCCGGTCTCTACAGCTCCGAGACGCTCCCGCCCTGTTGCTAAATCCATTCTCATTGATCACCATTGGCTTTCCCAAACACATATCGATCCCATTCAAACTCAAGGTCCCTTCAAAACACAGCCCACTTTACAATTCACTTTCAAATCAAGTCCGCCCACCTTCTCCACCCGCTCTTTCAGTAAGCACTTTATCTGGAAAATAATTTTTGATCTTTTTGTGCAATTATTGTTCGCCCCGAAACCAATAATAGTTGATGTCTCTACTATGGGGTTATATGAAATGTGTCAGTTCTTGATATTACCTTCTCCATCAAAAGTCAGCAGTGGAGTTGTTTTGGACGTCCATATCAAAAAAATCCATTTGCTTGTTTTATGAAGTGCAGTTTATGTAGTTATCTCTCATCTTCTTCTGTGTGATATAAAGCCATGCCGAGAACAGAATCCCCAGCATAAATAATCTGCCTTTTTTGGTCCGGTTACACTGTTCTGTGACATGGAGCGACCGCAGACTGGACAAAGGTATTTCACAATAACATTATTGAAGATTGAAGCTCCAAGAACATTGTACACAACATTCAACCAAATTCATTATGAAACATCATGAAACCAACCACCAAACAAATGATGTAGTGTAGTGACGTTACTCATTTCTTGGCTCAACAATGCTTAGTGCATACTCTTTATTGATGTTTTTATAACTAAAGACAGGGAAAAAAATTTTTTTTAGAACTGGTACATTTCAGACAGGCTTTCATTCTTTATACATATATTCAAGTCATCTTTAAAATAGACATAAATAGCTTAATTTCACCACTGCAGTTGATCTAAAAACACTAAATCCACTTCTTCACTGTGGGATTTGAATGTAGAAAGAAACAAATGTACAGTGTTTTTATTTGTGAAAATGGCCATGCATTTGTGTATGAATCAGAGTTGGAATTTTCCAAAGAATCACAAGTAAAGGAGTAGGTGAAAACTGAGATTCAGCCAGAACAGAAAGAGCCCCTTGCTTTGAATGTGTGATAACAGAGGATTACTAAAACATGCATGAATCAACCGACCAATAAGTACAATAAGACTTATATGTATCTTTTAAATGTATTGGGTAAAATGTTTATGGAAAAGACAGATTTAATGAATCCAATCAGGTCGTATATGTCTGTGATCACAATCAGGTAAAGGGGAATCGGGTGTTATGACAGCAGACACACAAACACCAGTGACACACGAGGCTCACGAGGCACTGTCTGCATTATTCATTCTCTTAAATTGGGAACAGCAGCTGTGTGCTCACACACAATAAACACAGATTAATCTATCACAATTCTCTCAAATGTGGAAAATATGAAAAATTTAATCATTTTACAGAATAGAAAATAATACGGAAATGTACAAAATCAATATTTCATGATACTTACTGTACCTTCTCTTTATTACAAACCTATTCAGGAACAGACATTAAAAATTAAAGCTGGTGGGAGGGGGAGTGGGAGGAGGGGACAGAGGGGGACCTTAAAGTTCAAAAGCAATACCATTTCATTCATGTTTAAAGGCACTTTTTGTTTTTCTAAGCGCCTCGGAGGCAGCTCTGAGAACAGCACAAACGCTTTGATAGAGTGTGCGTCCTGAGCCGTCAAGGTGCTGTCAACATAAATAGCGATAAAGACGGCGACAGAATGTTTTCGTGTGGAGATTTCAAGGTTATGGCCGGGCACAGCGAGTCGACAGCTCCACTTGCCCTGGTCATACACGGACAGTGGCGTGTCTTCAGCACACCATTAACACACGTGTGAGTTTCTGCTTTGTAGAGAGAAGCACTTAGGGCTCAAATGGCATGCCCGCACCAATATAGAACAAAAGTTGAGTGTTTATTATCGGCGTCCTCCAACATTTTCTGCTTCATGTCATTGAAATTTACTAATGGCACTTTCGCTCTCAGCGCTCCTTAACATGCCATTATTTTTTCATGACATTCAACAGGTTTTTGTTTGTTTATTTATGAGTTACTCTTTATAAATGTGACATAGGAATAACATATTCTGTGTTTTCTTTGTTGTTTTTTTTGTATTGTAAATGTCAATGAACAGTAAATTAAATCAGAAATGCTTGATTTACTGTTGACCTTCTATGTTCCAACAATGTTTTACTTTCCAACCGTTTTTTCTTTTCCTTTTTTTTTTGACAAATGCAAACTTAAACATGTGGCCAACTTAACAACAGCATGAAAGTAGATCATTTAAACCAGGGGTGTCAAATTCATTAGGGCCGCGGGCCGAATTTCGACGCTCAGGCTGGGTCACGGGCCAAACATAACGTAACACATAAAACAATTAAAAATATAAGAAATAAAGAGCTTGATATAGCCTACGCTGTTTTTGAAGCAATTACTGGATCGATTAAAAGAAATTACAAAACGTTTGTTCTCATAAACTGAAATGTATTAAGAAAAACAGGTGTAATTTCACCAATACTGTGCTTCAGTTTATGTGCATTACAACTTCAGAGTTTATCTACAGAGATAAACATTTAGTCATAGATATTTGGAATTGAAAAATATTGTATTTGACTTTATAACAAAATAAACTTCTCAAGATCTAAAAAACCTTTTAAATGTACTAAGTAACACGTCTGTGTAGTTATCTGTACACCTGAACTGACTCACCACAAAATACAAACAAACGTGGGAGTGTTTAAGTAAGGAGGTTAAGTTACCCCTCTGGCCTTGAAAATGTAGAATTATAAAAGGTTGAGGCAGTGCATGAGCCACAGTGTTCCATCAAACCAAACTCTTTTGTCAAATCGTGGGCCGAACATTATGTACAAAATAAAACAATAAAAAATATAAGAAATAAATAGCTTTTTTTACAGCCTAGTAATAGTAACTGTTGCACAAATCTGCAGCAGGTGAAAGACTGCATCATGCAGCAGCAGGAACAGGAACATCACAGACATGTTTCTGCTCAAACTCAATATGAGCACGCTATTTTCATAGTTTAAGCTGATCTTGTTGAATGTAGAAATGATTCATGTAGTGACTCAAATGAGTGCATTGTGTTTGTGTTCACAGTCACATTAATGTGACGTCATGTTCATACTTTATTACACTCTGACCTGTGTTTTTACCTGTCTCTCCAGATCTGTCCAGGTTTGTAGAGGTTTGTATGTTTTCCTCACAGAGCATCATCACAGAAGTTAGTTTTCTTGTTGTTAGCTCCACTTTTAGCACAGCTCTAACATCCACAAAACCGTCTCCTTTCTTTCTTCCACGTCTTTTCTAAAGCCACACGTCTCTTTTCCTCGCTCAGACTTCTGCTCAAAAGTGCTTAAAGTGCGCAACGCGCGTCGAGCCGCGCGGGGTAGGGGCGGCCACAGGCGGCATCGTGGGACGTGTAGTTTTATTGGAATGTAAAGTGCATTACAAATAAAATGTATTATTATTATTATTAGTTTTAGCAATAAAAACGGTTACAGATGTAACTACGGTTATATGAACGAAAAAAATAAAATGAAAAAAAAAATTAATATAAATTAGAATTTTTTGGCGGGCCGGATTAAAATGTTTGGCGGGCCGGATGTGGCCCGCGGGCCTTGCATTTAACACATGTGATCCAAACTCATCTACAAGACCTATATTTAGTAGCGTAAAATGACAGAGAATGACTGTACATTGGTCCGTTTCTGATGTTTCTCTGTCTCAAGTCTTTATATGACTAAGGACCACTGTAGGTCACACAAACAATAGCATTAGTGACACAGCACACAAAGAGAGAAGTAAAGAGAGACAGATGAACCCTGTCTATCAGCAGACTATAATGGAACAAAGATGTTCAGGCTGAGATCATCTCCAGACTTTGAACACAAAACCATGGCGCCTTTGTCAGTAAAACTATTACTACGTCTGTCTGAAATTCAAATCCAATAATAATACAAACATACTTTGTGCAAATATAGCACAAAGTATCAATATTGCAATATTGGATGATGCAATAGATATAGCAACAAATTAAATATATTGCAATAAGACCAAGTTCACCATCTGACAGAAATGCATTGTTGAAAGGAAAATGTAGATAAAAATGTTTCTTTTTTTCATGGTAAATACTATTGTCTCCTGTACGCTGGTGATGTTGTGCCTAAAGATGTCAACTCTGCTAGTGCTACAATCAGAATCAAGCGCACCATCCAGTTTGTGGACTAATGTCCAACTGGTGTCAAGGTGGGCGTCAACTATCCACAGTGGATACAAGAGGTCGACCGATATTTCGGCCCAATATTTGCATTTTTATTTTTGCCCATTGGCCATAATTTTATCTTCAAGGACGATTTTTAATCAGGCACTTGTTTGGACGGCTATTACAGAAGGACCACCTCAGGACAGCATATAGAGACCAGCTGGGCTCGGAGTTTACTAGTTTTGAAGAAAAGTGCTAAGATTTGTATCAGCGTTGATATAACTAACAAAACCTCATTGTAAAAATAAAAGTAATTTAGTACTTTTTCTCCACAGCACAAGCTCCTAGTGATGCAGGGGTGTCTTTTTACCTCTGGTTCAGGACATTTAATCCAAGAGATGATAATTTCATAGCGGGTTAAGTTGGGCCAGGTCATGCAAGGCTGACTGCTATCTCGCTCACATGTCCATGGTTCATGTATACTTTTCCATTTAGCCGTGACTAAATTTATTTGCTCATTTGGCTCGTTTCTCCATGAATACGAGGATGATTGTAACATCTTGGACACACGTCCTTTTGCAGCTTAACGTGTAAAGAACATGTCTGTGCAGTTGTCACTGTTTTCTCTGTCCACAAACTCTCTGGCAGAGCTTTCTGTCACTGCATCTGCTCCTCCCATTGCTTGGCTCCTCTGTGTGGTGCACAGGTACGAGAGAGCAAGAGAGAGAATTATGTAAACGCCTTCAATTCAAATGATTTTTAGACTGAATTAATGTGTTAAAAGGCATTAGGCCTCTGTTGTCACCAGTTTTGCACTTTCAAGAACTTTTTCACACTGAATCAAGACCTATAACGTAACACTATAACGAGTGCAGTTTTTTTTGTTTTTGAAAGCGAGGCGGGACAAACTGATGACAAATTGATGCCTTGATGCTACGTAACGTTGGTTGTTTATTCAAATGTATTCATTACAATAAGAAAATCTGCCTTTATATTTTGGCAATTGATATCAGTTATTGGCAGACAAAACTTTCTTTTAAAAATCAAAATCGACCAAGGAAATACCCATATCAGTCGACCTCTAGTGGAGACCTGGCCAAAGTGCGGAGAGCTGCGCGCACGCTGAGCAACGCCACGGCCATCGCTCAGGCCTGGACCAGACTACATCACAAGTTTTGACATGATGTTTGACCGAGACAGCCTTTGTCCACTGGTATGTTGGAGAGGGCATGGAGGAGGGCGAGTTCTCAGAGGCCACAAAGGACATGCTCTGTAGAAGGGTTATGAAGAGGTGGGCACTCACAGTATGGGAGATGAAGAGGGTGAAGAATATTGACGAACATAGAATGGCAACACATCCCCAGCCTCAATCTGATAACTGTGATGGTGGTAAATAAAGGTTTGATTATGATTGTCCTTGTCTAAATTAATCGTGATTCAGTCTGGGTTTTGTTTCAAATCCCTGAATACATTAAGGGATTTGTTTGAATCCAACTGAAACTACTGTGTCAAAAGTATTCTCAAATATTGCAAAAATATAGCAGCAATTAACTGGTTACCCTAGTTCCCTCTATGTCCAAGTCCCTTAAGAGAAAAGCATCACCACAGTGACCTGCCGCTCTTGTCCCCACGGCAGCTTCATGTCTTCTCTCTCCTCCCTTTGTCTCTTTCTCCCAGTGGAAGTGTAGTGAGGAGCCAGGGCCCCTGCCTCTAATTGCTGGTGAATGGAGTGTTTTCATGGGGTGTTAGGCAGGGCCCTCCCCTGGATTAGCATGCTTACACACATGCACACGCACACAAAACATGTACTCAGATACACAAATGGATTAGTGTGTTCACTCATGGGGAGAGGAGGCTGATTTGAGCAGACAGCAGCAGCCCTTTGGAGAAAGCCTGGACAAGCCTGCAGGATTTTCTGACACACACAAACACACACAGTGCACAATCCCAGCTCCCGAGTGGAGGCCCCGCGCTGTAAAAGACATATGGGGCGAATCATGTGTTAACAGGGAGTACTGATTAACACATCTGGAGGGAGCCGAAGAGCCGAGGGAGGGGCAAAACACAAAAGAAAACACTAAAAAAGGCAATAAGCATGGGGGTAAAGAATAGTGGCAATTATTATTCAGTAGACTCCTATGGTGGTCAGTCAAATAAACCAGCAAGGAAACTAAAAACTAACTGAGGATTTGGCTTTTAATTTCTTTCCATTAGTGAGTGAGTATTTTTGCTGGGTTCATTAATACAACTTCTCCACCGTCAGAGGCAGTGATGTGCACCATATTATCCAACTAATATCAAGAGAGGTGAGTGAATGAAATGTAAAGTTGTTAGTTAGTATTATTCATCACGATCACACCTGCGATTATGTCATGTGTAAAAAATATTTCCCCTGAGCTTTTGAACCCTGTTGTATTTATTTGTTGTCATGCCATAAGCCCGGGTCATACTCAAAGGACCAAAGAGGTGGGACTGTGTGGGCTGAGGGACATTCAGGAACATCTAGTACCGTAATTCAGCAATTGCACCAATACGTTGCAGCTATAATTGCTTATAACGGCGATCATACACTTTTGGCAAACATGGACAGGCGACATCACATTGATGTGGCGCATTTGTACTTTCCGGGTTTACATGCATTTTGAAAAATCTGTTTGAATTGGAGAAGGCCACTTATACGGTTTTCCTGGCGTGCATATAAAAGCGGAGAATGTGCTGCTTCAGGGTGATTCTTATCGTATTTGTTTATCCACGGGCACAGCATTATCAGAAGATTTCTAAGAAGACCGTCAGTTCACCCTGAACAAAAGCCCATATGGAATTGTGTTTGTCTATTGCCACCTGCAATAAAGCACGTCATTTAATCTGTAATCTTTTTGCATCTGTGGTTTCAAGGTTTAACCCGCTGTGACACAATATAAACAGCATCAGATCTGTAAAAGTGAAGACTCACCGCACCACTTACTTAAAACAGAAACATGGTCCAATATCTGTCTTAGCGCACCTGTTCAGAGCAGCGCCTTGACACTGTTCTGCTCGCTCCTGTTGTTGTTTACTCTAATTAAACTTAATGAACAGTGGTTAAGTGAAAGGTTTACAGACACAGTAAGGAGCGGAAGCACAGACAATTTCTGACAGAACAAATTCAAACTAAATTAACACCGTAAACAAAAGTATTAAAAACAAAACAAAACACAATCATTCTGGTCTTTTTTATTCCTTTTCTTTGACGTGGGCTTGGGGCTGGCAAACCGTCACTTTGCTAATTGTTCTAAAAGTCAGGTTATGCATGTGGCTGTGATACAGTATGTAATAGAGTAAAGCTATTTGTCTGTTCCAAGATAATAAACAAATTAATTAAAACGTTAACATAGGATTATTCACAACCCATAAGACAACGCATACACTAAGCAGATGTAAATAATAAAGGATTGCTTTGACAGACACCAGTTTGAAGTAGATTTCTGCAGAGACCAGTTATTAAAAAATGGGACAAACTTCTCACAGGATTCCTCTAGGGCTGTGCAATTAATCAAATGTATAATCCTGATTTCAAAAATACAATTACCGGTACCTACCCTCTTTCATAATTTACATACTTTACATTAAATTCAATATTATTGCATGTGAAAAATAAAAAGCCACCCATCTATTGTGTTCTTAAATTGGCGTGGGGTGATAATTTAAATTGACATCAAGACCTAAAACAAATGAAAACATACAATGAATGCAAATTGAGTTACTTTAAGGAGGTTTCCTGACATCAGCAGATCAGTGTCCAACTTTACCTGAATTCATCCCAGCCTTTTAAACAAAAGTCCCAAAACATTACTAATAAAGTATATTAAGTCTACACTACAGGTTAATTTTGACAGTGTAAAATCAATTGTTTAAAAATAAATGTGATTTCAATTATGAACCAAAACAATCGTGACTATAAATGTTGCCATAATTGAGCGGCTTTAGATTCCTCCAGTGAGAGCTTCTTTTAGTCAGTCTAATGCCTGAGGCTCAGGTGTAAAGCGCTGCCTTGTATGATATATTCACTGGTTATTACCACTTTCCCATCTGTTGCCACTCTTGATTTAAACCCAGCCATCATCCCTCTCTCCGCCCAACCAGGCCAGTCAATACCTCTACATTATTCAAACCCCTCCCCACTTAATTAGATATTTAATTGACTACCTGTAGACAGATGACTGACCCGCCTGCTGGCATAAATTCATGCAAATGACACCCAACATTACCAGGTCCCCCTGTAGGTAGATCCTGGAGCAGGCAGAGTGCAACAGAATCAAGGAGCTTAGAGTCAGAGATCTGGGCCATGACAAATAGATGAGGTCAGGACATCACAGCATTTTCACACAAAACAACATCGTATGACGTGTTCAGAAAGAAGGCATAAGTCATACATATACAGGCATACAAATCCACTCTTTCTATCTACAGGATAAAATTTACTAAGTGTATGCTATTACCAAAATGAAGACGCACAGTGTACTGTATCGCAAAGCTATCAAAAACGCAATAAACTAAATATATCAGAATAACACAAAGTTCAGACAGAAATGCACCGTTTTAAAAATCAAAAAGGAGAATTCTTTCCCAATTTTCATTTTTTTGATCAAAAATAGCCTTGATTAAGTCCTGGTTTGGTCACCATTTAGTTTTATTTGACAGATTTTGACTAATACATTAACGCAGGAACCTATTTGTTTTATTGTGAAATTACGGTGTCGAAAAGTATATATACTGCCACAATGTAGGGCTGGGTATTGCCAAGACCCTTGCGATATGATACGTATCCCAATACTTGTATTCCGATACAATTCCCTCATTACGATACGTATCCCGATAAATATTTGAAAAAAGAGTCTTAAAAATTTACCAAATGGGTAATTTCTTTTACTCTGGATAAGAAAATGTATGAAATGTCATGTTTATCCACAAAGCACTTATTTATAAATCCATTATGCTCTAATAACTTCATACATACAACCAACTGATCCAAATATAAATGGAACACAATCTAGTAAAGTATTGCATGTTTCTTGCCAAACTATTGGCCTGGTCCGACCATGCTGCAGCAGCATCTTCTGCACAGATCAGCTTCTGATCAGGTCCACAGCTCCTTTTCACCCGGCCGTGAGGAGCGCAGCACAAAAAGCATATCAAAAGTACTTTTCCTCCTCGTTTAAAGCCTACTTCCTCAAAAATCTCAAAAAAACATTATATACATTTATATATATTTTTTTTCAAATAAAAAAATATCCATACTGTGACTCAGTATCGATATTCGTATCGATACTGAGTCTGTGACGATATATTGATGATATATTTATAGGTAAATTCCCTTTTGAACCACATATTGTGAAATAGGAATGTTTCTATCTTTTACTAATACAAACTCTTTAAAAAGTGATTATATTACAAAAGTATCATGCATACTAAAATTCAACCTTGATGGAGATAATGCCAAAAGAATGAAAGAACTCAGTAGAATATGACCTTCGACTGCAACTGTGTGCTCATTCCTATTGTAACATTATTCACTCTCCTTAAAACTGACCAGACACTAGTTGATTGTGTGTCTTGTACACTGCGACTCTCCAGATAGAAAGCAATAATGCAGCAGAACTCCCCTGGCAGGTTGCCGGGCCTACTGTATGCTAATGGGGAGCACGAGACGCTCTTCTCACATAATGGGGTTTGACAAAGTGAAAATTAACACAAGCCCACTCCTGCTGTTAGTGTTGGAGGGGCTCACAGTCGCAGCCTGCACAAATGCACACCTTTCAGACAGATACGCTCTCATTCTCACCCAAACATTTACGTCGTCTGTGCCCCCCTCTCGCACGCCGCTGCCACCCCATCAAGGTGTTTGTGTCCCCGGCATAAACATCTCACCATCCCTCCTCCTCCCTACTTCCTACCTCCTTTCTCGTCTTCTCTGTTTGCTTCAATGGACTTGCATGACAACTCATTCCGTAAGGGTCCTTTTTTCTTTCTTTCCCCTTCACTCTCCCCAGGTGAAATATTGATGGATTTTTTATGAATAGCTATGAAAAATTCATTCAAATTCCAAAATGAAAAAGCGTAAACATTCCGCATCTGCCTATGCCGCCCGCATTCATTATCCTTCACAACATCCTCACTCCTGCCGCAGCCCCACACCCCCCACACCCCCGTCTACCTGAAAAAGACATGCCGCTCTGTCTCTTTTTCCACCACTTGGCCTAATTGCTTAATTTGACCTGCTCTCTCATCAATTAAAAGTCTGTCAGTGCTAGACAGATGGAGGATGGATCAGAGGCCCAGTCGATGGACAGATCAATGGCAGAACGGCTCAATAAGTAAATGGAGATGGCCGTTGAGGGAAAGTGAAATCAGCGACGGAGAGAAACAGAGCAAATTGAACAGGCTGTCATGACAAAAAGTGTCTCTACATCGTGCCGTGCTTGGATTGGCACAGCACTGTCTCTTACTCGGGAGCGATTCACACGTTCACTTCTTCAAGTCGTTTGGAAATCTGGGTTCAGAAAATGAATTTGTGTTTAATAAATGACTGTCTCTTGGTGTTCTGTGAAATCCCTGGTGTTGTCAACAGTTATATGCATAAAATAGATCTACATCAGGAAAGACAACCACTGCCAGGCTGTCAAGAGGGCTGAAGCTGATGGCCCGGTGGCAAAGGGATGGCACTTATACCTCACAGCAAGGAGGGTTCCACTCTTGCAACATGATGTGATTTCACTTGGAGGATGGTTATTAGTCTTATTATTATATTTGTATTCATAGTTTTTTTACTGTTGAAAGAGACACAAAGCTTACTCATAAATGTACAATGACTCATCCACTAAAGAACCGCAAGTCATGCTTTTGTAAACAAATAAAACTTCACAGTTTCTTTCCGATGTGCATAAATATAACAAAGATTAGAATAAGCCGCACATGCACATAGCTATACACAGCCACGATTATTTGGTTGTTTTCATCTTCAACACCTTGTTTTAATTAGCTTTCTCATGAGAGAACAACTCAGACCAATTAAAGGAGATTATCAAAGGGGTCTGGGGCAGGGTGCGTGCCCACTTTGACTGCTCTCCTCTGGGATTGTCCCGGATGAAAGGGCCAGCTGCACAACAAACTGGCATTACTTTACCACACGCAAACATGGACATGGGCTGGTGGATTATCTGGTAGAACATGTAACGTGCATCTGAGGGACACAGTCTTGATTCATTCACTCTTCATCACTGCCCATTTCTTCATCAATACATTCAAGTGCATCAAGAGAACTGTAGACGTAAAACTGTTTTTAATTAAGAAAAGTTTTTGCATAAAGCTTACTTTTTGATTTGACTGGCCAGCTCTACTGCTCGATCTGAATCCCAAACAGAGATATGAACAAAGGCTCTCCCCTGTCCATCCTTGTGTATTGACCGGTTGTAGATAGATCACATGGGATATACAGAATGGGGTGCTCAACTGTGTCCCTCAAGGGGAACTAAAACAACCTCATCGATGCATCCACTAATGGAGACACTTGCCAGGAGTGAGCAACGACGTGCTCAAAATTGGGCCATAAAAAAAAACGTGAAAGGTGTTTAGTACAACTCTGGGTTTAAAGAAAATCATACCAGCAAAGTCAAGTGCTTATGTTATAATAAATCAATGAAAGCTTTGGTGGAAGTCCATTCTGCACAGTGATCTTGTCAAATACAGAGTAGCCCTGAGCACAGGTATAATGTTAAAGTGTCACCATTTATCTCTCTCACACCATTTACTCCCACATCACAACAACCATAACAGACATATCTGTGTGTAGTTTTAATAGCATGTTTATATTTATACCCATCTTGTATTTCAGTGAATGCAGCAGATGGCAAGTTAATAGCACACAAAGGCATTATGTGTTACAATGATTAGACGGCTGATGGTACATATTGGCTTGATCCTTGAGGGCCCAGTCAGAGGAGTCCAAAGTTCAAAGGTCAATCACAGAGGGATCAATGTCACTCAAATAAGCCGTTTAAGACTTACACATGCACTAGACATGCCTAGTAAAACAAAGTCGGTGCCTTTTTTAATTTTAAATGTTTTGTCAGTGAGATTTGTCTTTGCCTACTTTAGTTTAGCACATGTTAAGCACAAAAATATCCCCCAAAAAATGCCCATTTCAAGCTTTTTTTAAATGTTTTTTTATAGGGTTATTCTCTTAAAATGACCCATTTGGTAACATGAAACAGGAGTGTCATTTCTCAAAGGCACCATAGCACTTTCCTGTGCAATTTGGGTGGGTTTCCTCTGGACACTCCCCATCAACCAAAAACATGCACAATAGAGAAACCTCCAGCTCAGGTCCTAACCAATCTGAGGGCATGATCTGGAGATGAGTCCCCAGATTGTGTTCCAATTCAATTATATATTGACTTTGGACAAAATGAGAGTCGGACAATTTATGCTGTGAGCTTTTCTATCTTTTTATTAGATGTCTTGTGCCATTATACCGGTTTGGTTTCTCTCTTGGTGTCATTTTCTGTTTGTTTTGCCGTTGTTGTTTTTTTCTGTTGTTGGTATTTAAAAACGGATTAAAAAAGGAAGGAAAAAAATGATTGTATGGCTCAATTTAGAGTTTAGACTTGAACTTCCAGCTTGAGTTAAGGTCTGGGGACTATCATACCATGAAGACACGTTTTCCCTTTTACATTTTTGTGAATGTACAGTATGTGCATCAAGGCAATATTGTGTTAACTGTAAAACCTTGCACATTATTGTACTCTTCATCCAGTGAGTAAAGAGAGAGCGAGCCGTGTGGGGGAGGAAACTTAGGGCAAAGTGACTTCCGCAGGACTTCATTAAGCTAATTTGGCCACCGATACTAACAGGGTTTGGGTGAGGAGGAGGTGAGGAGCAGCCTCTGAGACGAGATGAACACTTATTAGATCAGACCCACCAATTGTCTTTTACTGCTCATGGCACAATTACACTCAGCCCCATACTCTGCCACATACACAGTTACACAGAGGCACGAAGAGACTGAAACAAGCAAATGACACTGCGATAAAAGGACAGCCATAAACAAAATGGTTCATTAAAAACTAATTTAACCAAATAAACACCTTTCTAAGTCGGATAGAGCCTTCAGTTCTCATTACTTATATATGTTTTGGCTCTATTATGTACTTTAATTATCTTCTTTATGGATTATAAATTATGACTTTAATTGAACTTTAATTGTGTTGACGATGACTATATAAAACCTGATGCTTTTTGCTGTTTTTTTTGTTTGTTTTTATGGAGTACTCCTAAGAAGTTGCTGTTCTTAGAGGGCAAAGCAAAACACTTGTGCAGACTCAAAGGCAGTTCTGAGTCTGGAGGCTGCAGACAGAAGGGAACAGAGGGTCGACGGAGAGAAGAGGGAGCGCGTGTCGTTCCTAATCTAGTTTGTCTGTCGTAATCGTGTCAATGTCACTCTCAATCAGGCAGCCACAACTAGGGCTATACAACTTCACTTTGATTGGCCCAAACCTTGCCTTCTAAATGACCTCTACAGGGAAGGTGTGCAGACGGGGAATGAAAACACACACAGAGATGAAGATGAAGGGGAGTGAGACTTCAGGAGACAATATGAGTGAGCGCAAATTAACTTTAAACCTGTTACTGCCCCACCTGTCTGTTCATTTCACTTTGGTGTCTTTCTTTGTTTTGAGTTTTGCCTGTGACAGTTATCGATTGGCTGCTTTTATTACACAAGAGGATACAGAGATGTTTGTGTGACCCAAAGATTTACCTTTGAGATTTAAGATACCTGCTGACAATTCAGCTTTGAAGAGGAAAAATCGCAGTTAGCATGAAAATGTAACCACCAATAAAAATGTGACTTAACCTATCTAACGGCTCTTTAAATTAATATTAAATAATATTAAATTACTTTATTTGTGATAACAATTGCTTGCAATAATTCAAACCAGCACTTAATTAATCAATCTATCCTTTAACGTATTTGTGGGCTTAACACTGTGAACAATCTAGGCACATTTCCACCTTTTTTGTTAATGCAGGTTAAAGATATTTTCTGCGACATTGCAGTTAAATTAAATGTTCTAGAAAAAAATTAGTAAAAGAAAGTTCAGATCAACTACTCCTTTTTCGTTCCCATGAGCAATGATAAACAAACTGACCAAAATCTGTAAGTATCAGCAAAACCACTTCCCCAAAAAAACATCAACTGACAGAAGTAGAGAACGTGCATAAAATATGTACTTAAAATGTACAGTTAAAAAAAATATCACTCAAGTTGAAGTAGGAGTATCTTTTAGACTGCAGTGCCATTCTTCGTGGTAAAATGTTGGTCTTTTGCCACACACAAACACTCAACACAAGTCAGTTAACCCCATTGAATTTAAACAGGCTCCATTAAACCACAAATCTAAAGCAGAAGTGTTCTTCTTAATACTGGAAGGTCGCCCAGGCCGCCTTGTGGTTTATATGTTACATAAATATCCAAAACACATTCATAGTTTGTGAATTTTGTTCACTGACAAAAGCAACAAAGCACTTTCTGATTCGGGATCACCTGGTGGAGCACACAACTCACCGGAGTTCAAATCAGGTCAGTTTGCGCACTGTTTTGTCTTTTCTTACAGTGTTTCCAGTTCATCTTGAGAATGTCTCCGCTTTTTTCTAAATAGTCCTTAAATAAAACTTTGGATGTTTTTCTTTGTGTGGAAAATGACTGGAATGGGGGTGATTTTTGTATTTTTTAGAGGTAACTCTGGATATGGTTTTATGATCTTTAACAATAACCTTTTAGTCTCTACCCTCATCTGCATAGTTTTGTGCTTTAATTTTAATTATTTGCACATTATTTTGTTGTTGCAGCAAATGGCCAATAACACAGTCACGGACACTAAAAATACAAAAGCTTCAAGTGAGAAACAGGAAGGCAAAACTTACTTTTCAGGCATCGGCCCAATTTGGCATTAACTAAAGTCGTATGTGTCCAAGTGGATCTCCAGCTGGCCCATGGCCATTGGGCCATCCTCAGAGTAGAACCCTTACACAGTGCGGTATGTTGTGGCCCACTACTGCACAACATATGGTCCAGGGCTTTTCATCTCTCTAGGGAACACACCCACACACTGAGCGTGGTCTCATTCACACACAGGAACAAACTATTAGTGCAATAATGCAGCCAATGATAAAAATATGAATAAATATTTAGTCAATTATAAAGAGTTACTAATACATTCATACCATTTTCTTACCCTTCCCCATACACACCCAATGGAACAAATCTAACATAACATAATAACATAACATTTTTACAACATATTTTCATCTGAGCAATATAAACAACATTTGAAAAAATAATCTTCCCTAAAAGTGACACTGAAAACCTACAGTTTGAGAAACACTGGTCTAATATGAAAAATGCGTATCACTGCATATTGGATGGCTTTCTATTCAACAATCAAATACAAAAACACACGCACAACCACACACCAGAACAGTAAGTTAACACATGCACAGGTCTTTGGAGGAAACATTAACCAAAACCAAAAGAAGCCACACCGAGTGACAGGCAGATGAATAAAACATGCTTCCAGGGCGACCCTTCTCCATCCACGTCTACTCTACAGGAATATTGTATACTAGCAAATATTCCCATGGGATTCTGCTACAACAGGGCAATGTAAATGATGACCAGCTAAGGCAGGATTTAGCTTTGATTCATGTGGGGCTGTCGAGGAGCTCTGTCTCTGCTGGACCAGAGTGGGATAGGGCTGGATACTGCTAGATTTTAATATCTGAGCACAATTTGTTTAATATGCAATGTATCTAAACTAGGGACGTTGTGGGATCCGGTACTGGTCTCAGATCTACATATTTTTTGAGTGTAAGCTTTGATCGGATTTAGAGAATAGATTGGTTCCCCGTCACGTCATTTGAATCATCTACGTTCTTCCTTTGACACGTCCTTCTCTCTCTGCTACTCGCTGCGCATGTGTAGAAGAATGTTTCAGAACTATGGGTTAATGCAGTTTGCCAGTGTCCCTCCATCCGTTGGCACCAATCATCTAAGTCATGCACCCTCATGAGATTTGGTGGGCGTTTTTTTTCAGTGAAGGAGGGGGGAGTACAGCACGTGTGCAATGATTCAAACATTGGTTTTCAAATTTCTGCAAAAACCTCAAATATAGCTTAAAGTTGAAGCGCTGGATGCACGACAGTCGACAACTGTTCCGCTGTTGTGAACAATGCTGTAAAATTCCCACATTCCCAAGCACTGACAAAATCAGAAATGGGTGTTTGTTTATAAGTGATTTACACTTAACGTTCATATTTTATTTGGTCAATTTATCATATTATTTTGTACATCAGAAAATAAGAAGTGATCTGCACTAAACACTGATAATCTGTTCAATTGTGTAATAGCTACAACTATATTGTGCAATTACTGTCGTGATTCATGTGCAATTACTGTGCAATCCATGTGCAATTACTGTGCAATTACTGTCGCGACACATATTCATGTGCAATTACTGTGCAATTCATGTGCAATTACTGTCACGACACATATTCACCCTCTATCCCTTGTTGGGAAATGGGAGGTTTTGTCTAAGGTTAGTGAGTTAGGTGAGTTTTTGTTTATAGGAGATCTTCTACTGAGAGTGTTTTTCAAACTTCCTATAAGTGATCTGTTCTTTTCTTCTGTATCTACCTGCGTTGCATCAATGAAATTTCCCCATGTGGGACAATAAAGGATTATCTTATCTTATATTGATATCACATATATACCTCTAGGAACCCCCAAAAAAGTTTGTAATTACCAGAAAGTTGTTGATTGTCAACGTTTCTTGTCAATATTTTAATTTCACCTACAACCTTTAATACAGCAGTTATTCTCTCCCTTTTTTTTTTTTTTTTTTAATACTTTTTAGTACTTAAAACATAAAACATAGAACATGACCAGAGAGCACTAGACAAAACAAAAATAATATCAACAACAGCGGACATACATACAGACAAAATCACGACACACTGAAAATCAAACACCGGTGCCACTTTGTCCAAAGTCTGTTAAATTTGTCTGGTTCTAATTTGAGTCAGAATGTGATCTTTTCCATTTTCCATATGTCCATTATAAAGTCCATTTAGTCCTTGATTGTAGGTGCAGTTGGAGTCATCGATTTTTTGCGATGGCTTTTTTTCCCTGCAGCCAGAAGTCCAATATACCCATTTATTGTGTCCATGGCAGGAGTTTTAAGGCCCAAATACACAGTTCCGAAAGAAAATGGGACGGCAATGTCAAATGCAGTCTGTAGCTCTTTGATGATTTCCGTCCAATATTTATGAGCAACAGGACAGTCCCAAAACACATGTTAGTGGTTTTCCTCCAGGAGCCACAGACTTTCCAACAGTTTGCATGTCCTTGTAAATAATGAGCACTTTGACATGGTGTTACGAAAAATGTGAGACGTTTTTCCAGCAAAATTCCCTGTAGACGTGCGATTATGTGGTCCTCCACTGGGATGTACACACATTTTCCCACTCTTCATCCGTCAAAACAAGATCACCTTTATTTTCTCATTTGTTTTTAATATATTTTGTAGTGTAGTTGTCCAGAGTTAATGCATTTATATAATTTAGGTATTATTCTCCTTGAAAGTTCCGATTTATAAGCCTTGATAAAAAATTCAGTCAGAGGGTTATAATGGTCATGGTGGTTAAAGAAACTCCTTATTTGTAAGTACCTATAAAAGTTCTGTTTCTCCGAAGGATTCTTTCAACATATCAAAGCTTTTTAAGTGATAATCTTTTACAATCTGACGAAACATTTTTATACCTTTTGTATTGTAATCCAGACTTTGAATCTCAGGTCAGTTCCTATTTGGTACAAAACCTTGGTCAAAAGCCAAAATCTTAAAATCTTTTGATTAGCTCCTTACATGTTTTAAGCAACAAGTTTTTTTACCCAGGGATTCTTAACTTCCTCCAGATTGTTTAACTGTTGGTCATCTGCCAGTAAAGCCTGTACAGGAACCTCCGGCACAACATTAATCTCAAGATTACGTCATAAGGCGCTGGTACAGCTAGCAGCCCGGTGTAAACGCTCTCTCTTTTTTCTCACACTTATTGTGCTTTATCTGCTATATTTTGTAAATATTTTTTTCTATTTTATTGTACGATAGGGACACGCGCTGGAATCGTTTTTAATTCAACTGTTTTGAGCGTTTTTCGTTGCGTTGTTGTGATGTGAGCTAGCTCCGAGCTAGCCCACCAGCCCCCCCGCATCCTCCGGCCGCCGCTAAAGTACAGCGTGTCGTCGGTACACGTTTATATAACCTTTATATAAAAGAGGAACTTCATGAACGATCTGGACACGCACTGGAATCGCTTTAAATTAACTTGTTTTGACTTTATTCGGCTGGATTGAGTGTTTTCGTCGTGTCGTCGCGATGTGTCTTGGCTCGGAGTCCCCCGGCTCCGGCCCCGCCCCCCGCCGTACCGCGTTTACACAAAGGAAGAACTCATGAAACTGCGGAGAACAGTCGTCTTACTCGGAGATCGTCACGTTATCCCGGCGGACATCCTAAGGAAAACGCAACGAAGCAGACGGAATGGACGTAAACTCCGAGAGAAGAGAGGGACAAACAGGAAGTCGGTTCCCGCCGTAGTCATGGGTAACGTGAGGTCCCTTCAAAATAAAATGACGAAAATAGCGAGCCTCATGCGGTCCCAAAGGATTTATAGGGACAGCAGCGTCTTGATTTTCACAGAGACCTGGTTAACAGCAGAAATGCCAGACTCTATTGTAGGTTTGGACAATTTTCATCTGCTGCGGGCGGACAGAACGAAAGAATGCGGAAAGAAAAGAGGTCTTGCTGTGTATGTGAACACGAGCTGGTCCAAACCTGAACACTGCACAGTGAAGGAGCAGCTATGTAACAGGGATATTGAACTATTGGCTATTGGCATAAGGCCATATTATCTGCCCCGGGAGTTCTCACATGTAATTTTGATCGCGGTCTATGTGGCCCCGTCTGCCAAAGCTGAATATGCTTGTGAAGCACCGCTCTCCTGCAATTGTAGGCTGCAAACACAGCACCCACAGGCTCTCTTCCTCGTCTCTGGTGACTTTAACCACGCTTCTCCCTCTTCTGTTCTACCAACATACACCCAGTATGTTACCTGCCCAACCAGAAACAATAGAACATTGGACTTGTTTTTTGCCAACACCAAAGAGGCTTATTCCTCTTCCCCCCTCCCTCCCCTGGGCAGCTGAGGGACTGAGGGACTGCTTCAGCACCACTGTCTGGACTGAACTCTATGGCCCACATGGGAAGGACATCAACACCATCACAGAGTGCATCACAACTTCGATTTTGAAAACATTGTTCCCTCCCGGACGGTGCGGTGTTTTCCAAACAACAAGCCATGGATTAACCGTGAACTGAAGGCTCTGCTGAAGGAGAAGAAGAGAGCCTCCAGGTCAGGGAACAAGGAGGAGCTGAGGACTGTCCAGAAGGAGCTGAGGAGGAAGATCAGGCAGGCTGAGGCCGGCTACAAGAGGAGGATGGAGGAGCAGCTGAAGCAAAAGAACATTCAGGGAGTGTGGAGGAGCCTGAAAACCATCTCGGGCTTCAAAATCCCCCCTGCCCAGACAGAGGGAGATCTACAGTGGGTGAATGATTTAAATGCTCACTTCTTGAGATTTGATCGGTCACCCGCCCCTCCCCCTGCACAGCTGCATGCTCCCTCTTCCACAGCTAGACAATGCCCTGCATCTGTTCCTCTTCGCTTCTCTGCCCCGGACCTTCAGCTCCCCACTTCGCCTGGACTTACCCATCCCCCCAGCACACAGTCCACCTGCCAACCACTGACTGTCACAGCAGCACAGGTGAGGAGTGAGCTGAAGAGGATTAAAGTGTGGAAGGCAGCAGGACCTAACGGCATCAGCCCCAGGCTCCTTAAGTCCTGCAGAGATGAACTGTGTGGAGTTATGGAGCATGTCTTCAACATGAGCCTGAAGCTGAGGGTGGTACCACAGGTCTGGAAGACCTCCTGTTATGTACCTGTGCCTAAGACACCGCGCGCCAAAGACTTCAACAGCTTCAGGCCAGTGGCTCTCACGTCCCACCTGATGAAGACACTGGAGCGGCTGGTCCTGGACCACCTCCGCTCCACCGTGAGCTCAGCTATGGACCCGCTGCAGTTTGCATATCGGCCAGGCATCGGAGTGGAGGACGCCGTCATCTCCCTGCTGCACCGCTCTCTCTCTCACCTGGAAAAGCCTGGCAGCTCTGTGAGGATCCTGTTCTTCGATCTTTCCAGTGCCTTCAACACCATCCAGCCGCTGCTCCTGAGGGACAAGCTGGAGACGGCTGGTGTGGAGTATGACCTGGCAGAGTGGATCCTGGACTACCTCACAGACCGACCCCAGTTTGTGAGAGCTCGGGACTGTGTGTCTGACACTCGGATCTGCAGTGTGGGGGCGCCCCAGGGCACTGTCCTCGCGCCCTTTCTCTTCACTCTTTACACTGCAGACTTCAGACACGACACGGACAGCTGTGTCCTGCAGAAGTTCTCTGATGACTCTGCCATCATCGGACTCATCACGGATGACGATGATGCGGAGTACAGAGGACTGGCGCAGGACTTTGTAGACTGGTGTCAGCGGAACCACCTCCTCATCAACGCGGGGAAGACCAAGGAGATGGTGGTGGATTTCTGCAGACGCCACTCTGCTGCCCCCTCACCAGTGAACATCCAGGGATGGGACATCGAGAGAGTGGACTCATACAAGTACCTGGGTGTTCATCTGAACCACAAACTAGACTGGACTCATAACACAGACGCACGGTACAGGAAGAGCCAGAGTCGGCTCTACCTCCTGAGGAGACTCAGGTCTTTTGGAGTGACAGGGCCACTCCTGAAGACCTTCTATGACTCTGTGGTGGCATCAGCTCCTGTAGGTGTGGCCTGCTGGAGCAGCAGCATCACAGAGAGGGAGAGGAAGAGGCTGGACAAAGTCATCAAGAAGTCCAGCTCCGTCCTGGGTTGCGCTCTGGACTCGGTGCAGGAGGTGGGGGACAGAAGGGTCCTGGCTAGATTCACATCTATGCTGGACCATGAGTCTCACCCCCTGCAGGACACTCTGTCCACTCTGGAGAGCAGCTTCAGTGAGAGACTGATCCACCCTCGCTGTGTGAAGGAGAGGTTTCGTAGGTCTTTCCTTCTGCTGCTGTCAGACTTTATAACAAACACTGTTAGTACTGAACACTCGCAATACTGACCTAACCTAATACCGATGTGCAATTCCGTCATATGTGCAATTACTGTTGGAATTCATGTGCAATTACTGTGAAATTCATGTGCAATCCATGTGCCGTCGTGACACATATTCATGTGCAATTACTGTCGTGATCACACGCAATGGTATTTATGTATTTATTTATTTGTCTATGGGAGTTTTTATTTATAGGAGATCTTCTACTGAAAGTGTTTTTCAGACTTCCTATAAGTGATCTGTTCTTCTGTATCTACCTCTGTATCTTCCTGTGTTGCACCAATGGAATTTCCCCATGTGGGACAATAAAGGATTATTTTATCTAATCTTAATTTAAGATTTTTCCATTAAGCTTCATACTCTGGATTAGACCAGTACAGCAACGCTCTGACTTGAACTGAAATCAAGTCATTTTTCAGACAAAGTTGAGGGTTCTTGTCTTGCCATCCAAATATTGAGATTGTTTCATTTCACTCATCAAACAGCCGTTTGGGGTGCTGCCCAGTGGTCAAGTGGTTAAGGCACAACACATGAATGCGAGGCTCCAAGTGCAAGTTTGGATCCCGACTTTGACAATTTACTGCATGTCCTCCCTTCTCACTCATCCCGCATTTCACACTGTTCTTTCCTGTCTAATAAAGCCTTCGGGCCAAAAAAAGATTTGAATTAAAAAACTGTTGGTTGGAAATGGAAATTGGAGAGTCTGGAACAGATTAAGAAATCTGGACAAAACATTCATTTTTATTAGTTTCAGTTCTTTGACTTAGACTGAAGTATGGGATATGGGTACATTTTTCAAGATCTTTCTTTATAGTGGAGAAAAGAGGAGTATCATTTTTTTCTCCAAGATTGTTGAAAGTTCTTTATGGAGGACAACACCTAAATAGTTTGGGGATTCCATTTTGTACAGCAGTCATTCTCAACTTTGCAGTGGGGATCCAAATTTGGGTCCCCAAAGATTCTCAGGCGGTCCCCAGGGGTTCTTAGCAAAAAGAAGAAAAACTAGATTGTGTGAATGTGAATCAAGTGATGGCATATTTCATGTTTTTTCAACCTTATTTGAGTTCTAAAAAATGCTAATATTTTATTTTCCCTGTTTTGCTACGTGTTTGACTATCACTTAATTAAGAGTGACCAGGCTCTATAACTGTATCACTAAAAGATCCTGGTCAAATTTAGATCACCTACTACGTATTATTACTACTGCATCATTACTACGTCTGCTTATTATTGCAGCAACAATTTTGTGCTCATTACTTACAATACTATTGAATAATGGCGCCAAACCGACAAAATCCTTGATCTGTTCAACAAAAATACTACAGAGAAATGCACAGTCTATTACGACTCAATTCCAGTCAGCTCTAAATCAAGTCGCAGCTAATGCATGGATCTATAGTAGTCCGGGAGAATTAACGTTAGTAATAAGATATCATGGCTCTGATTGATCCTTTATTTCTATGTCCACACTATAAAATGACCCGAGCTCCGGCACAGCACACCATCAGTCTAATGCAGCATTGATTCTAATCTGGGATATACTGGGGGTTTAAGACGGCAAACCACTGTAAAAGAGGACTATATTGGAACCAAAGGGGGCGTATTGGGTTGAATATAAATGCATGTTATTTACTTAAGTATGAATAACTCTTTAATAAACAATACGTGCAATGTAATTGAAGTTGTAATAAAAGTCCTAATAATAAAACATTTAAATCTTACCATTTTCAAGCCCCACTACGTAATATGTAAGGCAAAAAAAATTGAAGAATTTCTTTCATGAGATGTGTTTGTATTGCCCTTACTTACTGTCTGTGGGCTTGCATCTTCACAGATCTGACTTGTAACTTGGCCGTGTGCATGGCAGGTTGCTGCTTGACTCCATGGAGATGATATTGAGCTTATTCTGGAAGTTGCCATGGGTGCAAACATTTTTATTCTGGTTGTAGGTTTTTGAGGCTACCAAAGGGTGCATTGTTTACTTGTTGGGCCTTTAAATGAATAGCATTCCAGCTTAAGTGGACGTACTAACAAGAATGTGAGTGTGTGTTATATGAAAATTATAAGTGGGCAAGTCAGAATAGGGTGCATAGCTTTGCCTGGGATGTTCCAGAGAACTGCACAAAATGTAACAAGCTCCATGGAGAATGTTCCAAAGTTTGGCTCTAACGTTCCCCACCATCAGAGATTTTGTACAGTGCTGCTCTAACAATCTATCTTATCATGATAATGACCTGTATGGGCAAGATTTGTACTTGCATTTGTTTCATTAAAAACTACTATTAATGTTTTGAAATTGTAATAATCAAACATCTAAAAAGTACATTTTCTAAACTTCTACTAAAAAAATGTATTGAAAAATCTGTAAGTCGAAACACCAATGGAGACAAGATGACCCATTTTTAAATTGTCCACAGTCTTTGGTCAGACAGATTCATCTGTAAGTGGAAATGCCAACTCCCTGACGACAGGGCACTAGACTTTAAAACCATCTGAGGTTATTTAAGGCGAGCGGATTGTGCCAGGAAATTGGTCGTCACTTTAAGATCCTGCAATAGATTTGCACACCACCAGAGGGCCGGTCTGAATCCCAAATCCTGTCCTTCATAACACACAGAACACACACCACAGGCCAAGCACATTCCTGTCTGACTGAATGAAACACTGGACAATATCCCACCGTTATTAAAAACAGATCTCTTGGAGGATGGACATCCAATATGATGCACACCTCTTTCTCACAGGCAAATTATAGTCCATGCTGATATCTGAGGTGGAACTTGTGCCAGAGAGGTGGCTCTAGTACAGTACTAATAAAAGTACTCCTATTGCAACAATTTCCTCCCTTAAATACTGCTACTGTTAAAGGTGCCTGAGTTCAAAATGTAACACTACTGTTTGTGAGGAGTATCCAAATAAAAGTACGGATTAAAAGTCCCTCTAAAGTATAAATTGCACAATCCCAGAAAAAAAATATTTGATCAAATCCAAGACCAAGAACAGATCTTGAAATACAATTTAAAATAATAACAGCTTAAATAACATGGTGAATAGTATGTCAATGTAACACCTTCAGCTACATGACGCAGAAACAACAAACTGCCGTAAGTGTCTGGTATGTTAAGTGAACATATTAACAGTTATTCAGATAACTATAGAATAAAGAACATGCTAACAAGTTTACCAAAGCATCAGTATTATCCCAAATCATTAAATCCATTGAATTCTTCTTCCTCTGTGTCACTTCTAAATAACTCCGCAAACTCCGGAGGTAGAGGAAGTGCAGATTCTTCTTCTGCGTCGATTAGAGCCTAGAGCGCCCTCATGGGAAATGCGGTTGCCAATGTGAAAATAATGAATAATATCACATATAAGTCACTCCAGAGTATAAGTTGCACCCCGGCCAAACTATGTAAAAATTATAGTCTGGAAAATACGGTAAATAAAAATGTGCTGCAGTGGTGAATTTACTAAATATTCATAAGATAAAGTAATAAATTCTTTATTACACAGTCATTTTAATTTGCAACAAGAACTGGCATTAACTAGAGACAGCTAGACACAAACAAAGTCAGACAAGTTTGTATGGAAGTGAAGTGAGTAACACAGAGTAATATCTAACAGGTGAAGTGGTGGGAACAGCGCTGCAAAACCAGCTGACACAGACAATAACAACACAAGCTACAGATGCACCAAAATGGTTGCTCTTTTGAAACTATCCCAGGTGTAATCCATACCACTTCTTTCTGGAGACAATGACTTGAAGAACAAAAGGCATCACCATGTTCACATTAGCGAGCCAACATCGGGACTATTTTTATATTTCAGTGAGTCACAAAGAGTCTTCTCCCGGCAGCATGTCACTGTTTTCAAATCAAAGCTATAGCGTTTATAGCAGACAAAGCTTTGAAAGTGGGCCATGGATCGTAAAAACGCCTTTATGTCCCTCGCCGGTACACTAAAAACCCCACGAAACAATGCATTTTGAGCCTGTGATTGGGATAGTGCATGTGTTACCGAGCTTATTATTTTCACCAAAATCGCAAGCAGTGCTCTTGTGTATTAGAATGTGTAGGTGTAGGGTTGATTTTCTCTTTTCCAATATATATATATTTTGACAGAACACAGAAGTCTTAACAGTTAACTAACAACCCTGGCTTCTTGACTGGCATCTAACCTAATTACTTACACCATCTGTTAATTATGTTAATACGAAATGCCTTGGCAGCCATTCACATCAATTCACTGGAATTGCCATAGATCTTTCATGGCGACACCTTTTCTCTTGTCTAATTTATACGTAAGTGTTAGAACCCTTTCAGTACAATCTTTTAGGGTGGATCGAATTTTAAAAAAAGATCATTAAACTCATACCACTGTCTTACCTCAAAATGTATTTGCTTTTAAAGAACTAAAATTGTAACAATAAACGTATAAAACAAATCAAAGGCCCATTTAAACCAACACTAAATCTCTCTCTATAGTTGATATTATTGTACAAGCTTTTGGCCATCTCCGCTTTCTATGTATTTTTTTTAGGAGATTTTATGGCTCGTAGGCTTTATTAGACAGGGCAGCTTTAGCGTGAAATGGGGATGAGAGAAGGAAGGACAAGTCGGAGACAGGATTCGAACTCACAACACTGCTGCTGGCTGCACATGGAGCCTGGCATATGTGCTGTCGCCTTAACCACTCGCCCCCAAACGAAGGAGACAAACAAAGATGCATCCAAACAGCGAGGGTCTGTGCCCTCAGTTGGAGACGTTCTATGGGCCAGCACAGCGGAGCAGAGCTGCATGATGTGGAATCAGCCCGTTAGAATATGATGAGGAAGAACCATCATAGTCGATAATACATAACCAGTCTCCTTTAAGTTGAAATGTATGAATATTTAATTCTTCGTCTGTACATGTGCAGTTAACTCCTGAGTAGCTACTGTTGGAGTCACAATTCACATGTATTGAGTGTTGTCTGTGTTTGTTTTGTAAAATTAAGAAAATGCTAATCCAGAGAAAAAGTTGCATACTATTATATTAATTATACTAATACAAACAAAGAGCAGAGAAGGCAGCGCATATTATAATCTAGTAGGCCTGATACAACTGTGATGGTCTTTGGGGACAATCCTGAGAGTTCAGAGATGAACTGAGCATGAGAACTACCACACGGCACATAGCATACACAACAGCCTGGGACATAAGAGTTATTTTGGGATGTCTTATATAAAATAAGTGCAATGTTTAAGGTGAATTTTGCAAAGAGATTAGGCTGCTGAGCAGTTGAATCTGTAATAAAAATATGAGTTACATGGCGGCAGTAGCTCAGTGGCAGAGTGCTTGTCTTCTGATCCAAATGTCAGTGGTTTGTGTCACATGTGTCACAAATATGTTTTCATTGCAGTGTGCAAGTGTTTCATATTCACAACATGCAAATCTAAACAAAGCATATATTTGTTTCAGTTTATCCAATACGTGTCTTAAACAAGAAGAACCCCATAACCAGGTCATAAGGCTGATTAAAGTCATGTAAATTCACCTGTTGACTTGTCTTTGGACCCACAGTTAACTCTCCACGGGTGTTTTTATGTCCTCAAAACATGTCAACAGTGAAGCACATCCAAAGCTCTGTTTCCACGCACACACACAGACCCCATGGACTCCAGTCTCTCTCTGCCACAGTCTAGCACTTGGCTGTGTGTTATTTATACTGAGACCCTGTGTGGAAACAGGGGCATGCTGGGAGGTCAAAGCTCCTAGCTCAATCACTGAGCACAACCAAAGCTGAGACTGTCTAAAGCTGAAAGGATTACACACAGTCGGTGCGTTTTTGGAATAGGCAAGGTGGGCTGCCACCCAGGGCTGCAATGCCCGAGGGACGGTTTGAGAAAGGGATCGTAAGGTGGGCAAAACAACACATTGTCATGTGAAAACACACAGGCAGCCCCAGAGTTACGTTGATGTCTAGTTTAAATCTATGTAAATGTTTTTATAAAAGGCAGGCCATACTGTTCTTACATGCTACACTATTCTGCTGAGTGGGTGTAAATTGGTGCTAACAGGAAAGAGTTTCTCAGCAACCAAACAGGAACCCAATGTCATCAGACATCAAGAAACTTTGACCAAACTTAAAGCGAAGGCAGATCGCATCCCACTTGTTCAGAGGTTATGTATCTAATGAACAAGATTTAATGAAAGATTCCTGGGGTGAGTGAAGCCCAAAAAAGTTACAGGAGTGGTGAGGCCCTTATAGTATGAAAGCAGATACGTTTGGGGTTTCGGACATAGGTGACCATAACAAAGAGGTTTTGGTCAGAGTGGCCATCGGTCAACAACAAGGTGACATAAGTCCGGGTTTAGGACTGGCTCCTGAAAACAGCTGCAGACCTGTGGGGAGCCTGGGTATCCCCCTGTGCACAAAGAGGCTGCAAAGAGGCCAAGGTTGTACACACACGGACCCCATCTGTCTACATACATCCTTGAACTCACTATGAACATCTCCTCAGAAGATGTGTAATTGTTGCCCAGGATTACTCACTTGAGCCGTCTCTACTTTCAGGAGCGGATCGGACCCTTTGACATCTGCCGGACGATGCTGAGGATGTTCTATGAGTCTGTGGTGCCGTTGTCTGCTGGGGCAGCAGTCTGTGGATAAGGAAGGATAAATAAAGAAGGGCCGTTTACACAACCTCGAGCTTTTACAAATCTGCCATGTTTTGATATAATATGATGTCATCGGGGACACGAGGCCAGTCTGAACTCATGAATACTGGACAACCAAGTGACCCACAATCACAAAATACAACAGGCCTCATACGTTTATATCTATCCACTAGACTATTCTTCAAATCAAAGTGCTGGTCAACTGCAAGAGCTCATTCAGCAATACAAATCTTTCTGCCGTGCTGCTCAACTGGGAGTCAAAGGAAATAATAAATGTCGCCATCAAACTCCTCAACTTCGTGCTGTAATTGAACCATTTAATACACTGCTTTTCACAATAGGCGCGTTGTCTGGATGATCGACAAAAGTTGAAGTGTCCAATGAGAGCGTTGAAAAAAATGCCCATCAGTTTTTTCTAGAAATTGCAACGTCGACCTATCGATACAATAATATTAACAACTGTATTTCTTCTTCTGTACAATAAACATAAACTACAGACAAAAAACAGAAATGTTAGTAGTGTGCAGAGTGCCAGTTAAATACAAAACAGTATTTAAATGGTGTCTATGTCCGTACTGTTTATGCCTTCTCCAACTTTTGTAATTATGTTTTAAGATGAACATCTGTAAGTCATAGCGTACAAAGTTCTTTTGAGTAACATGTTAATTATAAACAATTCAGGCTCAGGAAAACAACAAACCAACTGCTGAAACATAATTATCAAAATGTAATGTTTATGTCCCAATACAACCGTCGATGGGGTTTTTGTCTGTAATTTCCAGTAACAGATGGTTAAATATTTTGTGGCCCGTACCGGTCTTGGAGCGTGCAGTTGTCCTTGTTAGAAGTGAGCATATGTTACAGGTGGTGTGTGCAAAAGCAGTAGAGAGTTGGCAGGAGGCAGTTAGTGGATTCTGCTGCCAGGGCAAGCGCCAGAGCCAAGGTGAAATCAGAGTGGACTGTACAGCTGAGTAATAGACAATATGAATGAACAGCTAAATGTTGACAACTGTATTTTGACATTTATCAGTATTTCAAAAAGTAGTAATCTATGGATGGGATTATGGATACCTTTGTCACCAATACTCTGCAATACTCCAGTATGCCACTTGTTAGTATCAGAAGGGGAAGATCATCGAGAGTGAGAGTCTTATACGACCAGGGAAGATCTATACCGTATTTTCCGGACTAGAAGTCACACATTTTTTTATAGTTTTGGCCGGGGTGCAACTTATACTTACATTTATACTTATATACTTATACTCCGGAGCGACTTGTATGTTATATTATTTGTTATTTCCACACTTGCAACCGCATTTCATACTCCAGTGTGACTTATATATGTTTTTTTGCCTTGGCTGGTGCTACTTATACTCCGACGCGACTTGAAAGTCCTTGAAACTTAATATGTTAATTGTAAGAAAAAAAGTTGCGGCACTTGTAACTACTGAGGATAGTTTCAATTTAATTTGAGAAAATTGTATTGTCTTGGCAAGAGAATCCAAAACTGCAGCTCTTTTCCTCCCACTTAAAAAAAGTCTTATCAAAAGTCATCAAACACACAGTTCAATGTTATGTAAAAGACAAGCTTGTTGCTCAGTTTGGAAAAAGTTAACATTTTGATACAGGTTTACTGTGTGGTTTTTGAAGATTTTTTTGCCACACACTTTGTAACTATTGTGATATATATATCTCATGTGTGTCCAGAGTGGGCTAATGGGGACCACTTGTGTGTGTGATGTGGTCGATGGCAGCTGCATGTGTCTGCACGTGCTGCTGAGAGCCGGTTTGGGGCCTGTATGATAAATAGCATCCAGACATTGGGTTAAGAGGCAGGGCGGCCCAGATGGACCACTGTTATACTCATCCTGCCAACAATGGGCCCATGAAACGCATAGCAGAATGTCTATGCCAAGGTGTAAGATACTGACATTTGGTCAATGATGCATGCAGTCGCTTGCATCAGTATTTTGTATCAAAGGTCTGGTTTGCTGTTTGAGGACTTGAAACCTATATTATATGTGTAGTTTTAATTGCTTCACTCTTTTTGCTTAGGTTTTTTTTAGGTGTTGGAAAATTCTCAAATATGTGTAGCCATGTAATCCTTGATTACAGATGTCAAGGGTAGTCATCTGAACACGTAGCCATGACGTTTGTTTGTTTTTGGAAAAATAAGTAATGAGCAACAGAAATAATAAGAGTTTTTGTATCTGAAAAATGATTCATGATCATTGATTCCTAGATTTATGTTTATATAGTTATAGGTCTGGCGTGGCTAATTGAGTCAGGAGATTTTCCAATGGGCTGGTTACCTTTGAGGGCTGGTACAAGTACTATTTGACTCCACATGCTTGGAATGGAACGGATGCAACAACAGTGGGCCAATGGCTGTCTGAGCTCTTTGTGGCTGTAAAGCCACCTCACTATTACTCTCCCCTTTCTGCAAACTGATCCAGCTGTCAGTCAAGAAAACTGGTCTATTACTGATTTATTTTTGTTGGTTAGGTTGATCTAATGGAACATTTTTCTGGCTGAAAATTAGTCCCATTCCGACCCAGCATTAAACATTTTCAGAAGCCCCAAGAAGTAGTAGAAGTAGTGAATGTATTTTAATATGTTTTACATTTAAAGTGTAACGTTTGAACTTGTTATACTAAAAGAGTATCACCTGAAAACAATTTTAAACACTCCTCCCCTTTTGCTCTAAATCAGCTTTTACTGGAAGGGTAATTTTGCCCATCTCCACACCTCTGTGGGATGAGGGAGTGTGTGGGTTTAGGTGGTATAGGGGCTTGGATGGGACTTTTTACATAATGTTCAGCAGAGGGGTGTCTTCTGTCTACCACATCCTCTCTCCTGATCCAGGAAAACATACACACTTCCAGGACTTTAACTCCCCCCATCTCCTGCCGCCAGACCCATCCTCAGCCAGGGACTTTCCACTGCTGCCCTGCTCAGCCCCAAAGAGGGCCAGTCCGCTGCACTCAAAACTTATGCTTCCTGTGTGCAAAAGGCATCCATGCAGTCTTATAGTCACGCTTTTAAACAAGTTCAGTCTTTGATCCCAACTAAAATAACTTGTAAAACTGCTGCAGAAGTTGTTGTGTGTCAATCAACAGGGGTGGTCAAAGTATACAGTCTTTATTAAACCCCTCAATATAAAAAGAAACAAAAGCATATCATGACAAATATGTCTTATTACTACTGCCACTGTTACTTTTTAACACTGTTAGCACTCTTATTAATGACTTAGTGTTACTTACTGTATACAATCACTACTGCAATCTACTAAAAATACAAAGCTAGCAACTTAATGTTAATAATGTTTTCACTAAAAGGTGTTCCAAAAAATAAATTCAAGTATATGAGGTACTTTCCACATCACCATCAGTCCAAGCATCTGAAATTCAAATCAAAGGAGAAACTGGGGTAAAAGTCACAATTTCTCTTCTCTGTCATGATATGTAAGAATGAGTCAATGACCTAAAAGAACATGATTCCTTATATAAAACCATCTGGATCCACTGGTATTAAGATTTTACCATCACTTATTTGCCTCACTCATTATTTGTACATGAGAATACATGTTTTTGTCTGCTTCACCTGACACCACGAGCAGCTCCACACCGGGAAAGTACCTATTTCTTAAGAAAGCTATGACTAAAATAAAGTTTGCCACAACATAAACATCTTAGAAGTCCAAATGACTGTGGACTATTATATAACTATGTGTCCACTCATTCTGGTGGAGTTAATTTATGTCCATTTACTGATCCAAAAACCATGCAATAGCATTCTAAATATAACACCAAGAAGATAAACTTACATTGTGTGGTTGTAGATTTCCTGTTAAGGATTAATCTTTGTTTTAAGTTGCACTATATTTCAATGATAATAAAGCTTTTCCAATTCCAATTTCGGATTCTTTTAATCATGTGGCCCTTAGCCCAAAGTAACATATTACATTGCTTGAGCCAATAGTGTTGAAGATTCACTCATTGCGCACAAATGACAGTCTTTGACGTTTTTAACAAGATTGAACGTTCAGGAAGCTCAGGTGCTATGTATGTTAGCTTGTTTCTCCACAAATGTCAATGAAAACGATTATGACTGTAACATCATTGCGTTACTTTGAAAAGAAACTTGTTACTTTACCCCGTTAATGCCCTGGAAAACTAATACATTACATTACTGCACTACTGTGTTATAAAAGTAACGCATTAGAGTACTCTTGCGTTACCAATCGGCATTATTGTCTAACCTTTCCCTTTGCATTGTTCATTCTATCGCAGAAAAACAGATGTAAAACCTGACGTGAGTCCTGAATTGGTTTGAAACTTTTGCCTCCTAACACGAGGCTGCCATTACTGGTTTATAACACTACTAATGCAAAACCTAAACCTAACACAAGGGGGCGAGCCTGAAGGCTTGGCTTTCCTACAAACACACTAACATGTTCATTAAAATATCAAATAAACAAGCAAAGTAAATGCGTTTGACTGAGCTTTATTTATCGTTTATGCTGAGAGATTACCACAATACAAAGCCATACAATAAGCAGGAGGCCCGTCCTCAAGCAATGAAAAACATTCACTCCTCAGCTACAAAATAGTAATTATAATGTTGAGTTTTTCAAAATGTGCATCTGAAAGTTTATTTCTCTTTGGTGTGT
This sequence comes from Eucyclogobius newberryi, assembly GCF_026437365.1. Taxonomy (NCBI): domain Eukaryota; kingdom Metazoa; phylum Chordata; class Actinopteri; order Gobiiformes; family Gobiidae; genus Eucyclogobius; species Eucyclogobius newberryi. The sequence goes on from NW_027315801.1 coordinate 28,342,746, forward strand.
GGACCCAGTTGCTAGTTGCACAATCACAAAGCGAGCTCTGGGATTGCGATGAGACCATCAAAGAGATGATGACGTAACCTAAACTAACGCGTTACTGATTTAAAAAAGTAACTTGGGGAGTACTAGATTACATTGGCGCACAAAACTAAAAAACTTGTTAATCTAAAAAAGTAATTTTAGATAACTAAACAACAAGCAAAAGTGTGCAATGGGTTTGATTCCATGAACCCCAGTGAGAGTCTTTGGGATGAGCTGGAGAGGGCTTAGTGAATGTGTTCTGAAATCAAAGCTAAGACAGTCCGAAATAGAAAGTCTGTGGTGACTTTTTTTTGGACAGGCCGGTATTATTATTTGGGCAGGTATTAAATGATAAATTCATGGGTAAATGCTACACATCGATTACAGTCTACTAAATTAACATAATAATATAAATAATAATTATATAGTAATGCTAGTACAGTGGTTTTGTATAGTGCTTTTCAGGCTAACTCAAAGACAAACAAAAACAAAAAACAAGTCATGAGGGAAAGTGTGAAACGGGTATGTGAGAGAGAAGGGAGGACATGCAGTAAATTGTTGGAGTCGGGATTCGAACTCACAACATGCTACGCCCCATTTTTTCACTCAAGGGACTTGAGGCATCTCCTTGCTGGTTCCAACAGGGCCAAGTGGGTAGTAAAATGTGACAAGAGATTGCAGATCTGATTTTTCAAAAGAGTGAGCGGACAGCCCACTGAAAAACACGTTTTAAGAAGTTGTATCAGTAACTGTTAATAACAATTACACTTGTGGCAATGAGAGACAACAGTGAACACCCCGTCCCACCTTTTCTATAGTGAAAAACCATTCCAAGGTGTATAACTTTTTGGAAGTGGAAAAACAGCAAAACTTGTTGAGAGCTTTTCTCAGACCGTTTGGCACTTTGCTGAAGCAGGACTGACCCTAGCAAAGCCAATCAGCTCACATTATTTTATTATTAATTCATTTAATTATTTTAAAAGGTTTGATACCACAGGCACTACTTAAAAAAAAAGGTTGGATACTACAGCCTTAAAGGCGCAATGGACGATTTTTTGGCGATTTGAGAACGCAGGCGGAAGTGCGCATGTGCGCACCCCCGTGCGGACTGATACAACACACACGTGCGTTTGTTTATTAGCGCAACGGAGCGCATTGCATCGCTCGTCTCCCGTAGATTTCTGTCCACTTCTGCGTCAGCTCGAACTGTCTTTCTCCGTCTTCATTTTGCCCCGTACACTAAGGGAACTATATTATGATAGATCCATGCGCTTAGGCACGCGGAAACGTGGGGACGAACTGCACGCGGCTGCAGGTGAGCGATAAGTGCATTTTATGATTGATACGTGGCAGGACAAATGATTTATCCACGCCACGAGGAAATATGATAAAAAAATTGCTGAAAAAAATCATCCATTCCACCTTTAAGGTCCAACAACAATGATGACATTTTCAAATGCAAATTCATTTCAAGAACTGTGAATTAAAGTACTACTAAACATTTTTGCTGGTTAACATAACGGTTGAAAACACACTTTTGAAATGAGGAACCATTGAATTCAAACCAGAGTAAACTCCAGTGATCCAATTTATGACTTAAAAGTGAACTATCTAACTTTTCTGGTGTATGATAAGGATGTCAAGATGAACTTTTTTATTAATTACCACAAATAGTTAGCCCTAACTAATTTAAGGTTAATCGTTGGGGTTTGGAACCTAAGCTATACTGCAGATTTATCTCAAGGCACAATGCGAGTCACATGCGTAGCCCGTACACACGTGTGTATCAGAGCCTAGCATGTCAACAAGCCCCATCTGTTTATATGAAGTTTATTGTCTGGCGTGACAGTGGAGTGAGCCATGGAGAAGGCACATGCTCAAAGGAGGGAGGAGAGAGAGGAGAGGAAGTCAGGCCGAGGAGCAGGAGGAGACAGGTAGAGCCAGAGTGTAAATTTAAATCCTACCTGTACACGCTATTTTTGTCCTTCACAAAGCAGTTAGATGTTGACTTTCTCAAAGTCTAAAGCCCCTCTCCCTAGCTTTACCATCGAGCCCATCTCGAGGTAGATGCATTTAATGTCATACTGTGGAACATTTTAGGCAAAGCAATAACATCATCGAGAAAAGCAAGTGGCAAACCCTCCCCAGGAAGTTACATAGTGCACTTTTAATTATATGCAAAACAGTTGCATTTATGGCGCTCAACACAATGTTTTTATGTTATCTTATTTCAAACACATGGACTCTACAGGGACACTGTAAAGATATTCTATCCTTAAAGTGACTTGCCCACAGACAACTGCCCATGTGGAGGAGGAGCAGTGCCCTACAGGCCATGACAGCACTTCCAGTATGGTGTGTGACAGGACAGAGGGGAGGTCAGCATGATCATAGCATCCTGGAAGCACCAAAACCAAAATACCACAGAGAAGGACACAATCTGTAAACAATATGTGCCCATGCTCACACATATCTGCTTTCAGAAGCTCCCAAGCATCTCCACATTTCTCTCTCCTCCACACACACATGCACAGCCATTTACACACCAACCACATTATACGATTGACTATGAAAGGACATCGGGCTCATAACTCTGTTCCCCTGGGGCAAGAGGGACCCCGTCACTGTCAGGCGAAAACAAAACAAAGAGATGGAAAAAAGCAAGGAAAATAAAGGCAGGAGAGGAGACAGGCGCTGTGTGATTAGAATAAACGGGCCAAAGATGAAGGCAGCCAGGACAGAGGCTACTCGCGCTCCTTTAATATTATTGGGAAATCTTCCACCCTTCTTTCATGACTGAGGGGACGGCGCCAGGTTGGGTGGATTTTCTAATAACCAGCGGCCCGGGGTTATTGTGTTGCAGTGCATTGTGGGTATATGGAGGGTATGTGCGATACAAATCTGCATTGGGATTCAAAGGATACTAGTGTGGCCACAAACAGTACTAGAAAAAGAAGTTGAACCATAAAATGATTTCAATAGAGGTTTGTTAAAAGGGCTTAAGGGGTTGGAGTTAAGATAAAATATTCCTTTATTGTCCCACATGGGGAAATTTCATTGGTGCAACGCAGGTAGATACAGAGGTAGATCCAGAAGAACAGATCACTTATAGGAAGTCTGAAAAACACTTTCAGTAGAAGATCTCCTATAAATAAATAAAAACTCCCATAGACAAATAAATAAATAAATAAATACCAAGTCAAAACAAGTTATGGTTTACAAAGAGTGACCCAGACAATTGCCACAGTGTAACATTGTAGCACTGCAGAATGGCATTAAAGCAACCACAACAAAACAAACATTCGCCAATGATCCGAGAGAAGAAAAGTCTTCAAAGTGAAGAGCTTGTAATCTAGCGATTAAAGAGCAAGCATTTACTGTATGCCCTACAAAAATACTGTACATGGTCAAATCGTGAACATTATCCCTGCTGTTTAAGAGGAAAAGGAGTTGTTGGGACACTGCTAGAAGTGGGAATGTAATTTAGTCACACATAGTATGTACAGGGTGCATCCAGCTTGGCTCATAATTAATTAACAGAAAATGCAAAAATAGAACATAATAAAATATATCAAACATGAATCAAACATTGATATGAAAATTGCACTGAAAGTACCAAAATTATGTAAATTCAGATATATTGCTTTAGTATTATAGACAAACAAAGGAAATAATGTAGTGGAAAATTTCAGTGCCAGTGGATGTTTTGTCTGTGGACTACAAAATAAACTTTGTTTATGGAAAGTGCTAGAGAACAGGGGAATTTGGAGCAGTGTCACATGTTTTTGGTTGGACAGGAGACCCCCACGCTTCATTGTCCTGTCCAAACTTCTGTTTATCATACTATGAGTTACAACACAATACCAAAGTGAATTATATAGGAATGTGGAGCTGGAACGACCTTAAGGACCATAACAACCACATCATGACCTGCTTCTACTAATTTGATATACAGCAATTTCACACATACAGTGAGGAAAGTATTCGAACATCCTGCAATTTTGCAAGTTCTCCCACTTTTGTAGCGGTCTGAAAAGTTCATCGTAGGTGCATTTCCACTGTGAGAGACAGAATTGAAAAACAATCCGGAAATCCCATTGTATGATTTTTAAATAATTCATTTGTATATTATTGCAAAGTAGTTCATTTGTCTATTATTGCAAAGTAGTAGACATTTATTTCACATCAAATTTTGACAAACGTACATAAATTAACCACTTTAAATAATGACTACAACTGGACATAACCTACACAAAATCTATCCAAAGAGTCCAAAATTAAGGAGCACAGTTCTATTTCAGAGTAGACCCCAGGAAAGGTGCAATCTAGTCATGAGCTAGATGCTGGAGTACCTACCTGTTGACTCATACTGATGACATCATCATGACTACAGTGGTTACAGTGGAACAGAGAGACAAAGGGGGTGAGGATGGTGGGATGGGATCAAATGACAGTGACATCATCGCCTGCAGGTCCAAAGGGAGCGGACGGAAAGTCGGGTCAGCAGATCCAACACCTGCACGATCCACTACTGAGTACAGGAGGACTGCTGGCTCCATGAGAATCATTTTTGCCACAGCAGGCTTTTTTTTTTAAAGATTATGACTAAAACGTGAATGAAAATAAGACCAGAGCAATGCTGACTGGTTTTACTGTTACACGCCAGCTCCTGAATATCTGACTTGAAGACATGAGTCAGTCTACGCAGCCAAGGCCATGTGGCTTTTATAAAAATAGAGATTGGCTATATCAGATTTATGTCAATTGCCATATTAGAGGCAAAGCACCAGAGAGGAGGTTGCAACAAACTGGTATATAGCTGTATCCAAACCAAGCCAAACATGTAAAAATACCACACAGCCTTTTGCCAACACAAACCAGCACCATGAGCCCAATGGAGCAGTCGACACTTGCACTGAAGACAGCACATTTCCAGGCAGGGTGAACGCACCGAGCAGCTGGGTAGCAACTTTGAAAAAAAAGCCAAAGAAAAATGGTCATGGTCAGGAAAATCAAGAGGACTGTTCATGCTCGTGTCAATGCAAATGTTCTTGTTCAGAATCAACAATAGATGAGTGCGAGGTTGACAATGTAAATAAGTCATGACTAAAGGGTGAGCGGAATCTGTGCTGTGTGACTCTATAAGGTCAAACCAGGGTTCAAACAACAGGCCTGCTTTTGAATTCAAAGTTCAGAGGTAAATACTCATGATTTTGAACTCAAACACAATGTAAATTTGTATCATTTGCCCGAGTGCCAAGTTATTAAGTCGCAAAAACCCACTCAAAAAACAACAAATATTTTAACAGTCCATCAAGAGATATGAAAAATATTTTAATAATAATAATAATAATAACTTTTATTTATATAGCGCTTTTCAGTGACCCAAAGACGCTGAACATAAATAAAAAAGGGGGGGGTATTTACAGACAGGGGGGGACAACACGTACAATACACATTAATATACAGATAAAATGAACAAGACAGAAGAAGTAGAGAGAAAAAGATGGGGATGTAACAGGGGGTAGAAGAGTAGGCAATGGGGTAGAGGAGGCTAGGGGTAGGGGAGGTCATAAGCTTGGGTGAAGAGGTATGTTTTTAGGCAGGATTTGAATGTTGTGAGTGAGGGAGAGTGGCGGACAGGTTGGGGGAGGGAGTTCCAGAGTCGGGGTGCTGTTCGGGAGAACGCTCTGTCGCCAAAAGTTTTGAGTCGGGATGTTGGTGCAGTCAGGGTGAGAGAGGAGGAGGATCGGAGAGCTCGGGTGGGGCGGTGGGGGATGAGGAGGTCAGACAGGTAGGGGGGGGGGGGCAAGGTGGTGAAGAGCTTTGAAGGTGAGGAGGAGTATTTTAAAGTTTATGCGCTGCTTGATGGGGAGCCAATGGAGAGAGCGGAGAACGGGAGTGATGTGATCACGGGACCGGGTGTGGGTGAGGAGGCGGGCAGCGGAGTTTTGGACCATTTGGAGTCTATGGAGGGAATGGGAGGAGATGCCAGTGAGGAGGGAGTTGCAGTAGTCGAGGCGGGAGGAGATGAAGGCATGGATGAGGGATTCAGCAGCGGGGAGGGTGAGGCAGTGTCGGATTTTGGCGATGCGGCGGAGGTGGAAGTATGAGGTCTTGACGATGTGGCTGACATGGGGAGTGAAGGAGAGGGTGGGGTCCATGATGACACCGAGATTGCGTACCAGGGTAGAGGGGGTGATGGTCGAGGTGTCGATGCTGAGTGAAAAGGGACCAGTTTTATTGAGAGTGGATTTGGTGCCAATGAGGAGGAGCTCTGTTTTGTCACTGTTCAGTTTGAGGAAGTTGAGAGTGAGCCATGATTTTATTGTAGAGATGCAGGTTTCGATGTGGCTGAGGGGAGGGTTTTGGGTGGATTTGGTGGTGAGGTATATCTGGGTGTCGTCAGCGTAGCAGTGAAAGTCCAGGTTGAGTTGGCGGAGGATGTGACCAAGGGGGAAGATGTAGCAGATGAAGAGGAGGGGGCCGAGGACTGAGCCCTGGGGGGACCCTGCGTTACTGGGGAGAGGGTGGATCCACGTCCACGTCTGGTCTAAAGAGTAAACCCTCACACATTATTAGACAATCTCAAATCTATATTGTATTTTATAGTCTAGAAAAATACAACAATAAATAAGCTTTTTGCCTGAAATGTGTTGATCTTCAGCACACTCGCATCAAGACTGCTGACAGTTTTCCCCCCTTTAAGTTGACCTCTAGTAAAAAAAAAAGTAACAACAAATCACTCCTCCTGCACTTCAGAAAATCAAGTCAATAGAAAAGAAACTGGTTTATGTGTTAATGTTGTGTTTCTAGAAACTGATAGGGGGGTATTTAAACACAATAGTACAAGAGCAAATCTAGAATTTAAGTATTCAATTACATTTTACTTTAAATAAAACTGCCTGACCCAGTTTTTTTTTTTCCTGCAAGAAGAATGGAATTACCGTAGTTCGTAAATGAGGCATACAACAATAGCACATAGTAGATTCTGGTTTACCCCAATCAGATGTTTTTGTTTTGTACACTTGCTGCCACGTGTGCCATTGTTTATGCTGAGAATAGACAGCGTGAGGAATACAGCTCTTTGATGCTAGTGTGTCTTTGGTCCACATCCTTTTTCCAGTGCAACTTGTCACTTGGTCTTTCTCTCAACTAAACCCCCTTGATTTGTGGTTAGGGATTCAATCTGTGCACCTCACATCCCTGTTGTCCCACCTTTGATCGCCTCTTTTCTCTCCTGCCATCACACACTCTAATTGCCTCTTTTACCCCGCAGCCTGCCCCAGTCGTCACCACTCGGGATGCCAGGCCTCTCTCTGTAGACTGCTGGGAATCCGTGAGGACATGATAACAAAGCAATAGTCCTCCAGTGTATAGATCCAGGGCACTCATGGCTCCTACAGAAGGGATCTCTGTGGGATCTGAGACACTTCCTGATGATTGCAGGTAGCACAAAGGAGATTTTAGTTGTAATAGTGTAGTATTTTATTCTGGAAGCCAATGGAGCAAAAAATATAAACTGTAATCAATGTATGTGGGTGAACTAATTCCACTGGACAAAGCCACAGGCAAATCAAGCTGCTTGTGAACTTGGTGACAATCAAACAATACCAAACCCTGCATGTTGACAAAAACAGCTGGAAAAAAAAATGCTTAAATTGTTTGGTTGCTAAGACAAAATCTGCTTACATTTTTGTTTGTTTTTTTGCTATTGAATACCATTATGGACAGGGGCGATTCTAGGGAGTGGGGGCCCTAGGCAGAAATTCTTAGGGGGCCCTACCGACCAGTGTTCACAAAAAATCTTCGCGGTCTATTCTGTCCTCACTGTGGTGTCACTACCAGGGCTAGACAGATAGCGAACATCCAAAAAAGAGAGTCCAACGGCCATGTAGAGAAGCATATTTTAAGACGCTTTTCCCCACAACTTGTCTCTTTGACAATTGGAATTTTGTAAAACTGTGACAAACACATAAAACAAATGTAAACACATGTAAACCTTATAAATGTACATTCACATTAATTGTACATGAACAGATACAAATAAGAGCAATGAAAATAAAGGTTTAAACACATAGCCTAGCTTAAAATGTGACAAGGCTACATGCACAGCAGCTAGCAACAACCAACATTCAAAGGAAGTACAGATTGAGCTTAAGTTTGACATAAGTTTATATATGCAAACGTAGAACAACATTATAACACAGAATAACATTCAATTTACGGACAAAGATACCCCAAGGCAGAAAATGGGATGTTTTTGTCAGTAGCTGCAATGCCGGAGCCGGACATGCTTGACTGAATGCATGAGGCCGAAAAACGAACCTTATACGACAACGTCCACTAGGGGCAGTAGTCGACTATCGCGCACACGAAGAAGTTTAGAAATTACGTAATCCTTTGTCAACAGTACACGGTCAGTAAGCACAACCAGAAATAAACCATATATTAAGCGCACGGGCGGCTTCGCGGGGGGGCCCTAGTGGCCTGGGGCCCCAGGCAATTGCCTGGTATGCCTAATGGGATGCAGCGCCTCTGATTATAGAATCAGTACAGGGTTCAGAATAAGTGGTATCGCATCGCAAAATGCGACGCAATTTCTCTCAAATGCGATGCATTCGTCAGAAAAAAGTGCTTTTGTATCGCAGCTTTTGCGATACAAAAATGTGTGTTCAATTGTGTAACCAAAGCGCCTAAAAAGCACTGATCACTCTTCAATCGATCGTCAATAACACCATGACACACTTGGCGGGTCCCACTGCTGTCACAGATCGCGCGTACGAAAACTGCTGAGCTGGAGGAGCCACCGGGAGCGCGCGCGGAGGCGCTTTACGAGCGCCGCGTCTCGCTGATCTCACATAGTTATGTGTTATACATAGTTATGTATGTTCCCGTTCTCACACATAACTATGTGTAACATGTAGTTATTGTGTGACATGTAGTTATTGTCGTGAGATCAGTGAGACGCGGCGCTAGTAAAACCCCTCGTCGCCTCGGCGCGCGCTCCCGTTTTCACCCCGAGAACCCCGAGGATGTGGAATTCAAAGGGTTAAACTCACTCATGTCCAGGACAAAACCAAAACGTGTTGTGTGTGTAAGAGAAGTCATTCTGATACAAACAGCTCATCGTCATGACGACTCTGGTGGTGATATGTAACTTGTGAGTGTAAAGACAATATGTAAATGAGACTCATGCAAATAGTCATCTGATGATGATGATATGGAAGAAAGTTGTAAATAAGGCCATCTGACTTGACTTTAATTCATTTGTTCAACAAATAATTTTATTTGCAAGTTTTCTATTTTATTTAGAACCCAAGTGTTCAAAAGTTCATTTGTTAAGAGTTTTTTTTTTTAAATAGAATATTTACAAATATATTTGAAATAAATAATCTTGTTATATCAATGGAAACTATTGATTGTTAGTTACTTTTGTGTTTTGCTATGCAATTATCAAATTGCTATACAAATTTGAAAAAAATTGCGGATTGTGTAGCAGCACCGCTATACAAGTGAAAATCCTTAATCTGAACCCTGCAGTAGCTGTAGCGTTGTTTGTCAGTGTTTACTTTCACAGTGGAAGTGTTGCTTGTTCCTATGTTCCTAAACATGGCTCTGAGTGTCAAAAGAGTAAAGATCATAACACAGAGGGTGTTGTTTTAACAGTTAAGAGGCATACGCAACCGTGTGAACTTGCATACATATGTTTCTATAGTTTACATGCTTCTGTTAATGGTTAACTTTGCCAACACTTTCGAGCACATCTGGATACGCCGAGTATGACTGAAGCTCACGGTACAATGTACACTGATGCTGTATTAACCGGTCTATTTGTGCTGCTTTTGAGTGAAGCCAAGAAGAGTGCTGTGATCCCTAATGATTGCTCTGAGTGTATGATACAAATTCCTACAAGGTGGAGATAAGTACAGAGCCACCACGCCCCCAGCCCGTTCACATCCTTTGCTCTTTCTTTCTCTTGTCCTCCTACACATCCCGGCTCTTTCATGTGCAAAGCAGATGGAGTCAATTGACATGCTAATGAGAGCAGTGCGGCTTCGCAGCGGTCCTGTAGCCACATCTCCGCCACACACAAACACAAATATGCACACGTGTGGACAGTGGGGACAAGATATGTGACACAAGGGTGATGACTACGTGTAGTGTAGTGTTGTGTAGCGTAGCCTAGTGTAGTGTAGTGTAGTGTAGCGTAGCCTAGTGTAGTGTAGCCTAGTAAGATAAGATAAGATAAGATAATCCTTTATTGTCCACACATGGGGACAACAAAGTATAGCCTAGTGTAGTGTAGTGTAGTGTAGTGTAGTGTAGCCTAGTGTAGTGTAGCGTAGCGTAGCGTAGTGTAGCCTAGTGTAGTGTAGTATAGTGTAATGAAGTGTAGTGTAGTGTAGTGTAGCCTAGTGTAGTGTAGTGTAGTGTAGCCTAGTGTAGTGTAGTGTAGTGTAGCCTAGTGTAGTGTAGCCTAGTGTAGTATAGTGTAATGAAGTGTAGTGTAGTGTAGTGTAGCCTAGCGTAGTGTAGTGTAGTGGCCAGTTAAAAACTCTTCATATGTTTGATAGAAAAATAGCCTTAGAAATTATGATTTTAATTATGAACAATTATTTTAATTATTAATACAATTCATTCATTATTATATTATAAAGAAAAATGCTGAAATGTTGGATGAAATTATCTTAAAAATTGCCTTAGTTGATTAAAAAAACAACATCACTACAACACTTCTTTTTCCAAGCATCAGTCTTACTGGTGTTGTTGATCGGTGAGTGCACTTGAGGCCACATTAACAGGTGACATTTACGACAGTAGGAGTGTGTGAGAATGGCAGGGCCAGAGCTGAGTGATATACAGCGCCCTATCAGAAGACAGGAGTCAACTGCTCCCACTATTCCCCACCCTAAAGGGCACGCTTTACAGCCAGCTCCTGATATATGCTCAGGCAAGCAGCAACTTTTATTTAGGAGCCCCATGTTGAACCATGTCTCCTCTGGCTCACTATTTATAGACTTATTAAAAGAATGGTTTGGTCCTACTAGCCGGTTAGTTACTTCTTATTGGAAACCTTTTGTGGTTGTTTTACATTGTTTTTGCTTGTGTTCTTTTTACAGTGCATTACAAACCAGAATTGTAAGTCAAAAAATCGAATAGATATTTAATATTAGTGTTAGGTGACCAGATCAATGTGGCTGTTGTTGTTTTGTTTTTCGCAACTGGTCAAATGCAGGGTAAGCTTCATGTGATACTCTGTACTTCCCAAGTCTTTTAAAAGTCCTTTACGCTATACTTTCCCTGATGAGTAAAAAATATCATACAGTAAGTGAAGTCGAATGAGTCACACCCCTGGTCAGATGTGTGTGTGTGTGCACGTCGAAGCTTTGTGATTGGACGATCCAGATGAGAATACAGCCAGGCGTAGGTGGAGAGCAGAGCTGTGGTAATTTATGGCTAACACTTAGACACAGGATCAATTGCCAGTAAATGTCTATAGGCTCAGGGCAGAAAAAGGCACTAAAGTAAGGAAGGCATCGGATATTTAAGATACTTTTAAGAATCTCATTTATCACACTCATTCACAGTTTTCAATGGTGCGGGTGTTGTGAAGTCTAAAAATGTATAAATGCTGTAGAACCTTTCGGCAAAACTATAATTGGAACAAAAATGTTGTATTGTCTTACTTAATTACGGTACTCAAATAGATTGTTTAGAGCAGGCTTTCATAGCCCTTGTGATATCTTCGGATCTGGATGACCCACAGGCATCTGTAGTAGAATGCCTCCCCCTCCCTCCACAACATGAAAAAGACTTCAAGAGTAAAAAAAAAAAAAAAAAAGTACTTTTAGCCCAGCGCACTTTGCCGTAGCTCTCTGGAGTGCAGTGCATACATGCCACATAAAATTGTAGCGTTTCATGAAATTTGTAGAACAATTCAATATAATACAATTAAAGTTGTTTTTGACAGAGAATTTATGCAACAAATTGTTGTTTAAAAAATACATTTTGGCTAAGTGTGGGTGTGGTGTTACGCACGCAATGAGCAGCTGTGGAAAGCCGCGCCTTTCCCTCTCTCTCCCCCAGAGCGCTTGTGATGAGCCATGAATGAGGGGGAAAAGCTCACATCAGAGGAGATTGAAACATTTTGACACTTTTTAATTCATGTAAAAAGATCCTAGGAACCACAGAAATATCACCCGCTGTGTCCTTAATCCAAGAGCAAGTCTTAAATTAATATGTGTGCGCTGCCCGAATAATCGAGATCGATCAGCGGCAACACACGTGTTTTTAAACGTGTGTCAATGATATTTGCCTTGAAATATGAACAGAGGAAGCCACATAACCTGCTTCCCACAACTGTGATTGTCCTGAAAGAGGAGACGAGAGGAAAAAAACTGGAACAGACAGGAGCAGAGGGAAGGACAGACGCAGAGTCCTGGAGCAGACCAGTCTTCCTGCTTTACAGTTTTAGCAGAATTTTTTTAGGTTATCAAGACATCATTTTTGATTGGTATTGCCAATATATTTTCAAATCCTTCTAAACTGGTAGATTAAAAATAATGAAACTAAACCGCAAATTGCCTCAATGAAATTCTGTATGTGATTTGCAAAGTACACAAGATTTAACTTGATTTAAAATGAACTATTTTAAATATCTTGCAAGAGGCTAAAATTATGTTTTCTATAACCAGATCTCAAGAATAATCGTGATGGTTTATAATATGTATTTTATCACATAAGGTAAATCTCAAAAGGGGGTAGCCAAAAGTTAAATTTAACGTAAAACATGGGGTGCTTCAGCTTAGGAAATGTACGTATAGGGAGCCCCAGAACCACTTGATAGCTTATGTTTCAAGGTGTAAAAAAAGACTACCAATCAAACACTTTAGACTTATTTTGTCTTTACAATGGATTACAATGGATAAGTTCAGAGTGCCCACCCACTACTTTTGTTGCTCCATAACTTACAGGTCATGAATTAATTAATTAATAAAAGCAGCTTGCTCGCAATAAGGTGAAGATAAGTTAGAGTGTTGTGTTGATTTGCTAAGATGGAGGCATGGGGCAATATTTATAAATGAATCAAACCATAGTGATGTCATTATACCCTGATATTATATGATCTTTTGGTCTTGGGCTAGTGCCAGAATTAAACCTTTTTTGTTCGTGCTACATGTTAAATAGCTGAATATGCAGCAATATATCAGAATGCAACCTGCACAGCACTAAATTAACACAAAGAAAATACCATTGTAGTTTTACATCAGCTTTTCTGAGCTGGATGAAGTATCTCATATAGTTGTCACTAGTAAAATACAGTTCACTTCTCGCATTGTGACCAATTCTTCCAGTCGGCACATTTTCCCAGCGCTGAATAAGCTGCTCCACATATGCCTGGGAAAGCGCTTTTTTTGCCCTCTCTTGGGCTCTGTGATAAGTCAGGGCCATTCCAAATCATACAAACTGGAGATTGCAAGTGCGCTGGAGCATGATTGTAGGTGTGTGTTCAAATGTACAGTGGTGTTTATGCACGTCCCAATAGGGCAGGTCTCTGTTTGGATTGTATCAGGTGTACAGGCTGAAATGAAAAAATGCCACAAAAAAGACTGAAACTATTTCTGAATAATAAAAACAAGCTGTTTTCAGAGCCCAAAGACCCGGCCGACCCTTACAATAAATAATCTTTTCAAGTATTGGCCCGTCTTATCAGACTAATTCACTTTATTGTTAACCATCAAGCTGTAATCCAAGTTAGACTCAGAGGGAAAAATATAAAATTAAATATAGTAATAATAATAATTAAGTAAAATAATTAAATATAAGTTTCTATAAACTGCTAGTAAAAAGTACAAATGCCACAAAGGGGGTTTAAAGTTTGGTTTGGTCAAGAGAACATGGAGTGAAGAGCCGTAAACGTAACCTGTAATTATTATTTATAAATATAAATATGTATTTATTCTTTCATAGTTTTCAGAATATCATTTTAAAAAGGGAGTGTCTCCAGAGCCGCGGCGCGAGGCCGAAACTGCATGTTTTTTTTGTGCCACGGCTCCTGAAACTACTGGGCTATTTGACCGCGCCGGGTTAGACCGCGCCGGGTTAGACCGCGCCGGGTTAGACCGCGCCGGGTTAGACCGCGCCGGGTTAGACCGCGCCGGGTTAGGGTTAAGGTTAGAGTCAGGGTTAGGGTAAAGTTTAGGGTCAGGGTTAATTAGGGTTAGCCATGAGGCTATATGGCCGTGCCGCGGCTCCTGAAACGGCTGGGTTATTTATAATAATAATAATAATAATAACTTTTATTTATATAGCGCTTTTCAGTGACCCAAAGACGCTGAACATAATAAAAAAGGGGGGGTATTTACAGACAGGGGGGGACAACACGTACAATACACATTAATATACAGATAAAATGAACAAGACAGAAGAAGTAGAGAGAAAAAGATGGGGATGTAACAGGGGGTAGAAGAGTAGGCAATGGGGTAGAGGAGGCTAGGGGTAGGGGAGGTCATAAGCTTGGGTGAAGAGGTATGTTTTTAGGCGGGATTTGAATGTTGTGAGTGAGGGAGAGTGGCGGACAGGTTGGGGGAGGGAGTTCCAGAGTCGGGGTGCTGTTCGGGAGAACGCTCTGTCGCCAAAAGTTTTGAGTCGGGATGTTGGTGCAGTCAGGGTGAGAGAGGAGGAGGATCGGAGAGCTCGGGTGGGGCGGTGGGGGATGAGGAGGTCAGACAGGTAGGGGGGGGCAAGGTGGTGAAGAGCTTTGAAGGTGAGGAGGAGTATTTTAAAGTTTATGCGCTGCTTGATGGGGAGCCAATGGAGAGAGCGGAGAACGGGAGTGATGTGATCACGGGACCGGGTGTGGGTGAGGAGGCGGGCAGCGGAGTTTTGGACCATTTGGAGTCTATGGAGGGAATGGGAGGAGATGCCAGTGAGGAGGGAGTTGCAGTAGTCGAGGCGGGAGGAGATGAAGGCATGGATGAGGGATTCAGCAGCGGGGAGGGTGAGGCAGTGTCGGATTTTGGCGATGCGGCGGAGGTGGAAGTATGAGGTCTTGACCGCGCCGCGGCTCTGCAGCCACGGCCTTTTAAAAAACACAAAGAAAATAAGACACATCTGGGACTGGGCTGTAAAACCTGCGGAAAACTGCTGCAAGAATGACTTTTGTGATTATTCACATTTGAAACGCTCCACCTGAGGCCATCATGTTCACCATGCTGTGACAAAGATATTTGATAATGCATTTACACGCTGTTATTCTATGTTGGTTTAAGTAAATAATTATTTTCGTCCTGTTTGAAAGAATGAGGGTTGTGTAAATAGTCTCAGAGCTATCAGTGTGGTCAAGTTTAGACTGAACACATCAAACAGCTAGACGTGCCCCCCAGCCAACCTCTGACCCAGGCCTTTAGGGGTCATGCGTCTTAGATACTTAAACCTTTCTGCAGGATTTTGACCTGTCCTTCCTGCCTGCTACAACATTCCCCTCAGCCTCACCTTGCACCCTCCAGCACACCGCTACCACGCAGCCTACCAATAATCCCCAAGCAATCAATAGTAACTGTTCTCTCGATAATTCATAACATTAACATACACTCAATGGGCAAGCAGATGGATGGGGAAGACATAGGAGGGCCATCATTCCATTATCGATCCCCTTGAGAAGGAGTCGATAGGCGGGAGGTGATGGAGTTATGGGCCCCTGCCTCATGCAAGTGGGGACACAGCCAGGACCAAGCTCATATAAACACAAGTGTTGTCTGTTACTATGAATCAGTATGGGAGAAATCATCGAGAGACCAATAAAACGAATTAATATAGTCAAGATTATTCTTACTAAGACCTGATTTAGCCATTTTGGTCATGTTTTAGTCTGTTAAGTTTTTATTTGACAGAGTTTGTCTATTAAATTACAGCATGTACTTTTTATTTAACTGAACCTATTGTGTCAGAAAGTTTAATTACCCCCCAAAGCAGGGACTTGTTTTCTGTCACCACTACTATCTCCCAACTCACATTCTGCTGTTCTCAATGTGGCCCCTGTGCACTGGCGCTCCACAGGGCCCTTGTCTCCTTAGATTTCTGTAATTTTGCCTCAACAATTTTATTCTCCTAATGCTCTGGACACAACCGCATAACATATTCCTCTGTGCATTATCTTTTCCCCCTACAGGCGGAATGGCAATAAAAAATTAAAAAGTTCAAACCTATAGATGCCATAGTTACTCATCTGATTGAGTGAACAGAGTAACTTTGTACTTTAGTTCAAATTAGCAGAAATAAACCAACAAACCCACCCTGACTTAACCCAGAAAATAAAATACCATGGATGGGGCAATACTGTATCAGTTTATTTAGCAAAGGTCATATGATTTTGATGTTAACTTTTCTCATTTAAGTTGATTCAGTTAAAGCTAATTTCAAAGTTTATTTTACAAATGTTCACATTGGTTCCACAGTTGATTTCACTAATGATGTCCACATTAAAGAGTAAATCTTGAGTTTTTTGTTCGACACTAAATGCTCTTTTATGTTTAAATAATGTGTCCAAATGTGTTTATGTAAACCAGGAAATATGAACCAGTGTAATCAAACTAAAATAACGGTAACTTAGCATAAGAGCAAAAATAAAAGTAACTCACTGCGGTCACTGCTCCTTACAGGTTGCCCCAGTAGCACTGGTTAAACAATGGGACAAATGTAGAAGACAATTTTTTCTATGGGGACAACAAAAGCTAATCCAACCCAACCTAAAGATACATTAAAATGAGGTGTAGAAGTGCTGAGGTCCTGCGTTGCACCAATGAAATTGGTGTGGGACAAAAAAGGATTATCTTATCTTATCTTATAAGCACAGAGTGATGTCCTCAATCATGTCCACAGTCTTCTGGGCGTTGAACTCCTGGTTCTTGGAATAATTTAGGGCCAGTGTGTCTGATTGGTCTAATTGTTCAACAATTAATTTAGACTGGCTTAAGTGAAAGTGAAATAGAAATTGTATGTCTAAAATTCAGTGAGTTACTACAGAGCCCGTGGGGACATGGTTTGTCTGAAGTCAGGGCTGGATATTGTTAAAAAGATTGCAATAAAATATGTATTCTGGGCCCATGATGGATCTATAATACAAACTGGATAAGACACTCCCATACTGTATTTAAGCCACTTTAATTAGTGGCCACTCTATAGGTACTGAACGGGCCCAGAAATAATTCTCCCACAAAGCGGTGTGAAAGGTTTCAGCTTTCAGGAAGGTCAGATTTTGAAGGTGTTTCTCTCCATTGTTACAACATTTTACGTCTTAAAATGCTCAAGCACCTAAGACAGCTTTGTAAGTTGCCTAGCCTCACTCTGACTGATCAGGAGGTGCATGTTTCTGTCATCACACAGTGAACAGCACTAGCTCGTATTGAGGAAGCAATGCGAAAGAAAACATATTTTTTGGCACCATGCACCGCTGGACCCAGGCCATTGAAACCAATAAGACCCCATTTCACATTCATTTTTTAGATCTCATTAGCCGTACGCACAGCCTCCGACCTAGTGCGTGCGGCTGGGGAAGAATGTCTCAGACACTCGGATTATCGGCACAGGATCTCCAGAGGGCTGTGTACTTTCTCCCCTGCTCTTCTCCCCTCCAGCCACGACTCCGTAAAACTGATCAAGTTTGCAGACAACACCACCCTCATCAGGCTCATCTTGGACGGGGATGAGTCTGCCCACTGGAGGGAGGTAACAGCGGTAACAACCTGGAGCTCAATGCCCAGAAGACAGTGGCGATGATCGTGGACTTCTGGAAAGTTACAGCCCCCCCTCACCATCACAAACTCCCCCATCACCACTGTAGACCTTTTCCACTTCCTCGGCACCACCATCACCCAGGGCCTCAAGTGGGAGCCCACCATACGCTGGAGACACAGCCAGGGACAAACAGAGACTACAGCGCATTGTACGCTCTGCTGAGAAGGTGATCGGTTGCAGACTTCCATCTCTGCAGGACCTGTAGGTCTCCAGGGCTCTGGAACAAACAGGTCGGATCACAGCCGACCCTTCTCACCCTGGACATGGACTATTTGAGCTACTCCCATGAGGCAGGAGGCTACGGTCCATTCGGACAGGATTTAAACAGTTTTTCTTTAATGCATGCCCTTTTTGACTTATATACTGTAAGTTGTTTTATCATTGTTCATTGTTTTATGTTTCACCGAATCACCAAAGCAAGGACTATGTTGGTGAATTTTGTTCATTGACAATCGCAATAAACCTTTTCTGATTCTGAAGTATTTGTACTTCTGCTAACTGCATTGAGCTTTGTATGACATTTCCTATTTGTTTGTAAATTATGCTTGTTTGACTCTTACAAATGGTTCAAATGAACATGAATGAATGTATAGAATTTTGCTAAATGTCAAAGGCAATATAAGGCATTATTGAGAATTTCTCAGTGGCTTAATGTCAGCAGAGTTAAATCCTATCCTGAGTTACAATCTATTCTGCTGGAGCCAAGCGTTTGACCCAAAGTGCGAGTGCCAGCTCTTTTATTTGAGTCAGACAAACAGTTCAGCCAGGAATCTCTCCAATCGGCTCTGTTTCCTTCTCCCATGTGAGACATAAAGCACCCTTCACCCACTGCCTCCAGCTCCTCATCCTCACTTTCACAGCTCTCCCAAAGCCCCACAAGGGCCCTACACATAGACCCCTGAAATATAGACTGGAGTAATGGCCCACTAAATTAACTCCTTGTAAGCATGGTTTAGGAATAGCTGTAATTAGCATATAATAGGTGTAAGAGAGGAGGTAAGGGCCAGGCCTGCCCTGCGGGCCAAGGAGCTGTGGCCGGGGCTCTTCAACGTCTGCATGTGTAATAGCGCTGCAAAGTTCAGCCTTATAAACACGTCAGAGAGACATGTGATTAAACGACACGACCATTAGATAATGAATCGTGTACCTGTGGGCTGCCTATCACTCCTGCTTCAGCCCAGCTCAGCGCCAGCCCTGCACTCTGTCAGAACACACGCACCCCTTTATTTTTCCTCCTCCCAAAATCCACGTTCAAGAAAAGGGAAGAGGAGGGGAAAGACAGGACAAAGAGGACGGGCCCTGCACAGAGCAAGACCATGACTGATGTAGTTCCAATAATTGCAAGGCTCTGCTTCCTCCTTCAAGTACCTTTTACTTATTTAAACTGTTTGCTTTAAGCGTCACTGAAGCCAATTAGGGGGAGCATAATTTAGTGGGACAGCGAATGAAGGGAGTGCTGAGAAAGGAGAGTGGACATTGCTTCAGAGGTTATTGTAAAATCACCATACACTCAGGCATTTCTTTTAAGAGAAGAAAACAATGCAAACGCAATGCTAACTTGATTTCATTCATTTCCCCCCCAAGATCTAATAATTGCTGAATTTTTCAGATTTTGAAATTAGGCTGTTCAGGGACTACAAATGAAAAATATCTGGTAGGCTAATTCTTGCATAATCACACACATTGTACATATGCACTTGCCCGCCCAGCACACAGATACAAAGGCATGAGTCTGATTAACCCTTGTATCTCCCAGAGTTCAGAAAGGTGAGATTGACAGGTGGATTATCCAATCAGGGATACACATGGGCAATCCATTACAAAACAAATGTGCTAAATGTCGAAGGTAATACAAGACTTGTCCATGCAGGTAAATATGTTCTCTACATTTCACTTCAAAGGTTGCCACTTGGAAACCTTCAGTTGCAGTGGGCGACCTGGAGACCCAGATCCAGAGGCTAATCAAGAAGACCCTGCTGTTGAGTCAGTCAACAGATGCTGTTTAGGTTGAAAATTCAAGCACAGAGGAAACACAACACCATGTAAAGAGAACAAACTCACACAGAAAGGTTCCACGTGGCCCAGAATTGAACCTGGGACCTTCTGATGAGTCTTGATATATGTGTGCTGTACTCAAGTGTATGGGCCGAATAATGGCCTTGATATTAATGTAAAATGCAGAACTTGTAATGCCATTTATTATCATCCTTTTTGCTTTATCTGAAAGTGGCTAATGCTATAGATGCGTAGGCTGCTAAGCATGTTATTACAACCTCTCACAAAATCAGCTAAACAAAGGCCTAATGGGTAATTTTACACATACATAGCAGTGACTATGACAACACAAACAATGCAGCATCTCACCTCTCCAAAATGCACTTATCTCTATCCCACACTTGTTTCAATTCTTCAGATAGTTTAGGATTATGCAAACTAAAACAGCTTGAACAATGCCCATAGCTTCACTCATTCTAACAGGCGTTTAATAAATGTGATTGCAAATGGAACTTGTCACTTGCACTGGGGAGGGCAAGCCAGTCAATACCTCAGCTGGCAGGTGCCTGGGGTCACATATAAGTCACCCAGTGATGGATATGTATCCAATAATTGATGTAGGGCAGCAGTTATTGTCAGTTTGGCTCCTGCCTCTATTGCTTATTAAAAGCTGTTGGCCTTAAGTACCAGCCAGCCAATTACTGAGGAAACGAGGTGGCTGTTTAGCCCAGAGCCGAAGGCTCTATTTTTTAGTACACTTGATGTGTCCGTTTTTGTGTGGACCTGATCTGAAATACCCAAACTTCCGGGATTTTTCACAAGAGCTCGCTTCATTGTTCTGCTAAAGTGGTTTCCTCAAATGTGCATTTACAGTAATCCAGAGACATTAATCACAGCGTAAACGCTGGTCTGGCATCAGGTCAGAGCAAGAATTACTGTCCTGTCTATTGTTGCTGTTGACGTCTCCAGTGAAGTCAGACCCTGAGAATAGCATTAGGAAGATTCATGTTGACCCACTGACCCTGCAATACTTTGTTTAGGCACAGTCAGCACAAACATTTCCATAGTCAAAGTTCAACTTTGGCCTAATTTATCCAAACACAAGAAAAAAAATGGTTGTTTAATTATAAATAAATATACAAACAAATAAATAAATTACAAATAAATAATATATATTTCTAGAAATTATTATTTTGGACTAGTAAAAAAATGGAGGGCAAAGCTTCTTAGTTTGAGTCATATTTATATTGTTGTTGATGTATATGTATTATTGAAAATGATTATTAAAAACATTTGACAGCAGATTTTCCACCACCGAATCACTTGGATGTGCACAAGCTTATGACGACCCATCTTATGATGCTCTCCAGAGAAGCAGAGAATCTTCTTAACACTATCTCCTCAGTCTTTACAATAAGAACAGGAAACGTGGAAAGCTCAAATAATAAGTCTTTCTGCCGCAAGCTCTAACCCTAGCACGGTGGGGAGACAAGCGGGAGGGAGAAGTTTGGATGTGACCGTGGCATGTTGTAATTGTAAAACTCAGAAAGAGCTGGAGAAGCAAAAATTTGACATGTGCCGCAGCGTTTCAGTTCTGATCAAAGGGTCCACCAGAGCCGTGCCTGATAACCCAATCAATTCACTTTTTTTGTTTTTTTGCTGAATGATGCACGTTTACCGCTAACCTCCAGGCTATGAGTGAAGGAAGGAGAAACAGCGGTTGGGTACGACTGTACGGTATGTGGTGGGGGAGAAGAAAATTATAATCTAGTGTATTTAAATTCAAGAAAAGGAAAATTTTTAAATCAACTTCGCAGATTGTTAGCGAGGTTGCTGGATCTGTAGATATTTGGAAGTGCCTCTGAACAGGCAAGTCTGGTATGTCTCAATATGAATTAGAGAATTAGCCTGAGGAGGAAGTGGGAGATTTAAAGTTACTTGACTATTGCGCTTATCTGAAAGCATGTTTATTTTGTAAATTGACCTGTTTGCTAAAGCTTTAGAGCAAAAAGGAAAAGGTCAGAAACATACAGGTTGTTAAAAGGTGGAAGTAAAGCACCTAATAAGATCATTATAATTTGTAATTAAAACCAGGGACAATTTTATCTTCAGCATTGAACCACTCAGAGACAGTCAACATGGGGCACCTGTTTGAAGCGGCCTGTTTTGATGGATGGGATTAGAAGATGCAAATGGGCTCTAAGGGCCACTGGCCTTCAATGGAGATTGCCTTTACACTGTAAAAAGAAGCTTGTAAATCAGAGATGTGTGCTCATGCAGAATGCGTCACTCTTCAGCAAAAAACACATTTCTTACAAATACAGGATCCAACACTGGGATTTAATGACGGCAGTATCCATTCATCCATTCATCAGAGACTGTTGAAATATGTAGGATTAAAAAAATAATTACTGATATATTTAAAATGTAAACTTGAATTTAACAAATCAATTATTATTATTTCTTTTCTAGAGTAAATGATCCCTGAATCAACGCAAAGAGGGAAGTTTTTGTTAGCTGTTTCTGGCAACTAGACCTCAGTGTGGAAGGGGAACATCTGTGATAAATATCACATTGAGGCAAATGAGCTCTGGCGCAGCAGAGGGCCCATGACAAGCTCCCCACATCTGCAAATACGAGATGGATTCAGAGCCAGTCAATCAGACGCTGGCACACACACTTACACACCTCTGCTAATGTGGCATTCACACATTGTCAGAGCAACTACTGACAATACATGAATCTCAATCCATACTTTTTTTCTTCTGAGTTTTACCACATAAAGCCAAAGCTGATAAGTGTCAAAATGTGCATGTGACTTGCATATGGTAAAAGATTTAAGATGTTTTTTATTATTCTTACACTCTTCGAAACCTTGGGCTCTTTCTGCCCCCAATTTTGATAATTTACTGACATTTTAAATATTTGCTTTATTTTGGAGACCAGTGTATGCACAGATCTGTGGAGATAGTGAATCCAACAACAAAAAAAACAAAACGCGTGACAAAATGTCTTACACACAAGCTTAATCTCCATTTATAGACTGTGAAACATCTAAACTTGACAGTGGCAGGACCAGGTGAATTTAAAGGCAATGTAAGTTCATTTGTAGAGCACAATTCACAAAGTAATTCAAAGTGCTCTACAGAAATGAAAAGATGCATTAAAATTACAAGACAAACATAAATATTCATTATGAAATTGACTTTAAAAGAGAAGCGTGTAGAAACTATTCAATTTTAGTCAGCTTTTAGTTAGCCTTGGTTTGAGGATTTATCAGAGCGAGAAGTGGCAAAGCGAAGTATTTTACTGTGGTAGTCAGGGTCCACCCAAAAACTAATAAAGCGGAAAAACTGGAGACACATTATTTTCCCTTCAAGTCCCAGTTTGATATGGTATGATTTTCAGTATGTGTGACGTGACAATGGGACCCAATAAGAGCTGGAAGCTACCTACTGTTCGTGCAGTTCCATGCTCAATCTCGGTCAGGGCCATGTCCAATGCAGGAAGCCTCAGTGGTGCCCCGGTGCCCCCAACCCACTTTAAATGTGTAAAAAATAAAAAAAATAGGGGTTTGATCTGTAATTAATTAATACTGCCTTAAGGTGACTATTTATTTTATGTAACGTTAAGTTTTTATCAATAACATTTTGTAAATATTACATAAATCACAATCCTAAGTGGGATCTGGGGGCCCCAACACAGGAAGGTTTCAACAAAAAAACAAAAAAATTTACTCTATTCTGGTGCATTTTAGATGCAGTATTATTAGTAACTCATTACTCAATATATTATGAGTATACTTCCCCTGAATTCCCACAGTCCCTAAATGTCCTTGCTCCGCCCCTGCTCCAGCGCCCCTGCTCCAGCACTTCTTCTGCTCTTCTGCAGAACAGATCGGGGCAATAGAAATCACTACAGGCTGAAAACTATTGACCTTTTCTGATGCATTTATGAAAACAAGACATTTGTAAGAAGTTGAACCACTTTGGCTATGTTGACACCGCAGTGTCAGCTCGACGCATCACACGTCTTATTTCATTCTCTTTTTTACAATTACTAATTGAATATGAGGCCAATTTTTATCATCTAGAGACCGTTTTGCTCCTTGTGTGTCGTAGTCTAGGCGTGGATCAAATCTGTTCCCAGCTGTGCCCCTGATCCATCTGATCTGTCTGCGTCTGTTTAAACTGTGACTTGTAGCTGTCCCTGCGCATCTAAAACTCGCTATGGAGAGAGAGGCAACACTTGAGTCCTAGTTTGAATTGATAAAGCGCTTAAGACAGAGTCGCCCTACTGTAGGTTCACTGTTTAATTGCAAAAGGAACAGAGCAGCTTCTTCACAAATAGCTTCTTCACAAATAGCTGTTTTCATTCCCTCCTAACTGCCTGGTCAGGTTGGTGCCCCTCGAGCACTTGATGCCCTACGCAATTCACGTTATGTGCGCAATGGGAGCAGCGGCAGTGATTTTAGAACCAAATAATCATAATGAACTAAATTAGTCTAATGAAAAAAATAATACTTGTGATCAATATACCGTGTCTTAACTACAGTAAAAAATATGTCAGATATTAAATTATGCATGACCAGAAGAAAATTAAATGATGCATATTTGGTGTATTGGCCCCCAAGGCAGAGTGATTTCGCAGTAGTAGTTGATAGCACTCATTCAGTCTTATTGACCAGTAAAGGGCCCCAAAGAGACTGCAGTCCCTTTATAGACTGACCCTGTGCTTTGTGCCATACACGAGCCAAGGGCTAGTGAGGGCCAGTGGGGGGCATTAACCCTGCACAGGTCATAGCCCCCACCCCTGTTCATCCCAGAATACAGGATTCAACTCGCAAACCCAAGCTCCACTCAATACCCTTTTAATTGCATTGGGATGGTTTGCGACCTATCGATTAATACGTGTATTTATGTGGTCCGAGGCCTGGAGGCTACATTGTATTTCTGTGTGGCATATTCATTTATTTACCTATCTGTCCCACCCCTCATGCATCATCCATATATCTATCCATCTCTCAACGGAGGGCACTTCAATTCAAGGGCTCCCATAATTACTGCAGCCCTATAATTGAGTGCTTTGATTTAGGATTTTTCTGTTCCCTCGCCCACCGCCACTGCCATCACTCCGCTCTCTGTGCCTCCTGCAATGAAAGACACAGGGATGAGATATGGAAATAGAAAACGGGCGATGGGGAGTGGTAGATAGCCCACCTCTTTATACACACACGCACAGAAAGACACTGGTGCTTATCACAATCTACTGTTACTGTCATCTGCAAGGGGAGGGGCACGAGCTGATAATTACTGAGGGAGATTCATGCAAATCGATGCCAAATTAAAGCATTATAAAGCCTTTTATCAGCTTTTCTTTTCCAAATTGAAGGCGATAAAAACCCATTTGAGAGGCGGGAGAAATGGCCTTGGTCCCTTCATTAAAAAAAAGAAAATTGTAATTACGTTAACACCAATTGAATCCAAAACCCCTTTTACTT
The DNA here is from genome assembly GCF_026437365.1 of Eucyclogobius newberryi. Classification (NCBI taxonomy): domain Eukaryota; kingdom Metazoa; phylum Chordata; class Actinopteri; order Gobiiformes; family Gobiidae; genus Eucyclogobius; species Eucyclogobius newberryi. The sequence goes on from NW_027315801.1 coordinate 28,368,058, forward strand.
AACTCACTTACTTATTCATAATTAATTAATTTCGCTCAAATCTGGGTGAGAAGAACAATGGCTTTCTCTACCTTTCTCTGTATTTTAGAATGTGAATCAGAGGCAGTGCAGGGTATATTGTTGAATTTTACGATACCGGCTCATTTCCATAGACGGACCCTGGAGTAGGGCGGAGTAGGATCTTGTGTTTCCTTAGTGAAGCCCTATATATGTCCCCGGGCTGCAATAAAAACATATTTTTTTAGTAACAAAGGTGTGTGGGCAAGGACGGGGCGGTGCATCAGGAGCTCTATGGGGCCTATAGAGACAAAGAGACCAGAAAGAAGACAGGGACAAGTTCCTTACAAGAGAATTACCATTCACAAAGCCAGTAAGTTTTTAAAACACGGAGTTCCCTGCAAGTACATCAGTCCAATCCTTAAGTCCAAGGCTACAAAGAAAGGAGTTGTTGTGAAACTGTGGGAAGGCTACAGATAGTGGTGTTCACATTTCTGGTAACACAAAGTTCACGTCCTGACAAAGAAGAGTCCTGTTGTATACATTATTCTAGCCTGGCACCCAGACTGGAGTTCGCAGAGAAGTTACAGTCTGGTCACCACTTTCTCCACTGCGTCTCAGGCCAAACTGAAACAGCCACTGAAATAGACATACTTGAATGCACTACTATATGTTTATGTGCATCATCTGAGATCTGGAGTTCTCAGACTATTGAAATGTAAACTGTTACATTTGATGTGAGTAATCTGATTTATTTCTGATTGTTCACATCTATGCAGGTTTTAATAAGGAAAATGATGCAAAAAGAACCAACTAAAGTAGCAAAAACAAACATTAAAGATTGAAGAGATTGAAGATTGAAAGAATTATTTAAAAAATCACAGTCAAAAACAGTTACACAAGAAATTCACCAGGTGTCTTGATGATCAGATCTATTTTGAGCATTTAAACACACTAATAATCAGATTTGAATATTGAGTTATCATCTTATTCTAGTTACTTGTTTTTGTATGTTTTGTACTCAAGCTAAATTGGGATGAGCTGAGAAAGGATTCCAGAAAAAACATTTATAGCAAAAATATTCTCAAATTACCCCACACTAAAAAGTAGATTATTTAGTGAGAGAACCACAAGAAAAAATGGCTAGAAAAAGAACAAACTAATATTTGGTCTCCTTTTGGGAGGTTAATATCCCAGCCAGGAGTCACTGTGCAGCTAATCCAGACTAATGTGCTGTTGACAACAACCCAATTACACTGCATCCCTGCTGAGAAACAAGTGAGGAGGTAAAGGAGGTTGAACATGGGGCATGCAGACGCTGCTAAGATTGCAGTGTACAGAACAGTTTCAATAAAGGCTTAACGTGACCATTTGCCTTTGATTGCATATTGTGGGGTTCACTGGTGTGGCATGCGTCGTAGTAGCAGAGGCATGCTGGGCCCAGAGTCACAGAGAGAGGATTGGGAAGGCAGAGCTGATCGGCAGGGAGTCTCATTATACCCAGCAGGGGCTACACTTTACCCTGTCACTTCTGAGTGGAAATGGAAACCACTACAACTGCTCACGACACAATAAGACTCATGTGGCATCAGATGACCAATGAGCAAAGTGAAAGAATCAAAATAAGCAAGTAAGATCTGCATGGCAATGATGATGAATAATTAGCTTAATCTTATACTTCCCAAAATTGACATTATTTGTGCACTTGAGTCTTTGGGGATTTAACTTTCATGAGTTTTCACATTAACAATTTGCATATATTGTACATAAAGCAAATGTAAGTACAGATACGCTTGTTTATGTTCGCACTCAGAAAGTCCATACAAAGCTCATCAAGCGAGAGGCCAGCAGCTCCTCAGGGCCACAAATCCAGAAATATAAATCAGGACTGACGGGAAAACGAGCTTTTTGGAAAAGGAGGGAATGAACGGAGCAGGAGAAGGTTGTGAGTGGAACAGGGCAATGGGCAAGGAGGTTTGCTTTTTAAAGAAATAGGATCGTGGTTGGGTGGGAAGGAGAGATGAAGCAGTAAAACAAAGGTGGGAGCAAAGGAGGAGGCGGAGCATGGGTGAGAGTGAAAGAATTAAATAAAAATGCAATAAAGCGGCGAGTGCAAAATCAATCTGCTTAGGCTTTTGTTTAATAAAAATTCATGAAGGGGCCGGTGGTCGAGGGGAGAGCTCATGAGAAATATTGTGGGGGATGCCAGACTGAGATGGGAAGGGGCAAGAGGATGGGGGGGCTGTTGTCATGGGTGCTAGTGTCTCTGTTGACCATGTTCTCTGCGTGTTTGTGTTTTCGCTGTTCATCTCGCTGTTTGTTTTGACGTGGAAGTGAGTTACGGAGAAGATGGGCCGCAGTATCGGGACAAACTAAGGGTCTTCATAATAACAGCCAGGGAAAGGCAAAGGCAGAAAATGGGCTGTAAGTCATGCTGTCTGCCCTGCGTGTCTTTGTCTGTCTGCTGCTTTCACGTCAAGGCCCCAATGTGTGAGGTATAGCAGGGTTATACCAATGAACGGTAAATCCTTACAGAAGGCAGACATGTCCAGGTTGGTCAGTAGTTTATGTACTATCCAGGAGGGAGATGCCTGTTCAGTGTGGTAAAATATCTATTTAAAAGGCCAGGGAAAAAACAAAGCAGTGTATTAGACCAGAACAGAACTAAAGGGACAACACATATGTCACAGGATTACTTTTTTTTTACATACAATGTTTTGCAGTTAAAGAAAAGAAAGTGCTACCAGTCCTGTGTTCAAAAAGAAAATCACTGCTAATCTAAATCAATGTGCAATGATAAAATTAAAGCCGCAAGCGGCATCCAACGGCCCTCGCGGGCCGCCGGCCTTCCGACTCTGCTCTCTGCATTTTACAGAGATGGCGCTAACGCAATTGTCCAAGAACTAAGACAGCGACACATTGGACATGTACAATGCTGTGCTTAACCAGTGCAAATGAACACAAATGTCGGTCAAATGTGCAGCTCCAGCGCACAGAGACCGTGACACTTGGAATAAAAATATGGATAACTTTTGATGCTCCGCTTGTGTAGATTATTTTTCCCAAATATGAGCTTGATCGAGCTATTGCCCACAGAGGAGTTCATTAAAGTGTGAAGCATAAATGTGAACATTTCAAGGATTTGGCGTTTTTCCCATTTGTGACAGTATATTTGCAGCTCCACGGCACAGAGACCGTAGCACTTAAAATCAAAATATGGATAACTTTTGATGCCCCATTTGTGTAGATGATTTCCCCAAATATGAGCTTGATCGGGCAATCGGCCTAGGAGGAGTTGGTGAAAGTGTGAAGCGTGAAAATGTGGTCATTTTGGAGATTTCGCTGTTTTCCCATTTCTGACATATATTTGCGGGTCCGCCACACAGAGACCGTAGCACTTAGAATCAAAATATGGATAAGTTTTGATGGCCCGCTTGTGTAGATGATTTTCCCCAAATATGAGCTTGATCGGACAATCGCCCTAGGAGGAGTTTGTTAAAGTGTGAAGTGTAAAAATGTGGTGATTTGAGCGATTCTACGATTTTCCCATAAGGATAACATGGGATGTTTCTGTCAACGCTACGGTTACGCCGTACAAAATATGACTTTGGCTCTCATACTTGTATGATCAGGATGGCAAATTAGAATTTAGTGCAAAATGTCATGTCATTTGGAAAAACTCTATTGTTTATAGGCCACTCTGAAGGCCAAATAGTCAGAATTCTGGGAAACGTTTGCGGCTCCGTCGCACAGAGACCGTAAAAGTTATCCTTAAAATTTGGATAACTTTAGATGCACCACTTGTCTAGAGGACGTACACTGATTTTGAGGTTGGTGGGCAAAACGCACTAGGAGGAGTTCGTTGAAGTGTAAAACATAAAAATGTGGTAATTTGAGAGATTTTGCGGTTTTCCCATAGGGATAACATGGGAGGTTTCTGTCATCGCTACGACTACGCCGTAAAAATTTAGGCATTTTTGTGATTGGCTTTTGTGATCGGGACGGCAAAATAGAATTTTGGGTAAAGTTTAGACAATTTTGGTAAAACTAATTTTTGACCTTCAATGTTAATTTAAAGGTCACTCTGTAGGGGGCGCTATCGCGGCCATTTCAATTTTGTCAGCCTAAACTGGTCCAAACTAGAAAGTTTAACAACTGATTCAAATTTGGTCCTAATCGGACTGGTTTTGATCAAATGGGAGCAATTTTTAGATCTGCAATATTCCAAAATAAGTTGTCCAACTTTGCGGCTGCGCCGCACACAGACCGTTAAAGGTATCTCAAAAAATTGAATAACTTTAGATGCCCCACTTGTCCAGAGGACGTACGCCGATTTTGAAGTCGGTGGGCAAAACGCCCTAGGAGGAGTTCGTCAAAGTTTGACGTGAACAAAATGACTAACACAGCGTATTTTCATTTTCAAAGGAAGATGGCGGCCATAGGGTAAGTCTGGGGGCGTGGCCACAATGATTTTTTTTGTTCGTCCTCACGAGAGGAATGCGTGTCCCGAATTTCGTAGCTTTACGCCAAAGTTGACCTCGGGGCGTCTCCCATAGGCGCAATGTATTTTGACTTTTGTCGGTGGCGCTGTCGCGCCATTTTTTAACGAAAAAAAAAATGGCCCAGAAAAAATCAAATTTTTCGCCGATTCTGAATTTTGGGCAAAGTTTGGTGAGTTTTTGAGCATGTTCAGGGGGTCAAATTAGAGATCAAAAAGCAGAAGAACAAGAAAAATAAAAATAATAATATTTTTAGCAAAAACAATATAGCCGTTTCCACTATAACAACAAATTATACATCGTTTGAAAGCTCTAAGCCTTCCCGATGCCGCCATGGGGTGGAATCATCATTACGAGCGCTTACGCGCTTGTCACTCCCTATTCCGTCGGGATGCCCCGCCCACTCCCCATAGACTTCCATTAATTTGAGCAGATACAAGCATGGCCCATGCCTGCGGCATGGATTCTCGCGTACGGGACGATGCCAGGAGGGTTTTTGGAGGAATGCAGCGCTTCGCGCTGCTGTTGTCAACAATTAGTGAATGGGCTACGCCCATTCACTAATTGTTGACTATTTCTGTCATAGCAGGAGTAAGTATGCATGATCCATGCCTTCGGCATGGGCTAGTTCACTGTACTTGCCAGGGGCGACGGGGTACCAAACATGCGGGCTGCGCCCGCATGTTTGGTCAGACAGTTGCAACGCTGCCTTCGGCAGCGTTGCGGGAGCAATAGGCCCTCCGCCCTGCTGGGGCTCGGGCCTAATAACAAATGTGCAAAAGGTCAAGCAGGGAGAATTCCTCTGCCAAGACAGGAACCAGCTGCAGGGAAGCTCAAGATAGTCTCATCCTCTAAAATCTATAACCCACAAAAAGAAAAGTTGTATTTCCATGTGCTGTGTGAATAGAACATTTACTCCCTTTATCCTAAACATAACATTGCTGACCTTATAGTAAATCTCAAGTCTAAGAAGCCGGCAGGGTTTGAAAACAGATTATATGGACCAGGAAACGGCAATCATTCAGATCAATGCAGCAGTACTGTATTGGAACACAACGTTTACAGAGTTTGAAATCATAAATACAATTAATACAATAACACAGCCGTGTGTAAAAACAAGATTGTTTTAATCGTTGTCTCGGGGATAATTTCATGGGTTCCAAAAAAATGATAACATGGGTTAGGGAAGAACTGTGCTTCAAACATGGATGTTTATGTCACTGTAGTTTTTTATATCATTTTACTGATATCTAGCACAAAATAGATATTCACCTAAATGGTTGATGCTTTTATTACATCACAACATCAATTATGAACATGCACATCTTAATTGTTTATTGTTCTTTGTAAGTGTGCAGTGCTGATTGCACATTGCTTCCTTCCTAAACCATTGTTATTGAAGCATCTGGGAATTCCTTTTTCAAGTCCTCTCTAACCCTATATTTTGAGGGCCACAATAAGCGAAGGACAGGACAAGGTTTCTCAAACTCAAAACCGTGTGTCTTTGTGTGTGTATGAGCTATAAAATATAACAAATAATTCACAAACCTCCATTATAAAAGAGTGGATCAAAATGAATACAGGTCAAGTTGGTCATTCTTTTAGACCGGTATATAAATGTAGTGATTAAATGTTTGTCCATTGTCGTTTTTTGTTTTAACCTTAAAACTAACTTTTCCCCTTTCATTATCTTTTTCTTTCCCTGTCATTAACCAACTCACTGTCCCATCTCTGTTCATCTCCACCAGCTGTTCAGGACAGTGTGGAGGCTATCGTTGGTGATGTACTAATAGCAGGAGGGTAATTGTGTCGGATCATAATGCACCTTGGTACAGGACTAAATCCGACTTCACGGAATGGATCTGATACTCTTTTTGGGATTTTTTTGTCAATTGGATGTATTTCGTAGGGCAAAATTTGTATCGGTCTTTTAACTTATTTTGAATGTATATACAACAAATTCCTGTTTTGGCAGGGCTAACTTAAAGACCATAAGGAGACACAAAAAGACCCCCTCCCTCCACCTGGGCAATTAAAACAGAAGCCAATTAAAGTGAGTGTAATAGCCCCTGCCGGGTGAGTTGTTAAACAAGATGGGGGTTATTGTCCTTGGAGGAAATGGTCCAGAACTCAAGAACTCATCTCTGCTGTTGGATACACGCCCCTTCCCCTAACCCCACTCATTCTTCACTAAGATTTGTTCAAATGAAATGAATATAAACATAGATGAATGCATATGGTTATAAAATGACATTCTAAAATAATTAAATACATTTTAAAAGGGTATTTGTGTGGTCACTATTGGAAAAGGAATGAACGTTTTGAATAAAATCTGTCACTCCCATGAGAGGCACAGTTTTAAAGGAATTTAAGTGAGCAAACGACTATGAACACACATTCCTCAGGTTTTTAGAAAGATCTGTTTTGCTTTATGCGAGAGAGATATTACAGGAAGTCATCTGTATATGCGCTGTGCTTCCATTCAGATTTTCTAATGTCTCAATCTGTGGAGATTAGGGGCCTAATCAAGCCAATCTCAGCCTTAATGGAGGAAATTGAAGAGAGATATGGTACTTTACAGCTGATTAGGCAGCAGAAAGTGTGAGAGTCAGATAGGAATCATTCACTTCAGCCAGTTGGAGAACAGTATTTGACTGTGTATGTAAAGACAGAGGGATTTCACTATTCTGAGTTAAGTTTTTTTTTTTCTTAACTCACCCCAACTGTTTACAGACTATATGTTCCATCAAATAATACAAGTATGTACTCTTACTCTGTACCTACTTTCTAATCCAGTAATCGACATACATGTACAAATTCTGTATCAATAATCCTCATTAAGGACTGAAAATGTGTAAATGATGTATGAATATGAATCCTGATGGGGGTATAAGTGCTGTGTCAAGTGTTTGATAGATTGCTAATAAGTGCGATTGAGCCTTTAACAAGTGAGCAGCGCTGGTGTCCGCTGGGACCTGTCAAGTCTTCAGCCTTCTCGTGTGGGTGAGAGGTCTGCATGGCGTCGCTGAATATCTCCTCACCTCCTGTGCAAACACAGCGGTGTAACGGCAAATCTACTCCCAGGGGAACCAGCGGGGCTAAAGAGGAGCCCACAGACTTTATGAGCCAGAGCACCAAACATATGGAGGAGGACAGACGAGGAACATGTCTCCGAGAGAGGGAGCGTGAACGGAGGTACGACAGGGTGCAAAAAAAAAGTGTTTTGTGTCAATAGATGCAGAAATATGACAAGCAGCTGGACTGTGAGAGTATACTGTGGAAAGTGTGTGTGCCGTGAAGACGAGAAGGGGCCTATGCAGTGTGCTGGAACTTCTCTCATCTCAGCGCATTTGGTTTGCTTCCATTCTTCATTAACTCCATTAACAGATGAGCCACTGCGATTAGCGAAGCTTCCCGCTGATTCAGCTCACACCCGCACCACTCTTCTCCACCCCTCTGTCGCTCTGTCGCTACCTTTTTCTAACATTCCTGTTCCTGTCTGAATTGCAACACCAGAGCTAAGAAGATAGATAAGTTGTAAAAATATAGAAAAAAATTCGAAGTAACTAACAGACGTGTTTTAGGACTTTAATTACAAGAGCGACTCTTACAGACATACAAACAACTGAAGTCACAATCAGTTAAACAGCCGGGTCCGCACAGGGCCATAAAGCAGTCGATCCATCCCTGCAGTGCCTTTTTATTCCGCTTACAATTTTTACTGCTCTCTGCCATCTAAGATCGCTCTGCTCCTCCAGCGGGCAGTGCCAAGGGGGCAGTCTGCCTGTCGTTCGCTGTGCCATTAGCCACGGCTGGCTCTTTAGCCAAGAGGAAAAGGGAATGCAGGCACTGATTGCCAAAAGGTACTTTAGAAGAGCACGATAGGCAAGTACAAATAAACAAAGACAGACAGGCGGCAGAGATTTTCTTTTATTCCACAGCATCTGTTCAGTAATAGCCCCAATTAACACATTAATTAGATTCACATTCCTCTGTTATCCCTTCTTCTCGCGCAAGTCTCTCACTCATTGTACCTCTGCTACATTGAGCTTGAAAACTGTTCTCATTTTGTGATTTTGTGATTCTGTGGCCTCCTAAAAGCTTTGCGCAAGTGTTTTGACATGTGTATCAAGATCGTAGAACAATATGATGCCAAAATGACTGCATTTGTCCATCAGAGCATCTAAGAGGGGTCTCAGCTCTACTTCATTTCTGGTAATAAATCATACAACAAAGAAGGTGCCAATCGGAAGTCTCCCTCCCACACCCACCGGAGATCTGAAAGGTCTTCTTCACTTCGGAAACAACAACAATAACAACAACAGCAACAACAGAAAGACTTTTGAATGCATAAACACCGATTTCTTAAGGGGCTTTGAGAATGCCGCTCGGATGAATCAGGACACACACGATTGCGCACCACCCGCTTTCTCCCCTCTCCATTTCCAACTGCACTGCTCTGGTTTTGCATCATGAAATTAATGACCTGCCAGTTGACTGAAGTGCGGCTGTTTTTTCGCATCTCTGTCTGGATAGTTGTGGTATTATGTGTGTGTGTGCTCATTTCCATATGCCTTTGGTTTGTCGTGGCATGTGCGTTTCCAGTGCGTTTGGTGTTAACGAGGACTCTGGTGATGGTGGTGGCTTGAGGATCCCATGAAGGGTTCTTTTTGCCCTTTCTGACACAAGCCATTTTGCCATAAATTATTGACACTCTACCTATTTTCTCATTTCCCTCCCATCGCCCTCAAAGCACAGCCCTTCCATCACCCTGGCACTGCACTTAAAAGGCAAAGCCAACCTGTGATTTTCTTTCTATGGAACCATGTGTGAAGCTACAGGGAACATGAAGGCCATGATTTGAGTTTGGAGTTTCACTTAGGGTTGGTAATTTATACAGCAAACAAATGTACAGGCAAGACAATTTCAGAACAGTGCCTATGCATGTATCTATTGGAGACATGCTAGTTGTATTTGATACATTTGTACTGTTATCCGACTTCTGATTTTATTTTATTTTTGGCTCAAAGCAAACATTCCTTTTCATGAATGAAAGTCATATATATTGATATATAATATATTAGATATTATTTTGGCATTGGGTTTACACCAGATGCCCTTACTGATGACACACCCTTAATTATATCTCTAGAAATACACATAATACAGGGACACGAATGTTCAAATGTTGATTTATTGCATTTTCCAGTTCCTGATTCATTAACCAGAGCAAAAATGCAAATAAGTAAAATATATTTTCACATAAGTAAACTTGAGATGAGTGAGAATTATTACATTATTTTAGTATTTACATATGGTTCTTGCGGTATGAATAGTTTACATATCGAGTATTCTTGCACAAAAATATAAAAAAACTGAGATACATCAGCTCAGTCTACCATCTTCTGCTAATTTGCCATGGTTTTCTGTCACTCTTATGACAAGAGTTGGCTGTCCAAATAATATTCGCCAAATGATTAAATGGGTCTTTTTAAATGGAAACTCTTGCCTTTTGGTACAGCACATTGTCTCTCACTTTAAATAAAGCTCCAGTTTTCTCTCCAGCACAATCTTCCATACAGGGCCCTATCTTTGACGCTCTTTGTTTCCAAAATCTTTGTCTTCGTCAAGTCTTGCATTGGGCCATTTTCAGACAACCAGTCGTCTAGCCTTCCCCTTAAGTGAATCTCATCTTATTAAGCGACACTAAATGCAACAAAAGGCTGCTACAATGAAGGAGAGTGGCGTGTTGGACAGTGTATGAAAATGAGGTAGGTTTCTATTCTCCTACCGACTGTCTTCAACATGAAAAAAAGGCTTGACTAAACGCACTGCATAATTTGTACTTTTAATGGCAAGAGCTTTCCATTCCTGTGACATGGCTTAATCAATAACCCAGCCTGTCCCAGTCTAGAAGGGGGCCCAGACTCGGCTGCCGTTTTATTAATTTTGAACAGGCACACTAACTAGCCGACTGCGAGCGCGAGGCATTTCACATGGGATAATAGGCACCGTGGATTGATAGGTTCATTCCATGTTCGCTCAAAAGCTCATCCCTCTATTTTTTTCCTTCTCTCTCTCTCTCTCTCTCTCGCTCACTGTCTCTTGCCCTCGCTCTCTTGCTCCCTCGCTCTCTCTGTCTTTCTTTCCCTCTTTCTGTCATGGAGTGATTTAGCGAGGACTTGGGGTATGTCTGCCAGTGCGTCAACTGGAGGAGAGCAGGGAGAAAAGATGGATAAATAAGACGGCTGGAAGGAATAAATAACAAAAGGGAAATAAAAGAGCGAGTCTGAAACTGTGACCGAAAGGTACTGCAGAGAAAAACGTGCTCAGCCATCCACTAAGGGCACAACTGTAAGGTACAAACATAAGTTGTAATGGCTTTGTAATAAACATTGAGAACAGAAATCAGCAATAATCTGGATTTTTAAGAGCACTTGCTTTACTTACACACAAAACAGGGTCTCAATAAATACACACACTTATGGTTATTTTGGGGTTGCATTGGTCATTATTTTGGGGTTGCATTGGTCGTTATTTTGGGGTTGCATTGGTCGTTATTTTGGGGTTGCATTGGTCATTATTTTGGGGTTGCATTGGTCGTTATTTTGGGGTTGCATTGGTTGTTATTTTGCTCTGAACTATAGATCACGAGCGATAAGTATTACTGTGTATCGTTGCCAAGCACATGGTCAGCAGATCAACAGACTTTTTTCCCTTTTTTTCCGATGAGACATCTCTGGGTGCTCTTATCTCTCCATGTGGCCTTGAACTACTGCACATCTCCAATGAGCACAAAACGTCTCGGTGTTGTTTTCGACATCAAGTTTATCTCTGGCCTCATAAAGCCCTGGACTTCTTGGTGATGCGGGTGGAAAGTTTCTGCATCATCACGTTTGGCTCATATCAACACGTCTGAGTTTGCGTGTTGTGTGTTTGCGCTAAAAGTAGAAGGACAAAACATTTTGCTTCTGATACACAGGGCTTTGAGTCAGGCTGTTGATCATGGCGGACGGGTGAGGGAGATGAACGTGGGGGAGTGCCAGTATACAGCAGGGAGTTGAACAAAACAACGATCATGTGTTTACCAGAACAATAATGCATCTCTTCAGAACTGAGTCAAGAGTGACAAGTGACAGTGAACAGCTGCAAAGTGTAACAAAACAAAAAGGTTTAAAACTGTAGTACGCTATTACTGAATTATCAAAACAACCCATAATCATTCATCATCAAGGAAAGGGGAAAAACAGTGTATTATTGATTATTTTTACACAGTCTCATACAATGAAAAGTTACACATGACAGAAATCACAAAATAACTCAACTGAACTGTAGTAATACATCTACCTGGACGATAAGGCCATGACACTACAAAATATATCAAAGTCAAAGCATTCAGGCATTCTTATCATTTTTGGGCGGGAGCAAGCTTGTATGAGACCTTTTTGTTCTACTACGTTCTTGAAACAGACTGAAAGACCTCGGCTTGTACATTCAGTGCTTCTCCCCTTTTAACTCATCCAGCCCCAAGGTGTGTTTTGTACAAAAACAAACTTTTATTATCAACATGGATATAGATAAAAATTAGTTCTAATGGTTTTGTCTTCTTCAAATCGAAAGGCAACTGGCCGAACATATGCAACATACTATTATCCTTATCAGTAAGTCCAAGTAAATTAAAATGAATACACGTTAGCGTATTGGTCAAATATCCAATAAAAACACACATCTACAAGTGATTGAGACCCAAAAGTCAATAAACACAACCACAGCTCACAAATCAACAAAAGGGTAGACTTTATCTTGCAGTGTAAAATGCCAAGAGCTAGAGTTGAATGAGACTGATTGCCATTGCGTTGAAGTAATTGCCCTGAGACTTAACTAAACCAAAAACAATGATCATGGATTTGCTGTAAAGAAAAAGTATACTTTATCTACGTAGGTCCCAAGTTATCTGACAATTAAGCTTTCTTTTAAGTGGTAAGCCGTTTATTTCCTTGTTGGTACCTTGTGATCTGTCCCTAACCAACCATTTCACTTCCTGTCGCTTAACCTCTAAGACCCAATATTTCATACATACGGCCACAAATTTATTTGAACGCAGTCTGGGGCAGGGACTTGGAGATGGATGGCCCGGCTGAGGTGGTGGTGGGCTGGCGAGGGGCTTGGTTTTACCGCATACATTAGTCACACGCACAGACTGCTGGCAGAAAAGAGGGGGCCTTGGACTGAGCACGGGGGGGTCCAAAGAGGGGACGGCATGCATGTCTATCAGAGAAAGAGAGACTTAGTGCAGCGGAATGGGGAGGGGGCTACTCGGAGAATTGAAGGAGTAAATTTATCATAGTTATGGCTTTCTCAGGCATCCATTATCCAGTGGTCTGTTGACAGCTATAGTATCTGCATACCACCCCCCATCTTCTCTCACCTCCCTGAGTGATTGACAGCTCAGGGCACGGACGCACACAACTCAAAGCTGGACATAACAACAGACAATGGCCACACAGACATAAAGCTACTATATCTAAATGTAACTATTGTTTATTTTTTTTTAGAATTGTCTGTTGTTGGACAAGGATCAGATACTATCCACACAAGTAGGAATGAGGATTCAAATACTAAATGAATCAGTCTTTAAAATAGACTGACATGATGACTATGTCCACATCTACAACATCATGATTAATCGACTAGTCAAACTATTATTTCTATTGACCACTGAGGCTTTTTAAAAAGGTGGAAATATAGTGACTGAAAGATTCTACATTCAAATTATTTACGAAGAAAGCAGGTTTTTTTTTTTAGGATGTTTTGGCCCATAGGCTTTATTAGACAGGACAGCTGAGCATGAAATGGGGATGAGAGAGAAGGGAGGACATGCAGCAAATTGTCCAAACACTCGACCAACAGGCAGCTTATGATCGACATTTTTGTCACCATCTGCTGTGGTGCTGTATAGTCCAGATAAAGATTACGGTACTCAAAATACGACTACGTTGCAGCCCTATTTTATAATATATATTTCAAGAAAAAGGTACTTCTACGTTTGTTTGTTTTTTTTTTTTTATCTTTATTTAACCAGTAAAGTCTCAATCAGATTAAAAACCTCTGAGCCAGCAAAATTCAACCTACAACATACAAATAAACACCAAAATAACATGATGTTTCGGGTATTCAATTTGTACAAAAATAAGTAGCAAATTAACACGTTTAATGATATTGTTAAGGTCAATAGTTTGGCGACATTTGCATATGCCATTGCAGGCTGGACAAAGACAGTGCAATCGAGGCAGTGCTGGGAGGGTGGCTGTGGCAGAGACCGAGCGATAGAAGCTAATTGTTGTAATAATTATCATGACTACAGGGAGCACAAAGAGAAAACTGATTACACCCGTAGAGCAGCGTGGGGTTGGCGTGAGGGGGGGGACGGGGGAGAGGAGGGATTACCTGCCTGTGAGTAGACGGTCATTAACCTCACTTTGCTTCTCTCGCACACACTCCACCGTCCCGGGCCATCTCTCATGTCGAGCGGAATGCCAATCTATAACTCATTGTTCCCCTCCACTGTCTCTGCCGGGGCACGCTAATTGAAGGCAATCAGAACATGCCACTGATAGACAACTTACCTCATTCTGACACACAAACCCAGTCAGAACCACGACTGTAAACAGACCAGTTTTTAATTAGAAAACATTTGTAATCAATATTTGTACTGTGTAACTTAGACCATTTTACATTGCTTTTAATTTCTCATCTTCGTCAAAGGACAAGCTTCTACATTCAGATTGCATATCTGTTTAATATTTTTTAACATTTGTGCTCTAGAAAATTAAACAACTTTGTTTATGTGTAAATACAATGAAATACTATTATGGGTATAAGTACATGGGTTGAATAACACTTTGGCATGATTGTTATTTTATTATTTTTAAACAATATGACTACAGCATGAAGACAGAGCTTTGGCTTAATTTGAATATTGTTGAGCGGTGATTTTAATCACTCTGTCAAACAGCATATTTCCTGCTTGTATAATTCAAATTAAGCAAGTGCAATACAAATAAAACATCTGATGATGCATGACAATTAATTAAGCTTTTTCTTGTATAGTATTTATCTTCTACACCATTCTAATTACCTCTGTAATCACAACAGTGAAGGTCAGTTATGTAATTTAATGTATAATGAAATATGTTATCAAATTTATAGCTACAAATGTTCAAATGATTGTTACACTGAGAGAATAAAAACATCAGAATATAAACATGCAACAAAAAACAACCGTTAATGGATTATTAACTTAACTAATACACTGCCAACATCTATAATGGGGACCTCTGAGGAAGGAGCGCCCTCTACTGACAAACTAGAAAAGGTCATGTGGGCTTCATGTAACGCATGGAAATGTGTTTGAAAGAGACAAGAATTAGGATTTTTTAAGCTACATAAACAAAGTAATCAAAGTTTGTTTCCTTATGACAATTACAACAATATCTTACAATACTGTGAAAGATACCATATACATCTTTTTTACATCATGCTGAAATTCTAAGTATAGACTTCAAAATTTCAGGAAAATAAGGCTGAGCCGTCTAAATATTCCGATAACATTCCACCTAAATGTGAACACCTAGACTACTCTTACAACATACGCTCGACAGACTTGTGTGTTTCAGCTCTTAGTGTAACCTCAGTCACATTTATTGTATTTGCATGTGCAGAAATATGAGGCGTAATAACAGATTCTCTGTTTGTCTGAGAAAATCACACATTGCGTTCACTTCCAATCCCCCAGCAGGGATGAGACCCGATGACAGCGGCACTGCATTGTTATTTCTGTGTTGGTGAAGCGTCGTGTGGCGTCACCAGCTCCTGCCGCAAACGCTCAGGAGTGTCAGCACTTCTATCTCTGCAGACACCTCTCACTCCCAAGTGAGACAGTTTGTACACTCACACAGTCCCCCGTGGATCAGCACCCGTGTTCACAGTCCCATCTCCAAGCATCAACTCTGATTCTAATTAATTAACTTCTCTTTCTTCATGAGGTGCTTTCTGTAAAGCTTTGATCACTCTGAACAGTGGAGACCAACCAGTCACTTGCTTTCAGGCCCATCCTTCTGCTGTCCAGCCCGTTTCCAGCTCAGCAGCTGAGAAAGTGCCAATCCCACAGTTTAAAGGCCCCACTGGCCCTGCCAGCATGATAGATAGTTTAGAAATGAGGACGCCTGTTTAAAAGAGAGAGGAGAAAAAAGCATACAGCAGCAGCTGTCAGACAACACAAAACCCACGCGCCATGACGACGTTCAATAGAGAGAAACAAGCGAAGGGCTTGGAAAGGTGAGCCTACAGCTGACAGGTATGAAGCACAAAGAAAAGATGAACAAACGCACACTATGGGATTCTTATTTGCACTTATGAACTTTCATGGTAAATATATTGTTCTTTTTTAAAGGAACTTAAAAGAATAAATACAAGATGTGTGTTATTCAGTGAAAAGAATATGCAGCCAAAGTGCCTAATGCCATTACAACTGTGACATGTAAACGTACTGTGCAGGTGTTGGCTTCAGATGTCACCTCTGGCAGGGGTAATGTTGACAAACTGTCAAAGCAAGGCCTTCTGTTCACACACCTGACACCATCAACCCCTCACTTTCCTGGATATTCAACAAGTGGGACATACTAAACCTGTCACATTAGCTACACATCCACATACACATTATATAGTTTCATACTTAAGACATTGTTTCACCTGATTTTCCCTGCTATCTCTCTGGTTCCTGTGTGTGCAGTCTTGTCTGCAGTGTAAATGTGGTCAAATAGGCTGTAATTCAGGCACCAGTGACACAGGCTCCATTTGCAGTTATGTATATTCCCCATCGCTCTCACAGGGGTACCCGGCTAACACTTATTAAACAGGTCTTAAGAACATCTCCATTCGTCATTGCCAGACCGCTCATGCATCAATGCCTTGTGTGTGTGTGTGTGTGTGTGTGTGTGTGTGTGTGTGCGTGCGTGCGTGTGTGTGTGTGTGCGTGTGTGCGTGCGCGCGCGCGTGTGCGTGTCAGTGAGTGCGAAATGAAGCCCACGAGGCCGACTTTTTGCGAGCAGACACTTGATGTGGGAAGATTAATATGTGTGTGACAGTGGGACCATGCAGGAAGTAAGGGTCACTCATTAGTCATATGACCAGCCATCTCTGCACTGAGCATATGCAAGGGAATATACACATTCACAAACGGTGCCAGCACAAAGCCTGCCTCTCCTTTTACAAAGACGGGAAAGTCCAGGTTTACCAGTACAAAATCCATTCTACTGTTTCTCATAAAACTGTGTACTTACTGGAAATTATTTTGGC
Source organism: Eucyclogobius newberryi (assembly GCF_026437365.1). Classification (NCBI taxonomy): domain Eukaryota; kingdom Metazoa; phylum Chordata; class Actinopteri; order Gobiiformes; family Gobiidae; genus Eucyclogobius; species Eucyclogobius newberryi. The sequence goes on from NW_027315801.1 coordinate 28,384,911, forward strand.
TTTAGATTTCTAGGATTGCAAAAGTAAATCATTATGTTTCTTTCTGCAGCTTTTGCAGACGTTTTATCCAAGCAATAAACTGACACAATGACAAAGGCTGCATGTCTTTTGATTCACATTTCTTTAGATGAAAGATATGAAAAAACACAACCACAGTTTCAAGGTGAATGCCATCTCCCAGTTCCACTTACATATATTTCTATCACGGTTGAAATAGTTCCTCTGAGGCCTACACACTGGTGGTGGTGACGCAAGAAGATGGAGTGTATGATTAGGTTGAAGATTCTCCTGCTGCATCGAGTTGGTATGAAAGAGGGCCACATAGCAAACATGGCAAGAAAGGTGCTGCTCTGTGGTGGAGTGGATAGCACACATGCCCGGGCCACAGCACTGAGTTTGATTTCGGGTCCTTCCGCAGACTCGGCATCATTTTTCACTACACTGTCCTGTCTAATACTTAAAAGAAAGTAAATGCTTTGAAATGATTAACAGGTGAATTATTATTATTAGTAGTACATTTCAATGAATGTATACTTCTGTTTTATTACAATACTATTAGAACAATTATTAGTATAATGTTAAAAGACATTTTACAATGCATAAATTGTATGCTGCTCCATGTTTTTTTTTTTTCTAACTCTGGTTTCTCTGACCGTCGTAGACACAGAGGAGTGATGGGATGTGGTGGAGAACAGGAAAGGGGTCAAATACTGCAATTACCAACCAATTGATTTCCATTGGTGAGACAGAGAGGATAAGTGTTACTCCGTCAATGTTCACTCAACCTGGTACGAAATCCTCATCTGAGGGAAGAGCAGTGGCGGGAAAATCCTGTTTGACACTTAATGTATGCATCCTCCCATGAATTGGGATTATTCGAAATTAAATCATTCAAACACCAAACACTTGCAAATGATTTGGCTGGACACTTACATCTTGAAGAGTTTAGGTGGTCCAAAAATCCATCGCAACCAAAGCCGACTGGAATCATTTCCTGCATATGCTTCTAATTTCTTTCAACAACAATGTTCTGCTTTTTACACTTAATATTCTTAGAGAAAGTCCATCAAGGAGGCAGACGAAAGAAAAACAAAGACATTGCTCCTACATGTAAAAATGGAAAGCTTGAGTAATTATTTACCAAAGTGTCTGGATTTTCTCTGTAATCGCACTCCTATGGGGAAACTGTGAGTTAGTTGCAGCAGTTCACTAATTAGTCAAAAGTCACAGAAATATGACCCTTTAGAGAGCGCAGGACTAATTAAGGCTACCTTGTCTCTTACCGGCAATTAAAAAACAACAATCTGCACTTTTTTTTTACACCAAATCTCTGGATCCAGCTCTTTCAACATCATTTATCCCTTTCATTCAACGATAGGTCAGAAATGTGCCATCATGTTCATGTCATAATAGTTATTAATGGATAGGCCGGTAGTAATGAGTTACATTTTTGTGTGCAACTTTTTAATAAGTCAAGTTCATTTTCCTTCTTTATATGTTTTGGCTACTTCCTCTAACCTTCATCAAAAGCATTTAGTTTACTCTTATTAATGCCAGATTTCGCCCTAAAAATCTTCTTTTCACATCAGTATTTTACTAATTAAATTATGATTTGTATTTTAACTTCAATCAACAATATGTATGACCATCTTTGCGACTTCAACTCCAGTAATTATCTTGACATTATAATTTTACAGAACGGTTTGTGGCTCCACAGCTCACCTCTGCCTGCTTGTTATAATAGAGAAAAAAGTGATGCGGAGAGGAGGGGAGTTTGATGATGTATTCGGCTGGGTACAAAGGATATTTACAGGACGGGCTGCTTGTACATGCGCATGCACAGAAACATGTGTGTTGGCAGGTATAGGCAGTGAGTGCAGCCTGTCACAGCCCAGCCCTGATTACTCGGCACCATTCATCAAAGTGTCACCTCCCTGACAGCCGCTAATAAATATACTGCCACAGACCCCCTCTCACACCTGGCAACGCAGGCACATACACACACCCTCTCCCCCCTCCTCCCACGCTCCTCCCTACTTCACCAACCTCACCCTCGGCGCCCCGACAAACGCACCCAACACGACTACGACAACACATTCTTCAGCTCATTTGCTAATTGCCGCATTTCCCATCAATTTAGTTTTAGTCTTTTTCCATGTCAACAGGAGCGCAAGGAAATTAATTAATTATTACCAAAAATTATACTATACAACATACTTTGCCCCGTTCTTTAGATTTTTTGGGGGCAACATGAAGATAAAAAGAAAATTGAGCAGAGAGAATAGCAGTTGTAGGAAATATGCATAAATCTGATCCATAACTATGAAATATTGTTATTATATTTTATAACATATAAGCTTTAAAAAAAACAAAAAAACTTTGTTAAAAAAAATTAAATAAGAAAAATGTATGCTAATTTTTATTTGCTTCTTTTCTTATTAAAACAACTAAATATAACTATCAACTTTAAGTTCCTGGACATAAACAAGACACAATTAGAGCTATTTAACACAAAAAACACAAGTGTGTTCATCCAGTTTGAAATCGCATGCTTTTACAAAGGATTGGCTGCAGACATGGTTAATAGATAATCATAGACGATTCTTATTGCATAAATATTTGATTCATTGAAAAGGATTATTTACTTATTTATGTTTTCCAAGGACAAAAACAAAAATGTTAATAATAATCGTTTTTTTTTGTAGAATTAAAATAATAAAAAATAATGTGTAAGTATTTGAAGTCTGTATTTATTTGTTAGACAGAACCAGGTTACAGTTGGACTATTATGAAAAACAAGTTAACTTTAATGCCACCTCTTATCTCCATATGCTGGTCTGGCAGGTGCTCTCCGGCTCCCCCTGTTGGGAGATAGATGAAGCATATGACTCAACACTGATGTGCGGAGGGGCTGTGGCATGTGGGACCACTGAGATCTGGTGGCGGAAATCTGGATAAGGGTATGTCCTGCTCTGGTAGATGTCCTTGCCAAATTGCGAGTGTGTTTGTGTGTGTTGAGAGGAGGCAATCAGCGTGCTGCGCTGGCAGATGGTGGAACTGCATTGGCGGGCCACCCTCGCTAACATGGGGGAGGACAGGGAGAAGGTGGGTATGCGGCATGGGACATGAAGCCAGGAAATGCAGGGCAAAAAGGGTGGGAAATAAGCAGGGGGCAGAGACAAGGAGTCAAATGTAATGTAAATGTAATAGATTAAATTAATTAATTTATTTCATTATTTGAGCAACTCATAGCGGTATAGATGAACTGCTTTAACTATGTTTTTTAAATCCAAAAACTTTTCTTCTCAGTTCACAACAAAAGATCTTCTAACTCAAGAATGCAGTTGGATTACGGCAGATGCACAAAAAGACAAAAATATTTAATTGTTGTAGCGTGAAACTTTCTTAAAAAATCCACTTAACTAACTCTTATATCTGATCTCTCCATGTGCTCCTTGAGGCATGGTTGTGTGCTGGTCAGTTGGCAGCTGCTGTCCAGCACTGGAAGCACACTTCCATGTGTGGTGAGCCTTCTGGGCAGCAGGGCCGGTCCAGGTGTGGAGTGGGAGTATTGGGAAGATGGGGAACAGTGGGCCAGTTAATTAGAGAGAGGTGATTAATGGGACAGTGGAGCTGGATGTTCGGGAGGAGAGAGGCAAGCAGGGGGGTTAAAGTAAGAGGCGTGTGAGCGGTGTGAAAATAATTATACATTTATGTTAAAAAAATAATAATAATATAAACTTATCACTGTCTTCAGTAAGAATGCTGGGATTGCCACTTATTACCCTACACTAAATGTAAAAACAGGGATGTGTTTTCTGGAGTAAGATCGTTCCTTTAATTGGACAAAAGGATAAGCTATCAGTACCATAAAGACGCTTGATAAATGTACAATACTAATTTAAAGTTTTTTGGTTAATGTGCAAAGTTATTTCCGATAGTTCAAATTCCTCCCACTGTGCAAAAAGATGTGGGCCCACTTAATATAAGAAGAAATGTGACTTGTGTTATTCTTAAATCATTAAGTCTCTTTCAAAGTTGCACATTTCAACACATTTTATCTATGTAAAAAGAGCTGGGTGTTTGGTGCTTCAGCTGTACGTTATTGAGATGTAAGAAGTAACGTCGTGACAAACTCTCCGTTGGGGACGTGGCGTGTAAACACCAATCATTTGGCAGATGCGCCGTGAGCAAATTGGCAGTGTATTCCCCGAGGCCGAGCCACACACCATTATCAGGATAGAGACTAATCGCGTGTCGTCTCCCATATGAGGAGCAATTAATTCGCACCAAATCAAACTGCAGCACAACAGAGCTGCAGTGGAAAAGTGAGCTATGAGGAGAGGCGAGTCAGAGGTTCAGAGGTAGGAACGTTTTATCTGTTCTAACATATTACAAGATGACAATAATATCTGAAAGTTCAACTTCAAAAAGCAATATGACAAATCCCTTAATCATTCATACTTAGAATCTATGTTCAGTTTTATATATTTTATTATTATTTTCATTCAAATACTTTAATTTGCTTTTGTTTTTGTTAGTTTTTTTCATTTGTATTGTTTATATTATATCTAATAATTTAAATATTTTCCACTCGTTCCACTGTATTCACTGTTATTCTCTATTAAAGCGAATAATATATATTTTTTCCTATTAGTTTACATTTCGGTAATACATTCAATTCACAAGATTCTTTTTCAAATTCAACTACTCAAAAAGAAAGCACTGGGGAAACATTACATTCTGTGAGATTGTGAAATATGTATGAATGATTTTTCTCAGCAATGTTACAGAATTGTAATTCTACTGTATTTGTATTTCAAGAAAAAAGACTTTCCTCTCATTCCCACCTCAATCGTATTCAGACACACTGACCGACGTGACATGAGGTCAGACAGAGGGCCATTATTCCCTGTCTGATTGCTCTGTGGCCAGCGTGATTAAGGAAGAAGACTAAAAGGTGATTTTTCACAATGATGGACAGAAAGAGAGAGCGAATGGAGTGGCTGTGAGTTTAATCTCCTGCAGATGGAGCAATGAACGGAGGACAAGAGCGAGAGGAGGGACAAGCACACATCCTCAAATCAATCATCATATTCTCACTTTAATAGAGTCATTTATACACCATACGTTTGTTCAGATTTGTTCATGGATAATCTTATTTTATCCCTTTTTTTGTATTCAAAAAGTAAACATTATATTGTTAAATGTCTACTATTGTCTACTCTACTTAGAAAAGCAAAGCCTTTGATTTTTTTACAGCCTTGCAGTCCTGTAACTGCTCCGATCAGCGCCACGATTGCGTATGCTCCAAATCAAGTCTTTACTGTGACTACATTAATACCCGCCATCGCCAACTGATACAACACCTTTCCACTCAGTGCCGTTCTGGCGAGGCAGTGAGGGAAAAAGTCGTTTATCAGCTTGTTGTCAATCTCCGTTACCCCCTGCGTTTATCTGAGCACTGTTAAGTATCAGCACACTTCTCCATCGCGCCGCCGCTGTAAACTGGTAGGGTGCATGCTTCCCGCAGAGCAAACATGTTGGTTGGTCTGTTAGCGCAGTGGTCACACCGCGAAGGGGGCTCACGAGCGCTGCTAATGGGATGAAGACATGTGGGGTAAAACGAGGGGGAGGGTTAGGTTTTATTCTGGTCTTTTTTGGCAGGTGTTGTGGAAGAAGTCGGCAAGTGCAGGCACATTTGTGTATGTTTTGCTAGAGGCCACAGGGCAACCGCTGAGAAGCTCTACTAATTGCGACCGATGGGCTTTAGCTGAGGGTCTAGCTTGGTTAATATCATTAGCTAATCAGCTGTGTTTTGTCCCCCTTTGCCCTAGCATTTCAGCACCACCGGCGGCCTCACCCCCCCTACGCAAATGTACACCTCTTCACACACACACCCTGTACCACCTCCATCCCCGAGCCCAATGCAGACTGCTGAGTCTGGCGTTGCGCTTGTTGGAAGGGGCCCTTGCATCTGGGCTCCACTGACAAAGAAGATTAATACCTCACCCACACGCAAACACACAGCGGCATGGGCATATAGGCGGACAGGATTCGTGCCCACGCAGCAAGTGCCCTCCTGGGTCCTCAACTTCACAAACAAGCAAGCGCAAAATCCAACCTCAATCAAAACCGAAAGTGAACTGCCCCCTCCCTCTTCGCCCCTTTTCTCCGGGCTCTGGATCACTTTGAGTCTCTACCTTCCCATTTCCCCCCCTTACCTCTCAAAAGAGCACTTTAAATAGATTCTTCGGGCCACAGAAAAACAACTTTCTGCTGATGCTAGTACGCTTTCATGTGAGCCATCCTGAGTCTCTTCTTCCTCATCTTATTCACTTTACATCACAAACCTTTAGTTAAACACTGGTCTGAGCTCGCATCTCCCTGATGTTACATCTATGTGCAAATCCTGCAGCAGAGGACTGATGCCCTCTATGACCAGGAACAACATTGAGAGGCTTTTCTTAAACCCATAAAGCACACCGTCATTTATTCGAGATAAACTGAGCGTTTGGCCAATAAATCTGATATTTACACTTTTTGTGTATCTTCAACAGTCCTTAAGCTTCAGCATTGGCTTCTCTGAATTTTGATAAAATCGTCAAGAACCACAATATTCTACGGTCAATCTCTACAGATTATAATTTCAAAGTCTGAACCCATAATTCTCAAACTTTTTGCATTAAGAACAACCTAAGAAATTGAATTATTTGTCTGTCCGAGTACCATCGGATCCAAACCAGTTCTAAAATAAGACTATTCCGGGTTTAGATTAGGTCTTAAATCGGACAACATGGCTTGAGTAGTTCTAGACAAGAACTCACCCAAAGGAGGACAAAATAAAAATAAAATTGACTCTAAATTAAACACACGGTAGAAGTCACATACCAGAGTTTGAGAAACAGTGGTTCAATCAAACTGTGGAGGTGCTGAGCAGACAGAACCATCCGCAAGTCCAAACCCATGGACACTATTTAATCATGATAAAAATGTTTTAACTCTTGTTATCATTATGATTTATCGTAAATATGTTTATGCTTATTATATTATATATTCCTCAGATAGTTAATCACTATCTGATAAGATGATGTTGTCTTAAAGCAACGCTGCGTTACATTATGTGAGGTTGTACGTCACTTACATGAATCCTTGAAAATAGAAAGTTGAAACAATACTTGGGAATAGGTTTTATGCCATACCATATTTTAGTCAAAGGAAAAACATTTCGATGGCGACAGCAGGTGGAGGCCAATTCTCAATGTGTCTTGTAGGGCATCAGGCAAAAGTTTGTTGATTAAAATAATATTTTGACCAATCATTAAGTCTGGAAGTAACAATTTAACTGGAACAATTTTGTATCTATATTTCTGATGTGATTTATATATAATGCCTTACACAGCCTACATACCACCTGTCACTGTTCCATGGCCCGCGTCGATGTGGTGAGGATACAAACTTGGCATAAGAATTTAAAAGACTTCAAGCAATAAAAGAGAATCGAAAAGAATGGAAAGAAATATTTGAGCGAGTGGCGTAGGAGAAAAAGGATCAGATAAAAGAGTAATCACTTAGGCAGGCAGCGCTCTGGCACATCAACGCACAGCTAAACGCTTCCCCGTGTCAGCATTTTGGCTGCTTGTCAAAGGACTGAGCAGAGAGCCACAGAAAGAACGGCAATGAAAAATATGTGGCGAGAAATACAAAAATATATGTTCGACTTGGCAAAAAGAGTGTGGAGAGTACCATACATATAACTTATGCATAAAGTAATACAATAATTTGACATCAACAAATAATTATGAATACATGTACATTTTCTAATCTTGAATGATAATATAAATGTTACTGTGTAGTTGACATCAAATCTGTTCTCGTTTAAAAAAAAGTATTAATTGATCAAAGTTTCCACTATAGCATTATTGTCTGTACGTTTTTATTTGTTTTTCAATTCCATTCATGTGTCTTTATTGTTGGGGGTCTCGCACAGAGCAACGGCAGTGTTCAAGCTGATTTGATGTTGCCTCCGTGAAAAGAAATCAAAGTCTGTCTTTTAGAGAGTGCGGAGGAAACGGAGGAAATCCAAGTAATATCGTTCAAACTAAGTAATAAAACACTTTGACCGTGAGTCATATTTCAATATCAGAATATAAAGGGGGATATTTGTGTGAGTATTATAGAAATGAATAACTACAATGGGAAAGTGTCACGATCCAACTTGTAATGTTGTTTGGGCCATATTGTAGGTGCACGCTTTCCCCTGCTCTCCAGCCTATTGGAACAGCATTGCATGTCCTTATAAATAATTCATTTTTTAATCTGATTTCCCCGAGCGATTCTCACTGTGTTAGTCACATATTCAATAACGGTGTTCGCTGCATAATCTTCTTGTGTATTTCCGTGATTTTTCTTCTTGTTCGGAGCGGAGCGTCGGGCTGGTGGATGGGGTGGGGGTGTCCTGTCGTTGTCTTAAACTAAAGTGAGGATGAGGGAGCGGAGTCGCGCGCATCATCAGTCAACATCCTACAGGTTGACAGAGAACACACGCCGCCCTTTTCTACTTCTGCGGCTTCTCTCGCGCGCGGTCCGGGATGCGCCGCTTTTAAAAGGAGAACTGTTAGACCCAAAGATTCTTACTCATGAGAAATGTAATGTTTTCATCTTTATCAAATGGGTGGAGGCATTGATCATGAATAAAATATGCAGGTAAATGCTCTGGATTCCTCAACAAGCAGCTATTTTTATATTGAAAAAGAGCTGGGACACTTAGTAGTGTTTCAAGCACAAACAAATAGGATTTCTGAAACAATGATGAGTTGACAAAGGCCCAAAAATTTGAATATAAATACAGATCAACTTATTTTTCTGCCAAAGACAGCATGATTGAATGACAGTTTGTAAAAATATCAAAAGTAGTTAAATTGGTCTGAAACATTTCTTTTTTTCACACTGCATTTACGGTATTTGAAACTGAGAAGACACATGTTTGACATCCTGCTGCTAGATAAAACTGTGTGTGTGTGTGTGTGTGGGGGGGGGGGGGGGGGGGGTGCGTGCTGTCAAAAGCAGAAGGCAAAATGTGTGTCAATACAGACAGAATCGGTGCATCTAAATCTGAAAGTGCCCAAATAATTAAAAATATTTTCTTCCAGCCAATTAGTGCGCTCACTTGTGTCCACTCAGCAACTCTGTTCATATCCGCTGGCATTAAGTAACTTAATATGAAGGGCCTCAACTCATGACAAAAATCTCTGCTATTAACTTCAAGTATTTTTCCACCCAAAAACTTGATCTCTGACCCCAAGAGACATGAGTAGTTAATGATAAAAAAAGTCAGGAAGAAAAGCTGCATTATTAGACAACAACAACCACCGACTTTTGGATTGGAAGTTGGACTCTAAGTACAAGTGCACAAAATGTATCACTAATTCCCATAAACAAGCAGGGACTCAGTGAAAACCTTTAGCACCCCCTAGTGTTCACTGGGCACTATAGGTAGCCAGTCATGTTGAATACTATGGATAATTTCAATTTATTGGATTTAAGTTAACAGATGAAAAATGTGAAATGTACAATTTTATAAAAGTACACTTCATGATCTAATACTAAAATACTTTTTTTACTTCTACATAGCATCTCCCTACACAGAAGAGCAGAACTATGAAGTTTGTTTCTACTGAATATTACCGTAATTATACTCAAAATAATTAAATGTATTAAACTGCTACATAAAAGAAAGGCTTTGTTGCTGTAACGGAGTGCACATGTGACTCTAGGCGCAATGCATTCACACGCCATTTAGTCTTGATTTATTTGTTCTTGTCCATGTTCAGCCCGGCTCTAGTTCAGGCTTTGTTTTAGTTTGGTCCCAGTTTCGATGTGGTGAATGTGCAAATGTGAACACACCCTAAAATATACAAGAAAACTGGACTATAGCTTGTAAACTTCAAACTTCACAATGAACAAACTTTTCAGGTGTAGAAAAAGTGAATGGGGAAAAAATGCCCTAAACTTGCTTCAATAAACTTTTAGAAAATGATTGAGCCAGGTCTGTTGTCCAAAGCAAACACTTGGCTACAGTCAAAAACAGGGCCTGAGTCGAGCGAGGAATCCTTTTTTTTTTCAATCGAGACATCGGCCAATATTTTATCAATTTGTTTATGATTAGTAGGCCTGACTTCACCAATTTACCACAGCTCCGCTATGGATATGGCTTATTATAAAGCCCAGAAGCTCTTGAATCCAGTCGTTGTGTTTTTTGGACAATCCACTCATCTCGGCTGGCAAAAGTTGGCAGATTGTACTAGCCCAAAGCAGAAATTGAGAACATAAACCAATTTTTATTAATGTTATCTTGCCAACTTCAGCCCCATCAACGCGGACATGCAATGCCTCATTTTAAAGCCCAGAACCTCCAGGACCATTCAACACTCCATAAATAGATGTATGATTGCTGCGCTAAATATGGTTTTAGCATTGTAAGCTCCTTTAGCATTAGGTAAATGGAGGCAGCCTGGGTCAACGTTCAGGGGTTACGAGTGCACAGCAGTAGAATAAATCTAAATGAGGTAGATGTTATTTAGTGTATTTAGATCATTGAGAACCCTTTTTTTGGTTTATTGTCAAATGATTTGCTGTTGCAGAGTAAATCCAAGTTATAAATTTGAAAAAATAATCAGTTGGGTCCTAGTCAAAATGTTCGCTTCCATCCACTCATAAACGTTTGTGATTAAAAAAGGGGGCGATATGAAGAGCCGAGGCGTTTCTGCAATCTTGCACTTCCTAATTTGGTACTGGGGGAGTTAACACACCTGCCAGCTTCATGCTGACGAGGGTGATTTCTCAAACTGTTGTTGTTGGTTCCGTCAGTTTAGGAGCGAGGCGAAGACAGAGAGCGCAGAGTAGAGCGGCCCGTTCTGGATACACTACACTAAAGACTCCAGGCTGCTGAGGTGGAAGAAACAAAACACACAAATGATTGTGTGAATGTGTTTTGAGGAGTAAAACGCAAGTTCTTTCATTACATGACAGTAGCACATAAGGGTTTATGATTTGGTATAATTCACAATTTCTAAATGTTTTAAATTTAAAAAAAAAACTTTTTTATATTGTAATAAAACACACTCTGTTAAAGAGCTACTGGTCAAAACTAGTCCTTCCAATTTTTGACACCACTAAAAACATGCACAACAGGCTCCTCCCCTCTGGAGTCAGGACTCTCCTAAAAATGAAATTCTAAATCTCAGTAGGACTTTTCTAGTTAAATAGAGGGTTGGTTAATATATTGGCATAAAAAATGCATTAGCTTGATGTTAGTTATGATACAGCTTTGTTACCGTTCACCACACTGCAGCCTTTACTCTCAGGTGAAGTGGCCCTCTACAAAACCCAAAAACAAACTCAATGGTTCATTTACAAATCTTCAGTCTGTAAAATCCCCACACTCACAGTCATACATTCTGTTCCTATAGTTATATAATTATCTCTCCCGCACACCTTTTGGTCGCTCCTCATTTAAGTTTTATGCAGCAAATGAGAGGAAACCACTTGGCACAGACTCTAAAACTCATTACATTTGTTCCTCTCTGCAGAGTATTTTACAGGCTCAGTGCAAATGTTTTTAACACTTATTTCTTGACTGAAAATGTTTTAATGACTAATGTGCGTATGTTTGTCAGTTTTCATTTTGTGCTGCTTCTTGGCCAGGTCGTTATTTTAGATGAGTTCTCAACAGACTTACCTGGTAGAATATTGAATAAATACATACATTGAGACAGTATTTGTTAAATCTTTGGAAAATAATATTCGACCCCAGGTAGTTTTTCTTGTAGCTTAGTATTTGTTGCCCCTGTCATAGCACAATATCTCAATACTCTTCCACCTGGGCCAATCCTAACCTGTGGAAATGTTGACGGTTCAGTGATTGATGGCAGTTATTTGTGGCTTTCGAACCCTTCTGCTACACCTCCAATGTGCTTTTTCTTTCATGTCCCGCCACGACTCCTACTACACTCACCTTTGTACGCATTGCAAAAAATATGAACATGACAAACATTATGTACTGCAGTAGATGGCTCACTGTCCATCGTTTTGTGCCTCATCTCACGTCGACCGATTTTTCACCTACTCAACTTGAGGGTCGTGGACAATACTGTCGGGTTACTTCTTGAATAACTAAATGCGAGAACTCGTAATATTTGGAGGTAGGTTGTATATTGTTGACATGACAAATGTTTAAAAGCTGTTTCAATATGCTAAATTAGAATTTCAAATAATAAAGCAGCACCAAAGAGATCATTTGCGCTCGAAGTCTGTATTTAATCTATAAAATCTATAAATTCTACACCATAATCTGCCTTGTCCAGACGTAAAAAAGGATTTGAGTTTTGGGGATTTGTGCACAAACCTCCACATTGAAACGCTGCAGTGTGCTTTCGTCGTACGTCAATTACAGCACACACAGCAGATCTAAATGTTTAAACAAAAAATGCTGTGTAATTGCAGCACAGGGCTAATTATTGAATCATGTTTCACTTATCTGCATGCAGTTGTGAATTTGAAACAATGCACTTTGGTGTAAATAAAGTTGTGAATGGAGGGAAATAAATGGCAGCAGAGTGGTGTCTGTCGGCCTTTACTGCCAACTCGTCATCCATCAACCGACACTGAGAGCAGGAAGAACAGGAAGAAGGAGCAGGATAAGTCAGGAGCAAGAGAGGACACCAGAGGCCACGGCACAATCTCCTCATTTATCACACGCTACAACAACTTCACAGGCAAAAGGAAGGGAAGAGGTGTTTTCTTTGAATGATTCCTGTCTTTTTAAGTGGTAAATGAACCAAAGTGTTGGTTGTTTCTTCAGCCGAGTCAGGAATTTCTCTCTGGTGCCTTACGGTCTATGACAGAGGTGAGGTGTAGCGAGTTACTTTTACACTGACTGGTACACATGCCAGGCTCCATGTTCAGCCGGCTGCAGTGTTGAAAGTTCGAATCCCGACTCTGACAGTTTACTGCATGACCTCCCATTTCACGCGAAGCTGCCCTATCTAATATAAAATCTTTCATTATATTGACTTTTTGTTCTTATTTTTTTACATTTTCGTTAAGGCTTCTAAAGTTTTAGTTCTATAAATGCTATATTAATGTATGATAATGCTGTGTTTATGTTCATCTCTGGCAAACATTCATGACAAAAAACATAAATCTAGTGTGTTGTTTACGTTCTTCTCCCCACTAATGTGTTTTTACTTATACTTGATGACCACAATGCAAATAGATTGTATATAATGTTTGCTTCTCTATTTCATCAAAAATTTCCCTTCTATATTGTGTTAAATAAACCAAGTGATAATAGTTTCTTCACCTCAGTAAGAATATCTTTCCTCTGGTGCCTCATCGTCTCCAGTGGCATTCATTCGTTCCTGTGCCAGCCCTCCTCTTCCTCTCTTCCTTGTTGCTCTGGTGGGGCGCTGTGGACAGACAGGAGAGGGAAGGAGGGGGAAGGAGGGGGAGACAGACCGGGACAGGCCTTTAGTCTAGAGATCATTACCTTTACATTATTAATGTATGGCCAAACCGCAAAGGACATCCACAGACAACGAGGAAAAGAGGGACTGCTGTACTGCTCTGTGGAGTGAAACCTAAAGGACCCAGACTTTTCTCAATTAAATCAACTGTCTTAACACATTTACATAAAGAAACTGAACTGCAGAAATGCGAGACTATTTTAGACAACATACGAATAAAAAACTGTTTAAAATGTACTGTCATTGTGAACATGGTGGTGGTGGTCAGCATATATGGTGAGACTGAAGGAGTAACACTTTCCTTTTCTTTTCTTTTACCTCATTGCTTGAAATAAATGGAAAAAATGAAAAATTCCTCCATTTGTCTCATTGTGCATATTGGTCTACAGCAGGTAATGCGTAGCTGAACAGAGAATTAGGAAGTGTGCCGCCTGTTTCATTAAATGCTCAATATATCTTGTGTTTTCTGGATCATTTAAGCCCCATTACAGAACAGTGGCACCGCTTTAATTTCTAAAGTGCCTTTCAGAAGCATCACCTCGGGCGCTTCTTCATGGTCCCGAACACAGACATGCACATACAGCTGCACGTACAAGGCGCTGCGCATGTTGTCCGCACTCGCAGCTGCCAACGCCGGATCTGAACACGCACCTGCACAAAACACGTCCACAACTGTGTGTTTTATGTATATATAGAACATACAGGGTTGTTTTTGGTTTTTTTTACATTCACTAAATAAGCAAAAAGAGATATGTTTGTTGGTCGCTAGTGATGCAGTTGTGGGTTCTCTTCCCGTTATTGACAGTTTGCCGAATGTCTCTACCCTCTCTTACCCAATTCACACTACAGCTGTCCTGTTGGGAAAATACGGTATATATAATTTTTTGTTTTATGCTTTAGAGAGTCAATGATAATACAGATTTGTAAGCACAAGGCTGGATTATTTGCTTTTTTATTATTAAATTAGTACATAATGCCTCGCCATTCAGAAGTTCTGCCATTTAAGTCCAAAAACTTTTGAGTATATAATAGATGAACGCAGCCTTGCAATGGCAATATCCTCTGCCTTGGCTGCCAGACTCATTTAGCATGGCAGTTTGGCCGAAGGATGAACCCCAAGACTGTTCGCTGGAGCCAAGGCCGGACTCTCTATGTCTACAAGCTGTAAGTGTGAGATTCTCCTGTGGGGGCACCTATACTTCAGACTTTATTGTGCACATTTGATAAATCATTAGTGTATCAACTTAAGCTGCACTAAGTAACTTTTATATAAGTCGTATTTGTCTAGAATGTTCCATAGTAGGGAATATGACATGTCTATCCCCAACATCACACAGTAAGGTTACAAGTCAGATGTGTGGATAGGCAAATCTGCTCACAGTAATAATGTGTTTTAAGATTTTTTTGAGCAATAAAAACACCTCTAACATTGATGTCATATGGTGTAAGATCCCGAGACAAGCGATAACATCTTCATAGAGACAGGTGGCAAGTTACATTGTGTGCCATCAAACACAATATATAAAAGACTAAAATTTGCAGAGGCACTGGACACACCTCACATCGGTAAAGAAAGTGCTAAAGCAGGTTTCGGTTTAGTTCATCAAGTATTTATCACAAAACAGGCCTTGAAATCCTTGTGCACCACAGCAATTCTTTTGCCCATTGGGTCTTGACAAGTTCAGAGATTTTTTATGAATTTTTACACTGTATTCCACACTTTAAAACTGAAAATATGAGAATTTAGCGAAATCCTTAAATAATTTTTTTGTGAACTTGACAGTGAGTCCACCCTGTCAAGGTACGTATGCATGTGCTGAGCAAGCGTGACATCCAGGGAGGTGGAGGTACAGAGAGTGTTGTTCAGAGCAATTGATACATTGCAAATAGAGTGGGCTTCCTGTCCGGGTTTTGTGGCTAAGGTGCTAAACGCTTTAGGAAACCAGATACACTTGCACATCCTCTAAAGAGATAACAGGACAGGCTGCAAAGGTGGTGAAAAATATACAAGGTATGGAGGCCGGCCATTGACAGTAACTTTGCGCTAATTTTCATGTCACTTCTGGCGGACGTTGTACGTTGCAAAATGTTCTTATACTGCAGTGTGCCGCCCATTTGAAATTAAATTAGGGTCCATTTCTCCGCCAATTCCTTTGTCGTTTGTTCTCCCTCTCTTCTCTAATGAGATGGAATGTGGCTAAATTAGCAGTTGAGAGGCAAAGCTTCATTTACAAGACAGACAATCAAATGATCCTTTACAAAACATGCTCAATATGCATTAGATGTTGAGCTTTGTGAATATAGGGAGGCCTCTTTTCACACTCAAATGGGGTGGGGGCGTATCTCGATGTTGCACAGTGGTGAAAAATGCCAAACTGAAATCATCCATCACAATGCAATGAAAGGGCCTGCAGCGCCGGGAGTGGGAGAGAGGACTGAGATGTTTGTATTGGCCCACTGGGTTTGGGAGTGTTGCAAATGAACGGGTAACTGTTAAAAAATGTTCTTTTTATTAGACGAATTGCATCATTACATCACATTATAAAAACAAAAAATGCACCATTAATTTTCTCCCCAAACAGCCGTAAGTACATGTCTCACTGTCCCTGTGCCCATCTCAGTGTGGCCCCAAGGGGCAGTAATTCCAAACCCATTTTCAACAACAGATCAACCAATTGTTTTGGTATAAAGATGCATGTGGTAGAATCCACCTTTAACTGAACATATCCAGTTAAGACAATATGTGCTTTGTTAATCATTCAATATATGACTTCAGTTCTACAATTACTTGAGAAAAAATAGGCATCTTGCTCTCCAAAAACACAACTACACTATAATATATATCACAAACTTAACCAACAGCACTTCACAATAATAATTCAGATAAGGATTTGTTATGCATTTTGAACATGACAGGTGACTGTTCGTCTTCAAAAGTGCATTAAGAAGATTGTAAGATTTACAAATAGATATTTAGACAGTAGATTGTCAAATTGTTTCTTAGTGCGACTGTAAAGCCAAACAATCAAATGTCAGTAGGGTTTCCTTTAATCTTTCTGCCTTCCCACCATAAACATAAAACATGAATAATAGATGAGGGATGTGATGAGATCAATCAGAGGCTATCAGTCTAAAAGATAGAAGTGGACAGCATAGATCTGCCATGGACTCCACCAGCACCCCCACTTCAAGCGATAGCAGCAAGGGGTGAAGATAAGCTCTGCTCTATGGCCTATAAGAAGGCCCTTGAGCTAAAATATGTACACAGATGGAAAGATTGTGAAGTGCTGGAAGCCGGTGAACATCACACCTCATTGGAATAGTCTGCATACCGCGTACTATTTTACCCCTGCATGTATTGACCTCTCGCACCTCTGCATCACAAACTCACATTTGCAACAATGCCACCGCAGCATGACAAATGCAAACAAAAGGTTCACCCATTCATCACTGTTCGCCAAGAGGGAGGAGCTAATTACGGCACGTTGGAAAGTATGACTTACTCTTGTTTTGTTTGTCCTACAAGAGATTACAGGTCAGTGGATAGAGGTGAAAAAAGTGCCTTCTTGCTTCTGGCACACTAAACAAACAATGACATGCACACGCCGCCACATCTCGCCGCTTGTGTCCCTGCTCGCAGGCATGATTAATCCAGTGCAGAGTGGGAAGATTTCGACCCTAAACAGAAAAGTCCTATTGAGGGAGCGAGAGGCACTGATTTATTTAGGTGTGACTGCTTTCACATTCATTATGAGAGCGCAGGTGCAGGCCCAAATATTGTCCTCTTCTCCCCCAGCTGTAGCCTGTTTGTGCTTGGAATACACACACATACACCAACATTATGAAATAAAGCAGAAGCAGCACACATGGCCTGGATGCTTTACAGAGGCTGTACTTATAGAATCTGGGTGGCATACAGAACACGGGTCGTCGCTGCATTTGAAGGATGGTGCGTCCTGATTTAGCTCAAACGCAAATAACAAGCCAATGGAAAACGCAAATACATGTGCGCAAACAGTCTGTCCTGGAGTGTCCTAAGTGTAGCTCTGGTTTTCCTGCCCTCTTGAGAAAGACTTTAGGCAACATACCAATGGTAAAATTAGCTAAATATCACTATATCACTTTCTGTGTTGCATAAATTGTAAAAGCACTATTTACATGCTTTATTTGAGAGATAATGATACAGTTATCAGTTGGTGGTTTATAGTTTTCCAAAAATCCTTGTTTTGAGTTGAGACAGCTTTGACTTAACCATGTCAAACTCTAAGTACTAAGTATCATCATGAGGTAGGTACTTGACTTTATTCTTGTAAATAGGAAGCTTTAGTCCCCCCACCCCCTATAGACATGTAAAATAAACACTAAATCAGACCACTGCGTGCCGTTTATAAAGCAACCGCATCGATTGCAAACTCAGAAGGAGTCCCGAAAACCGCTAGGGTTTACTAAGGCGCTCCACCCTTGCTTCACTTTGGGGTGTGAAAGTAGCTCTTCTAAAGATGTGCATGTGTATATCCAAAAATTCATGCATGTGAATACTAAATGTGCCAAATTGTTTGTGAGCGCTAGGAACTACTTAGATATGACTTAAGAAAAATTGTGATTCAAGATTTGAAACAGAGACAGGGTTTTAATGATTTTATTAGTTTAGAAAATCAGTTGGATTGATAATTTTTAATTTAGTTAATTTTATTGTATTTCTGTTTCTGTAATTTCTTTGTGATTTGAATGCATTTTTCTTAGTGTGTGAAGCACTTTGAATTGCCTTGTGTATGAAATGTGCTCTACAAATAAACTTGCCTTGCCTTGCCTTTAATCATATTGTGCAGTCCTAGAGTGCAAAACTACATATCTTAATCTTAGTTTAGTGTTTTGAAAGGACATAGGGTAATGTCAAGTGAATTACCCTGCATATGCTCCGCAGCTCGGCCTTTAAGTCACACATCAGTTACTAAATGTAATACTTTTGTAGAGTTCTGTAACTGTTCCCAGTAGTGTTAGCTTAGCCCAGTTCCTTGAGCGGGAGAGAGAGGGAGGCAGTCAGTGAGCTATACCTGTGGTTTGTGTGTGGAGTTTACAGGCAGCAGACACAGCCACGACTGCTGCACTCATTATGGCCCATTTTAGCTTCCTGTGTCGTCCTGATTAAACCCCCGCAGAGCTTAGTCGCACCGCCCAACATGTGTTTGGTGGGGGAAATACAGAACTGACTGTTCATGCCTGTGACAGCTTGCTCATTTCTTTAATACAAATGGCTGCTGGGGCTGGTCGGCATGCATCAGGAGCCCCCATCACTGCTCCCCTGTCGCTGTCATTTATTACGCAGTTTGTTTGCACTCTTATCCACGGCCTTGCCCTGCCAGCCCATCCATCACATGCAGAGACACACAGAGGCTCTCACATCAGACTGTCAGCACTGTGCCTTCAGGATACAAACGTACTTACTCTACATACTGTACTACTTACATACAATGTTCAAAGGAATCCGATCTCTACATATACAAGGCCAGACGTTTATATATATGTGTGTACACAGCATTGGCTCTCCAACAGTGGGGACCAACAAGGGAGGGTGCTCAGGGGTTTATTTGAAGACATATTATGTTTTTTCTGTTTTTTATTTAGTTTTTTTTAAAAACACATATTAACAAGCACAATGGGGGAAAAAACAAGAGCAGAAAGAGAACAGACATAAAATCAAAAACAGTTGATATCCAGTAAATAATCAAGAAAAAAAAGAGAAAATCATGGCACACAAAACCCAAAGAAATTGTCCCATCTAGTCCAAAGTCTCAAATTTATCTAGTTTCAAGTCTGAATGTAATTTTTTTTTTCCATTTTACAAATAGAATGCTAGTCCAGTCCTTGATCGGTGGTGAATTTTGTGTCATCCATTTTTTTTGTGAAGGCCTTTTTTTCCGCAGCCAGGAGGATGCTCCAGAGAGCTGCTGGTTGCAGGAGTCCTGAGGCCCAAATACATAGTTCTGAAATCCGTTGGGATGGTAATGTCATACATTTTCTCTAAGGAACTGTTGATCTCAGTCTAATACTTGTGAGTTTTTGGGTTTTAATTTAAACTAAACGTTTTTATCAACAATATTTATCTAAAAATAGAAAGAGGCATTTCGCCGTATAAAAAGCTGTAGATTGTTTTTTTAGTTTTTGTTGTTGAAAAATTGCTACATGACAAATTTGAACTCTACGTCTATGACTCTGATTTTTTTCATTTTTTTAGGAAAAAAACAAAACGAAGTAAGTACAGAGCAGTGAGAAGGGATAGGAGGTACATTTTCTGAGCATTCAATCCTCAATTTCAGGACTCTCAAACATGCATGAATCAATCCACATACAACTCTGATAAGAGTTAAAGGTGGTATGGACGATTTTTTTCAGCAAATTTTTTATCATATTTCCTCGTGGCGTGGATAAATCATTTGTCCTGCCACGTATCAATCATAAAACGCACCTACCGCTCACCTGCAGCCGCGTCAGGCTCGTCCCCACGTTTCCGCGTGCCTAAGCGCATGGATCTATTATAATATAGTTCCCTCAGTGTACGGGGCAAAATGAAGACGGAGAAAGACAGTTTGAGCTGACTCAGAAGTGGACAGAAATCTACGGGAGACGAGCGGTGCGATGCGCTCCGTTGCGCTAATAAACAAACGCACGTGTGTGTCGTATCAGTCCGCACGGGGGAGTGCGCATGCGCACTTCCGCCTGCGTTCTCAAATCGCCCATACCGCCTTTAAGATGAGGGAGCACCGATATGATATGGTTAAAAGCTAATAAATGTTGATTTCACATTGTATGTCCCCTTTAAAGGACACATTTAGAGCTAATATTTAGTTTCTTTAGTACCCATTTTACTTTTTTTTCAAGCCACTCCATCACTATTGACTCTTAAGTGAACATACTGTGCTGAATTCCCTAGGGAACAAGTAGGTAATAAAGAGTATTATTGATCTTATCCTCACTCATTAATGTTTGCCAATATGCATATATTGTATAGATTTGTCAATCAATATGCTTTTCAAGGTGGATCATGGCCTTTGTATTGGGGTCCAGGCAAAATTAAGTCTGGTTAAAGCAGTTCCAACAAAGGCATACAGTAAATGCTTTCATATACTCACTGATATCAGACAGGGCGTGTCCATCCAAAGATGTTCCAAGGTCAACTCATGTGTCTCAAGGCTAAATCTCACTGATCACAAATCCATAACATCTAAAAGCAACTTGACTAAAACCATTTTTCCAGCCACAGTTTAGGATAATCAATTCCCCTGATTGCATTTACGGGAGGAATCACTTAAGTCTGGCAATGGGAAATGATGTAAAACCTACAAAAAGTGCAAACGTCTATTTTAGGACTTTATTCAACCACATAATTTAAAGGCCCAGGCTTTATCTGTAAAATGTCACATGGATCCAACAATGTTAATGGCTCTAGTATTTTGCCAATTTATCTGGTATTTTGTTTCACGCTAGAGTCAATTCATCCTGTAGAAATCCAGGAAGCTCCATTGTGGAAGCATTGTGATGAGTCCATACACCTTCACCAGAATTACCAAACAAGAATATGCTATACATTAAAAAGGTAATGGTTTTCAAATTATTCTCACTTTAAAAGCCTTCAGAGATGAGCTACGGTGTGGCCACCAGCACAGGCAGAGCCACACAGCGCATATTTGGGGCCAGCTGCCAACAAATGAAGGATCTCCCTTCCAATTCACTTGTTATTGTGCTGTCTGGGTGACAAGTATACCTATAGAGTGAGTATTTATTTCCAGAATGTTTTGTTCCGTTTTCCTGCAATGATGAATGTTTCTTTTATAAATCCATCGACATGCCTTTTAACCCATAAACAATATTTCTCCAGCCTAGATTCCTTGTGCAGCAGTCTTGGGGAACCTTGAGATTTCCAGGTCCTGATTTAATGCCTCGTAATTCTTGAAAGGCAATCCTTCTTCACCCTCTGACGCTCGGATGCACCATGGTACTGTCGGCCTCTGCTCCCTCTGTATCCCGGGACAGTCCCTACACCAGTTAAAGCTACTCAGCCGGAAACGGCGCTGTGCCCCTTCTGTCGCTGACATTGGATCATTGGTTGAATCCTGACAGGACAGAGATTGTCCGACATGTTTGTGGAAAGACGGGGCCATTTCAGTGGGCACAGGCATCATGGATTGTCTACATTTGATTAATTCAAGCATCCTTGAGCCAGCGCGAAGCCTGGATAAAAAGAGTGCTGCTCAAGTTTTTTTCAAAAACGACACCAAGCTTAAAAACTCTGCACAATACTGCAATGATTAATTGGCATAATCCCAAATAGTCGACCATTAAAATAATCGTGGTTGTAATTTTTAGATGATTGTTAACATTATTTGGACTACAGACTCTAAAATAACAGTCTAAAATAGTCTAAATATTCATAATGTCCTTCAGTCATATTTCATCCTTTATTTAGTTAAAAAGAAATCTACTGAAATACTGATTGGAAGATTGTATTAGGTGGAGGATTGGGTGAAATGTTTGATTAATCATTGGATTACTAAGAAGCATATGATAAGACAGACCTGTATGATAACTAAGGATGTAGGTCTTTCGTCATTTAGCCGAATTATCAGTCAACTGAGTCAACTAATTATTTTACGGGAATTATAAGGATTTGGGGGTGAGATTAATCTGCATTTTTTTCATGTATAATACTGAGTGTACTAGAACATTTCTGTATAAATTGTTTTTTTTTTATGAAATCCTGTGAGCTTGTGTTACTATGAGTGATATTTGGTCCGAGCATCGAGATACTTAACAGTTTTGAGAGCTTTGCCAGCACCACTACTCGCCCCTTTAAATTAATTCATCAATGTACAAAGCTTCTCCTTAGTCGGTTACAGATTATTTTTAATACAATATCGGGATGGCCAATATTAACTTTAATATTCTACTTTGTTCTAATGACTCAAGTAAAGTAAACTATACAGGGCGGTAACAGCAAGTTAAAAAAGCCATCACTCTCCTGGTATCTCTAATTGTGTTGCTTCCTCTGCTCATGTATAATCCCTGGTTCCTCGCTTTGCCTTCATTAACAATAGATGAATTAATTAGAAAGCTTCACAGGATTTCAGCACAGTGAACCCAGGAGATAAAACACATCCTATTGCTCAGCCCCGCGCCCCAGCGTTTACTTTCCACTCTCTCCTCCCTCTGCTCTTAATTGTACTGTTTGCTTGTTGTGTCGATAGCAGGATTAATTTCACTATAGATCAGGATTATTGACCTTCTCGTCAATGTTATTTCATTTCTGTAAGGTGCTAATTATAGGGAACAGGGGAAAGCAAATTGCACTGTAACTTGCCTCACTTGCTTTCCAATAAAACAGAAAGAAAACAACATTAATTCCCGCTTAGAAAGGCCTCTCTGCTCTGTTAAATTTTCTTTCTATCTTCTCGCTACCTATCTAGTATATCTGAGAAGGACATTTGTGTAGAATGAGTTGGTCTTGATAGGACAACTTTGCAGTTAAAACACAGTTGACTACTGTGACTCATTCCCCTTCAGCCATTCTAGTCACATACCTTGCACTTTTCTTGGCTTTCTGACTTCATTAGAGAGGGGAGGTGCAGTTCATAAACAATTAACTGGCTGGATAAGTGATACACTCAAGCGCTAACAGACCTGAAAAACAATGCGTTATAAATTCTAGTAATTGAGTAGAGGGAGGTGAGTGGCCGCCCACAGAGACGTTTGAGAATCACTGAGAAAACCTGGAAGCTTGGATCTATTGAATAAGGAGCTGAACAGACACAGATTCACGTGCAGTTTAAGTCCAAAAACAAAGATAATTTGAACTAATTAGTGTATCTGCTGAATGCACTAGGATAACGACATTGAGATCAGCATCCTAAATTGCTAAAAAATATTATCAATGAGGAAGTGGTAAGTTGGTTTAGTCCTCTTAAACCAAAATGTCCTTTCTGATCACTGTTGACCTTTTCTCTCTCAACCAAGTATATGTATGCTTAACTTTAAAGTAAAGTGAACCATTTGGCTGGGAGCATTTCAACTGGACTACCCCTTAACTCTTGTATCCAGCCCTTTGTCTCCCCTCTCTTACAGTCCTCTAATGAACTGAAAGGTCAAAGCACTAATAAAACTATTAGCAGAAATGAATCTCTCAGATGTGTTAATGCACTTTTAATTCCTGTTAGCAAATTTCATCCCCCAGCAGTTTGCCGCCCGCTAATGAGAAATAAAACGCCCCGCTCTAGGGAAGGGGGATGGGGGGGAATGGGTCGATGCTCCGGCTACTACCACAACAGCCTCACACACACACACACACTCCCACACACACTGAGGGAGAGTGGTGTTATTCACGGACCGAGGCCTGTTTTCAGCCCTGTGATTCTGCAGGGTTAATTAAAGAGCACATCTCCATCTGTTCTCATTCAGCCCGGTGTCTCCATCAAACGCACAAGACGCTCCTGTGATACTCTGTCATCAACAGCACAGAGGTACAGATAAGCATGCTTTTACTCAACGACCTGATCTTCTGACCTGACTAATGAGCTACAGCCGGGCCATGACCCTCGTGTTGAGACTATCGCCCCATTGTAAGACATGCTTCTGAGAGAGTCGGTGTCACGGCTCTAGTTAACTCTTGTCACAAGGGCAGCTCTGCCGCACGATGAAGGGATGTCAGGGTTCAGCAGGCCACAATGTTCTCCACTGCCTGGAAAAACACGTTTCAGCCATGTACATCAGTCAATTATTAATATTAATATTAGTTTTGGTGTAGGGGGCATCGATCAATGGGTCTTACTAAGAATTTAGGCTGAGTTACAAATTTTTCCAAAGTTATGATACAGGGCTGAACAAGTTAATCGATGAATGGCAACTAATTAATTAAATTGAATAATCATTAACTGGACTATGCAGATTCCAAACTATGCATGAGTTGAGAAGAGAGAAATCTCAGAGAAATCTCATCATAATAAACCAAATGTACATTTAGTGTTTTTTGGTAAAAAAACAATTTTACCTGCAAGCACACACCAACAGGATGTCCTTAAGCTGCATCATTATAACTTTATCTGGGTAAAAAAACTCAAACTCACAGGCATTTTACAATCTAAACAACTAACCGATTAATCAAAAGAATAAACGCTAGACTCAATGATTAGCAAAATAATCGCTAGTTGCTTGCCCTACTAATGATATATAGTTTTATGTTATTATTATATTATAAAATATATTATATTTTAAAAAATGTTGTCAATATCTATACTAGGAGTTTAAGATCCTTACACATAGCAACAGAATTATTTCTCTGGGACGCCACACGGAATGCCCCCTTTAAAATGACCTGATCCAGCCTCTGTGGTGTTCGGACGCGTTTCACATTGTCCATAAACTGAGAATAAGCTTGTGTGTAGCATTAAACATTATGGGATTTAGTTGGTTAGCATTTTCTTTCAAGTCGCTCAATCTCTCCACTGCTGCACCGGAGCGAGGAGAAGTGAAGGAGCCTTCACCAAACGCACACTGACCCACACGCACACTGACCCACACACACACACACACATACATACATGCACCACACACACAGAGAAGGAAACTTACGCGAGACCACAATGAGATATATGAGATTAACTGGATATTAGAGTCCATATTTGACACATTCATTTATAGTTTGAATACATTTTTTTTTACTGTCCATGGGACAATAGATTGCAAATACAACTGAAAGCTTGAAATAGTGGCTTTTGTCCTGCAAATTTACACTTGTGCAGAAAATATGTTGCATGCAGTAGTAGCAGGTTAATTATAAAATAAATTTCTTCTCTTGTTTTGTCAGAAAAAATAATAATAATTATAACACGAATATATATAACAATAATAATAATAGGATATAATAATATCCTATATTGTGCAAAAACGACTTTTCAGAGCTTTAAACCTTCTTACAGTGCTATTGGTAACGCACATATGCTCAAAGAGATTTTTTGATTGATTCCTGCAGTCTTTAGCAAGAGAACCGTCTCTATCCTTCCCCACGGATGAGCAGACAAACGGGGATGACTCATACTGGTGAGTGCACACTTCCCTGTTCCAGCCCATCCTCCAGGAAGCACTCTGTACCTGTAACACGCCCCCCGCCCCCGCGCTCGAGAGGAACCGCGGCTATTTAGGCACAGTTAGCTTCAGACGCTACTTCTTTTGTTCCAACGCTGCTGCCGCTGACATACAACGCTGTGTTACACCACTCTAGGCTACGGTACGGGCGGGGGAGGCGGATCGCTCTTCGTTAGGGTGTCAAACCAAGCCGTTTGCATTTCCGGGTAGGGGAGCGGGGTCCAAGTTATTGGTGATATATCATTTTATAACTACCGGTATTATGTTATGGGTGCTGCACAACAATTATTATTATTATCAACTATGCCCTTATTGTAGACTATGAAATGGGAAAAATAGCATAATATAGGATCTTTAATTTGACAGAGATGAATTTAGACATTTCACCCCACATCTTTTTAGTGTATTCACAATGCCAAAAGAGATGTGGTACAGTTTTGGGTCTCACAGAAGACAAAGAACAAGTCATTTCTATGTCCTTTTTAAATTTTGTCAAATATTGCTTTACTTTTTCTTCTTAAGGCGAGTTTTTTAATTTGTTGTTTCACGGACTTTCCTTGGCATTTTCTAAGAGGGGAGGACGGCATAAAAATAACATTTTATTTTCACGTTATCAAATCACATCTCTACCATCCAGAAGTCGAAGTTGAATTTAAAAATAAAATTTGATTCTAAATCAATTTCTTGGATTCTTAGAATTTAGGCCCTACTACCCCCTCTCTACATTATCTACATAATTATAGTTATCAATGCAAGACATTGAAAATAACCCTATATCGAGCGGTATACAAAAATGGCTTCAAAAAAGATGGCTCCAGCAAAATGTCAATGATGTAAGATAATCGATGCACCACTGGTGTACAGCCTGTTCACAATATTTTTTTATTAAATGTTGGCCAACTGCACAATAAAGTAGACTACAAAAAGTGATTGCCTTAACCCTAAGCCTGGTAAATTAATTAACTTCACCTTTAATGTGGAGTACTATGATGGCCTGTATTCATGTTTAACACGCTTACATCCATTGTAATTTGTTTTTTAAAGTAAACATTCCTTCCATAGGTTTCAGAGATGGACCGCTGCCGTTGCAATGTCATAAACTAACTGTTTAATGGAAGGTGGAACTCACAGTGATCAGACAGAAAGTAGTCCCAGACTGACAGCTTCTCCGAAAATGAATCATCCTGTGACCAAGCAAGTCGGTTTGATAAACTTTATTGAGTCTTGACAGGAACACAAAGTGCGCAATGAATGACAATGTCTTATTGAGCAAGCTTAAATTTGGCCACAGTGATTTAGTCCAACGCTGCGGGAATCTTTGCCACGCTCGAGTCGTGGACACGCAGATCAGGTCATCAGGACAAGTAGGGTCCTTACAATGCAATCAGAAGAGAACGTGTGACTCCACAGACGAGCTGGACATGTCGACATGAGGAGGACTTGTGCTACTTAAATGGCAACGACAAAATGATTCTGATATAATCGGTCAAGACGAGTATTCTTCATTTCCTCGTTCGACGAGTTCAATGAATGGGAGCCCGAGCCAAAGCCACGCCCCCCCCCTTTAAAATCAAAAATATAGTGTCAAAACCAGATTTAGAGAGACTTATCCATGCGTTTGTCTCCAGTAGATTAGACTACTGTAACGGCCTGCTCACTGGCCTCTCCAAACGAGTTGTAAAACAGCTGCAGTACATCCAGAACGCTGCTGCTCGGATCCTGACTAGAACCAGGAAGTACGATCACATTAGTCCTGTTCTCAGGTCTCTGCACTGGCTCCTGTGGCTCAGAGAATAGACTTTAAAGCAGCTCTGCTTGTGTACAAGTCTCTCCATGGCCTAGCACCAAAGTACATCTTGGATATGTTAGTGCCATATGAACCACCTCGGACTCTGAGGACCTCAGGGACCGGCCTCCTGCTGGTGCCCAGAGTCAGGACAAAACATGGGGAATCTGCGTTTCAGTTTTATGCAGCTAAAATCTGGAACAGTCTTCCTGAAGATGTGAGACAGGCTTCTACTCTGATAATGTTCAAATCTAAGCTAAAAACAGTTTTGTTTAGCTGCGCATATGACTGAAAGGATTTTTTCTTTGCACTCTTCTCTTTTGTTTGTGATTTTATTAGTTTAGACAATCAGTTGGATTGATAATTTTTAATTTAGTTAATTTTATTGTATTTCTGTCGGTGTAATCCCTCATTCGTCCAGGCGTGTTCCATAGTAGAAAAAGCTTCAGTTGTAGTCATCTGGACTCAGTTTGAAAAAATAGACGTTTCGACTCTCATCCAAGAGTCATTGTCAATAAAAGAATTTAGATCGAGAACTCCGATATTAATACTGTTCTGTGGTAAGACCCACCCATTGGGAGGAGCCTTCCTGAAGTAGAAAGAGTTGTTTGTTTCAACAGAAACTCCCCCCTTGTATCTACCGAGCTAGCCTATTCAGAATCTTAATGGGCTATTAGAAACCTCTTTGTCTTTGTGAGACCCTGGCACAACCACCCTGAGTACCTGATTAGCATCTAAATGTCCTTGTCCTGGTCCTCTACCTTTCTAGGGGTTCAGTAACCCATTATAAATAACAGGAAGATTAAACCTTAGCCCTCCATTTCTGTTTAAAGAAGGTCTTTCTTTTTTAACAAAAATAGCTTCCTTGACTCCTCTTTCAAACCATCTTTTCTCCCTGCTTAAAACCTTCACCTCACCGTCTTCAAACGAGTGATTAGAGGCTTCAAGATGGAGATGCACGGCACTCTGAGGTCCTGAACTTGTATTTCTTCTGTGCTGATAAAGCCTCTTGTGTAAAGGCTGTTTAGTCTCACCTATGTACCGTTCTTTACAGCTTTCTTCACTGCATTGGATCGAATAAACTACATTGCTCTGTTTTTGAGTCTGCAACTTGTCCTTAGGATGAACCAGTTTTTGTCTTAAAGTGTTTCCTGGTTTAAAATAAACAGGGACTTCGTGTTGTCTAAAAATTCTCTGCAGTTTTTCCGACAGGCCAGACACATAAGGGATAGAAACACCCTTCCTTCTCTGTTCAGTTTCCCTTTTGTCCTGCTTCTTGGTTCTCTTCACTCTGTTGAGGGCCCAAGCGGGGTAACCACAGGCTGAGGGCATTTCGGACATGTTTTTCCTCTTTCTTCTTGCCCTCTGAGCTGGTGGGCACACCTTGAGCTCTGTGTTGTAAGGTTCTGATCACACCCAGCTTGTGCTGTAGTGGGTGGTTGGAACCAAAGAGCAGATACTGGTCCGTGTGTGTAGGTTTCCTATATACTTCTATTTGGAGTTTCCCGTCTGACCTGATATGTGGGTCCACAGCATTGATGTGATCATCAATGCTGTGGACCCACATATCAGGTTTACAAGAGAAGACGCTAAGGAGAATCGCTTGGCCTTTCTTGATTGTTCCACGATCAGAGGAGAGGACGGGAAACTCCAAATAGAAGTATATAGGAAACCTACACACACGGACCAGTATCTGCTCTTTGGCTCCAACCACCCACTACAGCACAAGCTGGGTGTGATCAGAACCTTACAACACAGAGCTCAAGGTGTGCCCACCAGCTCAGAGGGCAAGAAGAAAGAGGAAAAACATGTCCGAAATGCCCTCTCAGCCTGTGGTTACCCCGCTTGGGCCCTCAACAGAGTGAAGAGAACCAAGAAGCAGGACAAAAGGGAAACTGAACAGAGAAGGAAGGGTGTTTCTATCCCTTATGTGTCTGGCCTGTCGGAAAAACTGCAGAGAATTTTTAGACAACACGAAGTCCCTGTTTATTTTAAACCAGGAAACACTTTAAGACAAAAACTGGTTCACCCAAAGGACAAGTTGCAGACTCAAAAACAGAGCAATGTAGTTTATTCGATCCAATGCAGTGAAGAAAGCTGTAAAGAACGGTACATAGGTGAGACAAAACAGCCTCTACACAAGAGGCTTTATCAGCACAGAAGAAATACAAGTTCAGGACCTCAGAGTGCCGTGCATCTCCATCTTGAAGCCTCTAATCACTCGTTTGAAGACGGTGAGGTGAAGGTTTTAAGCAGGGAGAAAAGATGGTTTGAAAGAGGAGTCAAGGAAGCTATTTTTGTTAAAAAAGAAAGACCTTCTTTAAACAGAAATGGAGGGCTAAGGTTTAATCTTCCTGTTATTTATAATGGGTTACTGAACCCCTGGAAAGGTAGAGGACCAGGACAAGGACATTTAGATGCTAATCAGGTACTCAGGGTGGTTGTGCCAGGGTCTCACAAAGACAAAGAGGATTCTAATAGCCCATTAAGATTCTGAATAGGCTAGCTCGGTAGATACAAGGGGGGAGTTTCTGTTGAAACAAACAACTCTTTCTACTTCAGGAAGGCTCCTCCCAATGGGTGGGTCTTACCACAGAACAGTATTAATATCGGAGTTCTCGATCTAAATTCTTTTATTGACAATGACTCTTGGATGAGAGTCGAAACGTCTATTTTTCAAACTGAGTCCAGATGACTACAACTGAAGCTTTTATTGTATTTCTGTTTCTGTAATTTCTTTGTGATTTTAATGCATTTTTCCTGCTGTGTGAAGCACTTTGAATTGCCTTGTGTATGAAATGTGCTCTACAAATAAACTTACCTTGCCTTGCCTTGCCTTTATGTTAATCTATCAGTCGATCTAGGAAGCCATGAGTTGCAGTTTTAAAGTTTTAAAGCTCTCTGACTTCAGTTGTAGTCATCTGGACTCAGTTTGAAAAAATAGACGTTTCGACTCTCATCCAAGAGTCATTGTCAATAAAAGAATTTAGATCGAGAACTCCGATATTAATACTGTTCTGTGGTAAGACCCACCCATTCTACTTCAGGAAGGCTCCGCCCAATGGGTGGGTCTTACCACAGAACAGTATTAATATCGGAGTTCTCGATCTAAATTCTTTTATTGACAATGACTCTTGGATGAGAGTCGAAACGTCTATTTTTTCAAACTGAGTCCAGATGACTACAACTGAAGCTTTTTCTACTATGGAACACGCCTGGACGAATGAGGGATTACACCGACAAAGCTCTCTGACGTTCTGACGCAAGTGATCTAACTTGGTGTCGGAGTTGCTGGTGCAGAATACATTTTTATTTTTGTTGAGGTTTTGGCCAAAATAACTGCGTTTTTTTTACGTCACCGTGCTCGCGAAACAACTTATTAAAAAACTCTCGCCTAATCCAATATTTAGAGGTCAGCATCCAAACCTTTGACCTTACAAAAACATTTGATTTAGTCCTGGTGAATATGACAACAACAATAACAACAAATATATACATAAATATACATAATTGTACATACATAATTGTGACCTGTAAAAGCAAGATAGAACAAGCAAAATATCTCACACCACTAACACGAAAGGAAATGAAATGAAAAATAAAAGCCAATCAAAGCAAAGTGAGGCGAGGACCCAATTGAGCCTTTAAATCAATAAAGAGATAACAGATATTTTAATCAAAGGCATATTTCCTTGTTTGGCTAATGCTTCTGCCGCCACTGTGCACATAATCTTTAAAGGCTGAAAAGAATGCATAATGCGCTCCCAGTGAGCCACTCATCCATACACAAAACCGGAGCAGTCAGCAGAAACCCACACCAGCCCGGCCTCGTGCACAGACACTCCATAGACGCCAAATTACATTAAGACAGCCTTATTAAGGGCAAATTGCATCCTGTAAACTAGAATATTATTTCGACACACACATACCACCTCCACACACACACACACACACACACACAGCAGATTTAACACTGCCTTGCCCTGTGCTCGATACATATTGTTGTAAACAGTACTATTAACGTGTGGCTATTTGTTGGACATGCAGCCTTCCTCTGGCTGTGCCTAAAGACTTCCAATGAAATTACAGCGGTAACTGGAGCCCCGCTGCTACGCTAAACTGTGCTCACACCGGGAGTAGCAGTGGTGAGGAGACTGGATCAGATTGCAGGGGGCTAATGGGTCAAATACCACCTCACGCCAAATTGAGCAATAAAGAGCACATTTAGCTCTGTGTTGTGATGGAGTGTGACTGGATCTAGGACTAATCCAGTTCATCTGACTGCATAAAGGTCTATGAGAGAGCATGTAGTTACAGTGCATGTTAGCTTGCACACTAGCCGGGTGTCGTGAAGCAAACAGCAGCAGCAGTAATGGTGATTCATGCCCTCCGTTAGGCACAGTGACAGCGGGCTTCGATCCCTGCTCAGAGCGCTGTGGCCGGGCTCCGGTGCACGGACATCATCATAACTGCTCAGGGAGTGTTGGAGCGCTGACATATTGATCTGGGTGCAGTTAGGAGATTTGATAGATTGACCTCATACCAAAGACAGTCAAACTTAAAGTTAAACAGTCAAAGGAGGAGACCGATCAAGAAGTCTGGGCCACATAACATGTGAACTGGGTTTAGCTAGTAAAGATTTAAATTAGATATTGAGCAGTGAGGGTTTTTTAAAGAGCAGTGCATATTTTGTTCGGTGGCCTCGTCATAATAAATTCTTCAAATAAACCTTTGTGCATATTCATTAAGGAGCAGGTCAGCCAAAACTACGACAAAGTCTAAGGAATAAAGTCTGGCGGTAATGCAACACTCGGATGTCAACCGCCATAAAACAACAACAACAACAACAACAACAACAACAACAACAAAACAAAATATTAGTCTTTATTGGGGATTTGAGGTCAATAGACGATATGCTAAAAAAAACAAATATCGGCCCAATATATCGACCAACCAATATATATCAGGTTGTCTCTGATTAAAATAATGTATATCAGTTTTAGACCAACATAACATAACATAGAATATCAATAATTTAGTCATTAGCACAAAAACTTCAAGCTACCAAGTAAAATAGAGCAAACAACATTACAGTAAGTAACACACAAAGGTAAAAATATAAAGTAGAATCTATTCCCACCCCCTAAGTAAAATAGTGAGCAGAGCAACTCATGAGTCGTGAGGTTGAGTGTAACCTTGTGGCTTCTTTGGGCCCTGTGGGACATTGGGGCCAGGAAGGACCAGGAAGGCTACAAGCTCACGCTAACGATGGAGGAAACTGTGTCCGGTCGGCTGCAGCCTGAGATGGAGCAGAGGAGCCTGCACCATTGTTCTGCCAACACAGTGACAGTTGGTGATTTAGGACCCAGGCTTCTCCGGAGCGTTAGGAGCAAGGGAGGTCAGCGAGAGGCTCCACAGGCACCCTTCAACAATCCTACCCAAATCCCTCCATCCATAAGATGGCAGAATGAATCATGGCTGACCCAACTGGAGGGCTGCTACTGGCCCCTCTCCCCCCTCCTCTCCCTGAACAAACATGACAAATCTGGTGTTTATTTACTTAAAAAGACTTGGGGAAAGAGCAAAGGGGGGCAGATAAAAACTGTGTAAAATCAATACAGAGTTAGCATTCCTGCCCCTCTGCTGGTGCTCCTGTCCTAGCAGCTCTGTAAACTGCTGCTTTGGGCTAATAAGGACTCCAGGTGTAGGGGCGCAGGTGGTTCAGGAGGTTTCACAGAATGAGAAGTAAAAAGAAAAAAGGGCGAGTAAAGCATTGGCCATTGTAGAATACAATTACAATGTAATATATCAAACTGAAAAATATTAATGTCATTATTGTAGTGGGAAAACAATAGGGACATATCCATGGGTTTAAGTCATGTGACTTAATTGTTGTCACTGCATACTGTTGCCTATACCCGTTGTTAGATAGTCATGGAAAACAGGGCATTAAATTGAAAATGATACTTCAAGAAGACCGAAGTTGTGGGCTTCTAAAGTGACAAGTCGCTGACAACATTTAAAGCAACTTGCCACAAGAAACTTTTGTGGACATTTACAGCTAAGCCTCCTTGTCCACAAGACCCCTGCACCGGACAAACCCTCAAAACTTTCAAGAGCACAGACTTTGTGTGCGGGTGAGTGACTGTCTGATCCGAAAAGATAATACCCGGACAGTTAAAAATTAGGCTTGTTAAAACTGTCTGCAAATAGGCTAACGATTATTAGCATTGCCACACAATAATATGTAAACTTGCATTAGCCAGCTGCTAACTAACTGCTCAGCGCTCAGTCTGGAGTAATTTCTGGAGTAAGTGCACTGATCCCTCCTGACCACAGTAATCCATTTCTGGACAAACAAGGTCTTTGGAGATGTTACAGAAAAGGAATTATTTGTTTTTGTTGGCAGAGCCCAGAGTGTAGAATACAGCTTTTGTCCTCAAGATGGCAGTAACAAAAAGTGTGTGACATTGTGACGTCGCTTGATGTTGTCCCATGAATAAACTGTCATAATTTAACTGAAAATTGTTAAGTACATGGCCATGTTTCGTGCTTAGCCTACTGCAATGGTAAGTGAAGACATGAGATACTGGTCTTCAGCAGAGCGGCCAGCAGACCACAGACAAAGCATGTGCTCCGCCTCATGACAGGAGAAACAGATATGGTCTGCTCTCGGGCAGAAGGAGAGTGGCCATCAGACTGAGCCCGAGAAAGAAATAGCAGCAACAACCTGTCAAGGTTTCTGTCATAACCTACATCATGTCAGCCGCCCATTTCATCCCATCCCTGCAAACCGTGCACGCTGTTGTAGCCAAGACTGAAAGGGCTGGAAAATGGGAGTCATTGTAAACCATTTTCTGGCCTGAAGCCCCCACCCCTACCATCGCCTCCATCTCCACCCTTCTTCTTCCCAACTCTTCCTCAAGACAAATGGCTCCAGGGCAATGACAGAGTGCCTGGTCCACAAATCACTAGCGGCCGGTCTGCTCGTCCACTGCTTCCTCTTTCCTCACTGCCTCCCCCAATAGCCAACCTCGCCCCTCCCCGCCCAAGCCCTCCATTAGTCATGTGCACACGGGCTGCAGCCAGCGGCGTAATTAGACAAGGACAAATCGCCGGCCACGGACACGGACGGGTTTGGCCGCTAAATAAGGCCCCGTTACCATACCGACCTGTGGGCGGCAAGAAAGGCCAAGGAGAGGACCGAGGTGTGCAGAGAGATGAGGTGAGGGTCAGCACTGTCCAATACACCTAGAGATCCCATTGGCCCGGCCTGATGGGAAAACTAATTTACAATCATAAAGCATTGTACCTATCCACCCTCCAAACACCTTCAGATCTTAACCTCTCCACACAAATACATCTTCAACACCAATAAGTCGCAGTTTAACTTACTTTTTATATAGCAAACCATAACATAATTCATCGGCAATATGAATACTTAACAAAAACTTTGTGCCAGTTCATGCTTGACAACAACTTCAGGCAGAATCAATAATAAGACTAGAGCACATTAGATGTAATATTACAACCCCGACATTACCAAAAATGAGAGCCAGTGGAATTAGGTTATATTTTTGCAAAGAAACTGCGGTCAACAAAATATAAATTACTGTAAATAAGTGTAGCAGAGATTTAATCCACAGAGGAGTAGCAGTAACAATTGCTTTGGCCAGGTCAGAGCAGGAACACATTCCCTGGACAGAAGGGGGTTGAAAAAATGACCACCTCACAGGCCCGGCACGGTTCACCAGAGCAAACCTTATTGATCTGCTTCCTAATTTCTTAATTAGTTTTTATTGGATTTCATAATCGTCATCAGAAGACATCAAAAGAAACTCGAAAGCCAAGCAAGATTTTGTGCAATCCTCAACATAATTTCTAAACTGTGAAAATGAAGTTGGGTATTCAATTGCAAGTCCCCAGCTGTGAGTGCGACCCTATTTTTTTTTACTTGTACACCAGGGCTCCTTGGACAGCAAATGCTGCACAAACACACATTTCTCCCATGTGCAGTAACTGATGTTTAGCATTGCACATTTTCTGCATGATCTGCTGCTATTTGTCACACTGAGGCTCTTTTTTTCAGTCCTGCCACACTTGTAGAGTTGGACTATACAAAAGCTGAGGCAGATACAGAGATACAAGAAAACACTCTTCCGTGCTGAAACTCATTTTGGTCAAAAGGTCAGCAGTGATTGCTGCTTTCCAACTTTGCCAGAGATAAAACCTTTGCATTCCTGGACTTTTAGCTGAAATTGTGCCTCAGCGTCCTGCTTGGATTATGTCCCATTTGAAAGAACACTTTGATAACCAATATTGCATAGGTACGAGCACTTAGTATGCATTCTCTTAAAAGGTACCAAAGGCCTTTTCTCAAATCCAAACACATGGAGAAGTGGGTCGATTAGACTCTGAAAGGCAGTGTTTGTGCCCTTCCACTTTCCAGACCCAAAGTAAATCTTCTTGCTGGCAATAATCTAAATATGAAAAAAGATGTATTTATTTTTTAAGAACCGAGCCCTTTCAAACAGATTTGAAAAGGGGGAAGGTTCAGCCCAAATTTCTATTTAACAGCTGAATATGTACTATAAAAGAAAGAGCTCTAACTACTAATGGTGTAACCTACAACTACATTTAGAATGACATTCATGATTGATCTCCTAATACAGGAGTCGCCGACCACCAGGCCATGGCCCACAATGAGGCAGCAGGCTATCCAGGCTAGCATTTTTTTATTGATGGGGCCCCTTATTAATAAATAATAAGTAATAAGACCATATTTTAAAACTATGGTTAAGGCTGTTGTTTTGGATCCCACCACCTTCCACCACAAGTCCTTTTTAGTTTAGACAGGTCCTGGGGAAAATAAAAGGACTGCTGTCTTTAAAAATATTTTTTTTTTATAATTTGAGGGTTCGAAATATTTTCTTTAAGCCACTGAAAAATGTCGTAAGATTTTATTGTACTTGTCCTTAATAACACTAAGTCAGGCTGAGAATGACACACTCCTCATTGTTACAAGGCTAATTATCTGTTTCGGCCCAAAAGCTTCCTCTTATGTTCCGGTTTTGTTCATGTCACACAGCGGTACATGAGACTCACCATGGGACACTAACAGTACTAGCTTCCCAGTGAAGATGTTTTTGGCCTTGATCAGGGGGCACATCGATCCTTGGTTGATTCCCACTCAGATACGTCTTATTTTATTAGTGGCTTCGGCCTTCTGCTGCCCCATTCCACTGTGATCAATACCAGCATGGAGAAAGACCATATTTTTCTCACTTTTAGTGCCTTAACGCTGTTTAACCGTTTCACCTGATAAACGACAGGCCCTCCCCAAACACTGATTTCCTATTGATTTCTCCCTCATTCAGCCATCACTCCCTTGGTCGCCCACCCCCATTGTTTTATCTCCAGTTATCGCCTTTCGTGTCCCTATGCACAGCCGCTGCAGCTCGACACAGAGACGACAGCTCTGCCACCTTTACACATGTTGTAGTAGAGGCTAAAGAGAGTTGTATTACAGCCGTACAGTTTCCAGGTGGGCGACTTTACATTTTTGGTAGTGGATCAACCATCTGCTTGTATCTACGGCGATGTTATAGCTTTAGCTGAAATGTTCTACAGCATGGCATTAAATTTGAACATTTCCCCAGATCTGTGGAGAGGCAGGCGCACTCTAAATAAAACGGCATGTTTTTTAAGGATTTCTTTCAGCAACAAAAACATGAGTGCATTTTTTTGATTGCATAAATGTGAGCTAAATAGGTAGATGAGAAAACTGGAAAAGAAACAAAAATGACATTGTACAGTGTAACATTTACATTTTTGTTTGTTTAGGGATGCACCGATACCATACTAGTATCAGGTATGCTCAATACCAGAGCCGCGTCTTGTTTCACATACAGCGCTGAGCGCTCGGCTCTGAGCTGCGAGAAACATAAAGAGTTCACATTTGTAAACTGCACATTAAACTCAGCGTTCTGACAGACTTAATCACCTAAATCAGATGTGAGTGTCACATAAACTATGAAAACATTTAGGACTCTTGTCCATATTGGTCAAGGTGTGGCTGTAGTTATAGTAAAATATACTTATGCTTACTGCAGTTAGCGCGGAGCGCACATAATCTGTCTTAGAAAGAAAGAAAACAACCCTCAAAAAGGTATGACTCTTTTATGTGAAAAGGGCCATATTAAAAAAGGCAATATTTTAAAAAATCTACAATAAGGGTTGAAACCCATAGAGAGAATTTTATAATCTTGCTTCCTGTTCAAT
Source organism: Eucyclogobius newberryi (assembly GCF_026437365.1). Taxonomy (NCBI): domain Eukaryota; kingdom Metazoa; phylum Chordata; class Actinopteri; order Gobiiformes; family Gobiidae; genus Eucyclogobius; species Eucyclogobius newberryi. The sequence continues at coordinate 28,422,636 of NW_027315801.1, forward strand.
GGAACACCTGTGAAAATAATGCCATGTATTGGTAGCGGCAAGAAATGAAAGTTAAGTATTTGGTTCGGGAAAAAAAGTGGTATTGGTGGATCCTAGTTTGAATCAAACATTGATCTATTAAACTAGCAGTGAGACTCTTCTTCAAAGGCCAGTCATGATAATGACTAAATGGATTTCTTGTTAAATAAATGAAAGCTGGAACAACATGGGCCTCATTCATGACACGTATTATGAACACATTTGCACTTAAACTGAAAATGTTCAGGAAGAACCAACAGTCAGGAGAACTCTCTTTTGTAGAATATTATTACTCTTAAAATGTTGATTCCTACTGATAGTAGGAACAGATAGTTGAATATTCTTATAAATAATTAATTTGATACAAAGAGTGATCAGGGGTGATAGAGTTCATTGAGACACCGGTCTGTCCCAGGTCCAGTGCCCTCTGAATGTGCCACTTACAATAACCTCAGCTCAGCTCCCACTGTCAAACTCTCCATGACCAGAGCGCACTCATCTCATGATTTAAAAAAGATGTAAGCTTTTGTTTATTCCATTAAGTTTGTGACATAAATATACTTTCACTGATTACTATCAGTCACAATCTATCACTTTTGTGGGTGTTTTTAAATATTTTGTAGTTCATTAACATTGAGCTGTAGTGTCTATGACTCAGTAACACTATCTGGTTGAGTGGTCTAAACAGCAGCACAGTCTCTGTGCGACCGGCCTCAACCCGATGATATCCATTCCTGACAATGACAATTTGCTGAATGTCATCCCAGTTCTCACCCACCATTTCACGCTACACTGACCTGTCTAATCAAATAAATTTAAAAAATCCTCTTTAAAATAAACGGTTTAATCCTTTTTTAGGGTTATCAAATCAGCGGCATAAAGTAGCTTCAATATAATCTTTTATCATGATATTTGATTATGAATATATCACACTTAAAAACGTGTAATCGTGACAGGCCTACTTATTCATTAGCCTCAGAACACTACTATAGCTGCTGGCCACCGATCCTGTGTGCACGAGAGGGATACGGAGCAGGATAAAGTGAGCCCTTGCAACAGATGCCATGACAACTTGGAGGCAGACAGCTCCATCCATCATCCACCGAGGGCCTGATGATCGAGGCAGGGCTTGGACCAAGGCACAGGATTCACTGGGACGTCCAACAGGGCAACACACATCCACTTAAGCACTTGTTCCCCGTCTGTGCTCTCAGTGTGGAATAGATTGTATCTTTTTTCTTTTTTTTAAAGTAAATACTGTTCGAAGGGTTTTCATCAAATATTGTCTCATTACAAACAATTGAAACACACTTTTGTATCCACACAAACTTGCATTACCTAATAACATCTATACAGCAATAAACTTTACAGCCTATAGATTTATTGCTGCTATAAGTGGTTTTAGGGCTATAAAGCCAAGTTGTCTGCATGCACAAATGTTAATAACATAAAAACTGTGAAAACTCCAAATTAGGCTTCCAATTCATAAACTGCAACTTTATGGCTCATGATCAAATTAAAAGTGTACAATGACAAACAGGGTCCAGGCACATTAGGGAACTTTACAATGATGTTCTGATAACACAATGTAACTAAGATGATAAAACTTGGTAGATAATGAGAGCGTCATTTTATCTACCAAATGTCACCTCACCGCACACCATATCCACCAGCCTGTGCCAACTTCTGCGCTGTAGCCAGAGCTTGAGCACCAACTAGTGTATGTGGAGTTCCACTGCTAAGAAAGCCTACCCCAAACACATTAATCATGAGCAGGGGAGTGTAAAATTCAATCGGCTCCTTCCATCCATTTCACATGAAGCAGACTGAAGGCCGGCCTTGTAGTGCCTTAGAATGGAGGGATGAAAAAAGAGGGGGAAAGAGAAAGAGGAGCTCCCCACACTTCATCAGAGCCCCTACTTCATAACAAATGGAGTGTCTCTCTGGTGGAGTAGTGCCATCAGAAACACGCGTTCTCTCTATCCATTTAATCCTGCGCGCCGGAGGAAGGGTCAGGGAGGTGCTCGCAGCCGCTCGCCGCTTCCCCAGTCACACAGTAAACTACCTTTTAGGAATTGTTTCTCAATAAGAAATGATCAGTCCATTTATCTGCACCGGGCGGGCCTGTCTCTTCACCCAGACCTCCAATATTTTTCGTTTGACCTGATCAGGGCTATAAACTAGGCCGAGACACTTTCAATTTGTCACCCTGGGAGGCACCTTCCAAGTCCCATGCTACTGATTGCATCCTCCCCACAGATGTAAAAATTCCTCCCAGGCTAGAAATCTTTTATTTATTCTTTTGTCATGCAACTACACCTGCTTAAATATATGAGACGGCAAGAAATATTCAGCTGAGATGATACCCACTCACTTCTATTCCCCTTTACAAATGTACAAAAACATTAAATTACTTGTGTGTTGTAAAATATATTATTGTAAAATTAGATTACTCACAATATCTACTATATCATTTGGATTGTTTTCTTGTTAAATACTGAAAACGTCTTCATGACCAAAGACCTTGTCAACAATACAATGCAAATCTAAATTTCATCTTATTTTGTTAATTATCATTAAAAATAAGAATGATTTCAATTAACTGATGTTGAAAAAAACAAGCGTGCAAGCCCAGTAAATTGGTCTTGTAAACTGGTCTTTCTTGAGGTTGTAAATTAATTGAAAAGAAAAATATTAACCCCAGTGTTTTCTTTCAAAACACGAACAAACTTTGAACAGGGGTCATTACAATTCACACATGACTTGTGTTCCTATAAGAGCCTCTAAAACGGTTAAACATTCCTTAAATTGGATAAAACGTGTCAATGATTTTACAAACACATTGGGAAAATAGGTGGTCAACACATAACACTACATGATAAAGCTGTTTTGGCCTTAAGTACTAAGTTAATACACAATATAGATCGTTAGGCAGAACTTACCTACAAACAAACTCACCTTGTCCACTTTTCCTTCAGAAAACACCTCCTTTTGACAAAATGTTAAAAAGCAATATGTCAGACATGTTTCTTGATTTCACAGTTACAAAAAAAGTGTATAAATGTACAAGTCTACAGCAGCTTTTTCTTCTCCTGACCAAAGCTGAATAAGTACACATTTTCTATATGTTTTCAAGTTGTTTATCATCCATAGTTAGCTTACAGCGTTTATGCTAATTGTTTTAGAACAGGGCCTGTGACGTAATAAGAGTAGTTTACCTTTCATCAAGAGAAGGTTGTCATTCATTGCTCATTTGTCTTGAGCAGTTAATTAATTAATTCATTAGTGACAATCAATTTACAACATTTGCCTGATAAAACGGCAGTAATCAAATAGAGAGCGCGTATATTAAAGAGGAAGTCGGTACAATAAAAGTGCGGGAAAAGACGATTGTCGGCTGCGTCACCTGGATGACCTCATCACGTTATCTCTCGCCAGACTCTACTTCGTTTTCCCGTAGTGCATCATGGTAGTAATCATGGAAGTAAAGTAGAAATGCAATCAAATATACATGATGATGCAAAGATTAAAAATGTAGAAAAAAAATATATATATATCAGACAAATGTTAATTTAGTTATTTTGGGAACTATGGGGCAAGAGATATGGAAATGTACTAAACGTCTAAATTATGTTGGAACGGTTTCTGGATTAAGACTTTCTCTGGGGATGATTAACCTATACATTCTTATTTGATTGCTTTGATTTCTTTTGCAGTTATTTCAGATTTTCATTTTGTCCAATACGTCCAATTTCTAACTTCATATCACGTCCCACTTAACAGAATGCTGGCTATTGTGATGTACTAGCGACACCTTGTGGTAAAACTGAGTATTTCCTGACACAGCACAACCTAGAGGTGAACGGGGAATAACACTGTCCTGCCCCACTAAATTGCATGCAAGTCTTTAATAAATTCCACTGAACAGTATAAGATAAGATAAGATAAGATATGGACATAATGCTTTATTTGGTGAGAGGAGAGAATGGCACAAAGAGTATTCTTCTACAAGTACAGCAGTTACACAGTTTTGCAGATCTAAGTGTCAGCACAAATGAGATTTGAAAGTTTTTTCCTCTAATAATATAACTTCAAGTACAGTAGATTAATGTATTTAACCTAGGTGCAGTTTAACATGCAACTCGTCATTGTTTAATCTGCAAGTTTATCCCACTCTGCACTAAAGTGTTTTGCCCCGAGTCAAAGTACAACTTTTGAGTTTACCTGTATATTGGAACAAGAGGTTGAATGAAAAACATGCAGGGATAAGTAAAATTGGGTGTCCTTATGGCTTTAAAGCTAATCTCATCAAAGACTGAGACAGTATTTTGTTCATGAAATGCTTCAGGCAAAAACAAAACAAACATAAATGTCAAAGCTACATGCAGAAAGTAAAATATTGCAAAGTCTCTATTTGCTTTCATCAAAATGTTGGCCAGTATGTTTTACAAGTTGTGGTATAAAGGCAAGAATGTGAGTTGGCTTGAATCTAGAGGTCTTTTGCAATATGTATACATCTGACAACACGAATCGTAACAAAATATTGTGGATTAAAAAAATACAGGGTGGTAAAGCAAGTCAGCCACAGTCTAAAATGCACTGAAAATAGCTCCCACTGCGCGTACTTACCGATACTTCCCATTACTGATTTTGAATATAATTTGCTGTGAAGTTGCACAATAGTCATCAGTGGCATGCTCAGTATACAGTATGTGGAGAAGCCTTGTGTAAATGCTAAAAGTTCTGATTTCTTTTATGATTTTGTGTGATCATAAAACAAATGGCACTTTGTCTGTAGGTTTAAATCACAGTTTTACATTTACAGTGTTAACATAGGATATTTGCACATTCCATTGTCTGGAAATGTGAAATACACTGACTCAAATCTGGCACAATATGGTGACAAGGCTGTTTTCTTCGAGCTAGGTTGTTCAGAGGCATTTCAAAAGTAACAAAAGAAATGGCTATTGAAATGTAAATGTGTTTAATCTGCATCAAATAAAAATGTGTAGCTAAATCAAATTTACATAGGAAGCAATTATAAACCTAAAGGCACTCAGTTTAAGTCAAAGTGAAACACCCTCACACTCAGAGATCGTTCAATATTTATCATTCAAAAACAAAACTACAAGCTAAAAAAATACTGAAGCCAAGCCCCAGGTGGTGGTGGCACCTTTACATGGCTCGAACCTGCTGTAATTATATAAACATTAAGATTTACCTGCTATTCTAAACAGTAACAGTTCAAACATCTTCTATTACTTCTTCTCATTGTCACAGACAAATCAAAGTAAAGGAAGCAGCTTTTCATGCAGACCAAATATCAGTCATTAGCTTCATTTTCAGCACAGATCCATGGCGTGAATGGCTTGTGCACAGGGACCATAAATATGGGCTATAATACATGTTTATACACCATTAAATGGAATGAAGAATGGTGGCAGCTGGAAATCAGGGCTTTCTAAGTAAGATGGTGGAGAGATGGCAGAAGTTACAACACCCGGGACCTCTTACTCGCCAGTGAACCGTGCTGGAACCAAGGAGAAGGCACAGGTCAAAATCAAATCTTAACAGTCATTTCTCATGATGGAATGTTATGCCTTTATAGTTGCAATATATGAACGATCCTTTTTTCCATCAATGTATTACATAAGAAGGCAAAACAGTGAATAAGTCAGTTTTACCCTTCAGGTATATAAATCTTCACTAGTAAACCTTTACAAGACTGTGTGTGGGGCACAGAGTCGAATAACTACCGAATGACTTTTAGTAGAAAGATTTATTTTCGCACTAACCGTAGCCTGTTTGTAAAAGTGAGGCGCCAACTCGACCAACCAAGACGACTCCACGGCAGTCACGTCCCGCATGTAGTACTTTGTTGTTTGAACCACTTCATTAAAAACAACCCTGAAAAAAAACAGTAGATTTTTGTGAGAAAAATTAAATACTTCAAGATTTTGTACAAGACAAACATGACCAACCATTTTGGTGGTTTCTCTCCATACAGCACAGAATTGGGGTGAATATGGAGCTCACGGTCGTCACGTAAAGTTCTGTGGAAACATTTATGAAAAAAATTACAAATTACTGGGTTTAAGTTGAATTGTAGATTAATTTGTGGTTTTCTCTTAATTGAACAGTTGAAGTGAAGTCTATGTTTACCTCATCAGAAAACAACTCAATAAATGTTCAATTGTATTGCTTTGTATCTGATTCATCTTAATAGCGGATGACAAAGGCCAAGAGTGTCTGGCCGAGAATTGAATGGAAATGTGCATTAATCAACAGTCAAGAGTAATGCATTACCTGTATGAACCAGAGTGGTGAATGCGGGCGGCATTGGCAAAAAACCCTGACACAATACACCTCAGGATAACATCTGGGTCACCTGTGAGAATAAGGGAATATGAAATATCTTTGTTAACATTTTATTACTTTTCTCACTCTTCACAAAGCCAGTAACTATGAGCTGCAGTGGTACACCTTCACTCCATATGAATGAAAAAATTGAAGTTGACCTATGAAGTTAATTGCAATTAACTTATCAGTTAACATGCATTTATTTAGGCAGGAAACGAGAACCCACAGTAACACAGAAAGGATGTAGTATTTTAGAAGTCAACCAGTCATTAATTCCTTTTTTTATTAGTCGACTAATCAAATTTGTATTATTTTTGTTAATATATTCTTCATTTCAATTAAATGTATTTTTTGTTACGCCCGAAATCACAACAGCAGTTGCTTTAAAGAGCGACAAAGAAAAACTGATTAAACAATGTTCATAGGAAATTACTGGTATGTCCCAGTAGAAATAACAGTGTTTAAAGACAGGGTGCCATCAAGTGATTATAGAACACTCTCCGAGGAGTGATGGGTTCATCTCAGAGGGTTTTTAAAAGAAACATTTATCCCTCTGCTTTTAACAACTTTTAACTGGGCACTTAAAAAAACTCAGACCCTTCCTAGTTGAAAGAGCCATCATATCTCTAATACCTAAAGAAGGGAAGGACTCGACTATACAGATCCATTTCTACTCTGAACGTGGACAATTGCAAATACACCTTATGTCTAAGAATGGAACAAATACTTCCAGATTTACAGTACTCGACAATGATCAGACACAACTTACTAATAAACGAAATTTCCCCATGTGTGGACAATAAAGGAATATCTTATCTTAACAACAAACACAAGAGCACATAAGGCGATCCTTACACATAATGATTCATATGCAAAAACAAAGCTGTAATAATTAGTTTGGACGCTGAGAAAGCTTTTGATTCTGTTAGCTGGACTCATTTATTTAAAGTAACAAAATAGACATCTTAAATCGCACAAATGATTGAGGCACTTTACAATGGTCCAACATCAAGCATTCAAATCAACGGTCACCTGACAAACCCACCGACTCTGGCTGTATGCCCCTCTTTACTCAACCATAAAAACAATTTACTCTAATCCCATCAAACTATAAAAATGAATGTTTTGCTCAGATTTCGCTATCTGTTCTAGGCTCTGTCAATCTCAAGATTTGTATGGCAAGGCAAAAAAATGTGTATCTAGTTCAAAACTCTACAATTATCAAATGAAAAAGGGGATCGAGGTTTACCTTGTCTGAAAAAGTACCGGTACTTTATTTCAGCTCAAATCAGGGTGTTGCTTCTACTGTGTGACCCAGAATATGAAAAATAGCGTAATGTGATGCGGGAGTAAAGCAAATGACAAATGGTTGAGTCAAATGTGTCACGTTTTATCATAGCACCGTGTCAAACTGCCCATTATTCACAAGGAAAGCCAGGGAGCAAACCATTATCAGTTGTTCTGGGACTGTCCTGTGCCCAAACTATATGACTGAAGGTAACAAGGGACTGCAGACTGTTTTTGACACTGCCATCCCACACCAACTCTGTACTTGGGCCTCGAAACTTCTGTCATGATAACCGTCAATGGATACATTTGGAGTATACTTCTGGAGGCAACGAAAAATACCATTACTGTACTAAAAAACGGATAACACAGGCTGCTTTGTCAATCGAGGACTAGACCAAAAAAAACAAAATTATAACTGACAGTCGAAAAATTGAAAAAAGAATTACATTTGGACAAGAAAATGTATCTCTTTGACAGAATTGGACTCTTTTTTTTTTTTTTTAGATGTCACTTTTTCTTTTTACTTTGCTCTCTGGTCTTGTTCTGTGTTCTGTATTCATTCATTTATTTACATTTTTACATTTTGATTTACCAATAATAATGCCACTGTCTTTGTTTATCTTGTGTGTTTTAGAGCCAATATACAGTAGGTTCAGATTAAAGGATCAAAATACAATTATTTTAATAGTCCACTAATCATAATTATATCAATCAACTACCTCACTCAGCATCAGTAAGTATTGATAAATGCTCGAACCACAAATATCTTTACAGACATACCTTCACTGGACGTCTTTGGCACCTTAAATTTGTTCATGAGACGTCGCAGCTGCTCTCGTACAGTCAATGCTCGCAGCAGGCCCTTGTAGTTGAGAAAGTGTTGCTGGCACCACTGGGAACTCTTTTGATGCTGGAAAGACAAACGTAACATAACTAATAGAGAAATATGCGATAGTTATAAAAGCTATACATAAACGGTTTGAACTGTGAACGGTTGGACTGAGTGAGTACATTAGAATGACAGCTCACGCTAGACTTTGAATGAATATATATGGAAATGAATGCTGAGGTTATAGGTGTCAGACAGCAGGCCAAAAAGAAGTCATACGATATGAGATACAAGAGGACATGAAGCTGGCTGGTGTAACAGACAATACAAAGCACGGTGTTAAAAGGAGGATCCCTGTGTAACTCCTGAAAGAAAACATGCACTAATACTACATTAGGTCAAATATTATTAAAAGAATTAGCACTTGAACTAACAAATTACTTGAAAATGAACACAACTGAAACATTACCTTTATAAATGCTTCATAAACATTTAGCATCGTGAGGTGGTCTCCTTCTGCTACAGCAAATTTCCGGTGCTCTCGAGCCTGTGGGGTGGAGATAGCACAAGCCGGAATATACAGACAAAAGTGCTGAGAGGGTGATTCATTGAAATGTTTTACCGGGCAGATTTTGCACTTACCGCAACCTTTTTCTGGTTGGGAGGAACAACAAATAAATTCTGAATTTGCATCATCGCTGCGATAGTGACAATTTCTTTGGAGCACCCGAAGTTTCCAGACTCAAGAAGCATCTTTGCAAACATCGGGCTGAGGGGAAACTCGGCCATTCGCAGCCCCATGGGATCGGTCAAGCGGCCGTAATGGTCCAAGCCTGGGGAAAGACGAAACCAGTTAAAAGAAAAGTCTAAAGTTCATTAAATCACTCTCAGTTTTAGCACGATTACAGATTTATTGTGAAATTTACATTTTTTTGACAAGACACTAAAAATCGGCTGTAATAAAGTAAACCTGACTAAATCCATCATGGCTCACTGTTAATAATGACTTTTAATAATGGCTGTATTCAATTATATTACATTTGTTTAATCACGTGGAATTTCATACCTCCCAAAGCATACAGCAACTCCAGTGCTTGAACCATAGTCTGAGCGGGCGGAGGCTGCAATAAAAGGTTACAAACTGTTTATTTGCATCTTCTATATAATCACAAATAGTCATCCAACGATTCTCTTAAATATTGACGTATTGAGAATTGGCAAGGGACTACTTCAACTAATTAAATTCTATAAGAACATTTGATTTCACAGTGGGTGCACACATTACATGAGGCGGTGGCAGCAGAATGCGCTACTCACAGAGAGAAAGCTGAAGCGCAGCACATTGTCGATGCCTAATGCTTTGAGCTGCAGGATGACAGGAGCCAAATTGGTGCGCTGCATCTCTGGCACGGTCACAGCTGGCAGTTTCTCATAGTCCTCCTCTGTGAAAAGGAACACGAGTGGGAATCAAAGTCAGTGCATTTTCTTTTCTTATACTTGGAGGTAGGTAGTGATGTAGTGATGTAGTGATGAATTTTGAAGAAAGTGTTCTTGCAGAATGATTGCGACATACGTATGTACCGGTATTACGTCATGTTGTGGACAATTTTGAACAGGTTGATTGTACTTTACAGTTTTAAATCACTAATCTATTCATCTCTGTTTATATTTGAGAAAGCCATTTACCTGTGTATAACCTAAAACATTTTCCAGGTCGGTTTCTTCCAGCTCTCCCGGCTCTTTGACTTGCCGAAGCTTTGGAAATCGGTGTAATAACCAGCGATTCGAAGGCAGAGCGAGGATTATAGGCCCGCAGTTTCACAAAAGCACAATCGATGACAAACACTACTCCATTTATCGTAATAGAAGTCTCTGCAATGTTAGTGGCCACCACAACCTACAAAATGCCGGTACAAATGATTACATAAAGAAGTCATGGTAGATATGGCAGTTATAGTTAAATTGTAGTCCAGAATCACCTTGCGCACTGAAGAGGAAGTCCTTTCAAACACCTTCATCTGATCAGCATAAGGCAGTCCAGAGTACATAGGCAAAATTCTGAGGTGTTTCTTCATGCCATATCGAGACAACGTTCGGGCTTGCTCCACTAGAAGAGACACTACTTTTTCCACCTCCTCCTGAAATATTACAGATATAAACCAGAATAAATTAAACACATTATGTGCAATAGAAGAACCCCAGTTCAACCAGTAAAATTACAGTAACAAACCTGCCCAGTAAGAAAAGCCAAAACATCTCCATCATCCTCAGTCTCATGAATCTTAAGCACTGTCTCCACAGTAGCCTTCACATAGTCCGGTACAGGACTGTAAACAAAAAAGACATTAAAGAATAATCACTTTGATGACATAACAGACTTCTTATGTCGGGATAGTAGTTCTATACCTGATGGTGTAGAAAACATCCACAGGAAATGTGCGTCCTTCAACCGTCAGAATGCCACATGTGTCTTTGCTGGCATCACCAGATTCATTCAGGTTGAAGAACTCATGAAATTTCTTAGGATAAAAATATTTGTTTACAGTTACTAAATACTTCTACAGTGTAATAACGTGTTGAAAAGCTGTGTGTGTGTTTATCTTCTTAAATTAAAAGAAAACAGCAGCGTAGGTAAATTTGCATGTATGGATAAGATACTTTTTATGATGAGATGTTTTATCAACCATTTTAGCTGACTCCTTTTGTTCTCAACATGCTCAAGGCCTGCTTTTGTCAGTCTTTCATCAGTATTTGTCAGATGTCAGATCAAAGTGACCTGACCTGAGATATTATTGGGTAATTATTTTTTATGAAAACAAGCAAATCTACACATTTTAATAGTGCCGTCACCTTGGCATCCAGGGTAGCAGAGGCTACAATCACCCTCAGGTCCCTTCGCTTCTTCTGAATCTAAGGAATAAGCAAGTTTTACACTTAACATTTTGGCAACAAGCACAACTTTGTTATTCCTTTCAACTGGCAATTACCTTCTTTAGTAAACCAATGCCTATGTCTGTAAAAAGGGTTCTTTCGTGTGCTTCATCCAGCATCAAAACACTGCATATGAAAATTACAGTCTTAGAAACAATGCAAAAACTGTTATTATTATTATTATTTAATATCATCACACCTGTATTTTTTCAAGAGAGGATCAGCCATCATCTCTCGCACCAGCATTCCATCTGTAAGGAACTAAAACAGAGCATAGTAATAAGATAAAAAGTCAAAGTGAAAATGCTACACAAACATTCAAACTACCTTTATTCTTGTAGCTTGGGGATCTGAACAGTCATCGAAACGTATGGTATACCCAACCTCATGGCCCAAAAAAGCACCCCGTTCCTCTGCAATGCGACCTGCCACCTATGATCACAGTAAGCAAGAATATTACCGTGTAATTCAAGATATCAGCCAACGAGGGTTAGTGTCGTCACTGAAGTTCTTACAGAGATGGCAGCCACACGACGAGGCTGTGTCACCCCAATCACTTTTCCTTCTGCAGCCCAACCAGCTTCCAGCAAGTACTAAAAGGCATTGAGAGAAGATTAGACCTATACGAAAAATGTTTTAACTCTGCAGAAATTAGAATATTTTAAGAGTTTAGAAACAGACCACTAAGCAGCAGTACAAGGTCACGGCTTATTATACATGCACAATGAGCATCAATCCACTGCAGCACTTTGCACTCTTGACATAGACAACACTAACCTGAGGTATCTGTGTTGTTTTGCCGCATCCCGTCTCTCCCACAATGATGACTGTTTGGAAGGTCTCAACCAAGTACAAAATATTATTCCTGTGCTGAATACAGTGCACAAACAAATCAGTATGTGTAGGTGCAGTGATGTTAGTATTCCTAAAGCCAAATAATGAGTCAGTAATTGGGCAAAACCTTAAAGACGGGGAGCCTCTGCCGCTGTTTCTCTATGGACAGAGCAGTGTTGGGGTTGTAGATGACGGGGGATCCGGTGGTCTCTGAACTGAGCTCCCGTTCCTCTGAAATCCCCGGTCCCTCAGACCCTGCAGGTGATGGACAAGGCAAGACATATTGTGCTCGTGCAGGCTAGACAGACACATTTACGGATGCGTGTTGTGGAGATATATTAAAATAAGTGGTCGGATCTACTACCACCACTATGTATTATCAATGTGTTATTAGCGCTGCCAGGCGAAGTTCAATAATGATGATCGCGTGAAGCTTCTCTAAAGGCACAGCAGCACTGAATGAATGAATGTGCACTGCCTCAAAGTAGATCAAACGATAGCTTCAAACCAATGCATTGTTTATGGTATTTATGCACTTACCCGGCTTCCAAAATTTCTTGTTGGAGAGAGAAGCCGCCATCTTGGCTTCTGCGTCACGTGGTCCAACCGACAATGACGTCACTAGTGTAACTGTAAAACCATCTAAACTGATTGATTTATGGAAATTATGGATGGATCTTTAATATATTATGGATGATGGATCTTTAATATAAGTATAATATTAATGATTTTATTATGCTTACATGAATGGATCACGTCAAGAGACGTCACCCCAAAAAATACTTTAACTGCAAAATATAACTTTATTCTTTTGTATAATAAATAGTTTTACTGGTTATATAAAAATAATACACTTCTAATAATACAATGGTATATGCTCTAAATAAAAAGGTGTATGCCACTGTTGGTGTTTAGTGGAGTAATTTATGTTCAAACGTATAGTAGTCTCTATCAACAAATTGTATTATTTAATTTGTATATTAGCTGACTACAATGGTCTGTAAGCAAAGCAATATAATTTCAAATTAAGATAATTGTATTATACAGTAATCCATCTCATGTGAATGTTATTGTTACTGTTGGAAAAGTAAATATTAATTCCAATAAAACTGAGCATTTCACTAGATAAAAATAACAAAAGCAGATAAATGTTCATTTAAAATGGAGGTTATAACTCCCCGTCCTTTATTGACTTTTAAAAGAGCTGAAAAATACAATCCTTTTAAACATCAACAGTGAGAGTATTAATACAATGATGTTATGTCCGTCACTATAAAATACTTACTGAAAAATGTTACATCAAAGAAGATGTAACATTTGTACAAACAAATGTAATACTAGATGAATTTACAAACTGTATTTTATTTACAGATAAGTTTAAATTAAAACGAACATAATCTAAGACTTTTATTGCAGCATTTGTTAAAACTGAAAAACAAAAAATACCCAAATTACTCAAACTCATTAAAACCTTTGCACTTGCATTCACAAAGCATTGAATGGTTCGGGAAAATGTATTGCATATTTCTTTCCCTGGTGCTCAGATGAACAGTGCGCTAACTCATAGCTAGTTCTCAGTTTACAGGAAATCAAACAACAAATTAATGGAAAATGTCTTTCATGAAGCAGCTCTGAAATACAAAGATGACACAATGCTTTAGAAGATGGTGATCTGGACGGTTTCTTTCAACCAAAGATTACCATGATGCACTGCACATTGTGTTGTCATAATGAACTGCCACAAAGATGTTTGGCTTGACCAAAAATTATATTAAAGTCCATGGAAGAAGTTAGTCAAAATGTAGTGCTGTGTAAAAGATTATCCACACGACCTGAAAAAGAACAAAACAACCATCAGTTAAATACAAACAAAGGACTCAAAATGCAGTTGGTTTCTCAAATGCAAACTAATGTACAAGGAATCCCATATTTCAGAAGCTTGTACATGGACAAAAAAGCACTTGAGTGTAATTTGTATCGTATGAAATTTCTTACATGCTTTTCTAAAAAATATATATATATATATATATATTGTGGCTCAGGTTTTTGCCTGTAGAAATATAACCCAATTTAGTAAAGCGGATGAATGATTGTGTCCCCGGTGTGTCAAATAAAATGCGATCATCATCGACCAAGTTTCTAGTCTTTATAACAGTTGGTTTCTTACCAGAAAAAGAGCAAAAGATGTCATGAACCCTTCTTTAGTGAGTTCCCATGTGCCTCCATATTCTTCCTCATCGATCTGTTGAAAGCTGCTGAAGTATACATACAGGACCCCGGCATTTATGATGCAGAAGCTAAACAAAAAACAACCAGTTATGGCATTTGTATTTTTGTTACATGTATTTAAATAGACATAAGAAAATCCAAGCATATTTACATGGCTATTCCCAAAAATCCTTTTAATGGTGCAACGCCCCATATGACTCCCAGTATTACAGCAATAATCTGACGAAGCCAGTAGATCACATCTAAAAACTCGTCCTGCAAAGAAAGAAAATAAATGTGAACAAAGCGATACATACAATGTGTCCAATGATCGATATAACCAGAAGAGTTGTACAGTACACAATAATTGTATAAATAGCACTTCATCCTATTTAAATCTTTCTACTAAAAGTCAATCTTACAGACGGACTAACATCCTTGATAAATAAGGAGAAAACAATTGAATGAATGAACAATTGAATCACTAACCATTCCTCTTTGGGACCAGAACCTCTGCCGTTGGACTCATGACCAATTGTAAATTGTGTATATATTCAGTCCAAGTCCAATTTATTTGATTTCTAAATTCAAAATTGTATGCATGCTCTCTTTTATAGATCTTGCAACTATTATTCCTGGTTTGTGAATTCTGTTCATTGACAATGGCAAAAAATGTCTGATTCTCAGTCTGATTCTTTGTTCAGAATCAGAATCAGAATCAGAATCAGGAACTTGTCCTGGTGATTCGATGCAACACAAACAACAAAACATTGAACAATGACTACAAAACAAAACTGTTGTATTGTTGATCAAATTCTTTAAAAAGGGGAAGTTTATAACTAGTCCTTGAAGTTAAAGAATAAAATCAAATAACATATATTATAAGATTGAAAAACGCCAAAAATGACTTTTACTCAAGAGGATTAAAATAAGTTAAATAGCCATAACCCCATAATCCTTAGCATGAAGGCTAGCATGTTTTACAATTAGCTGTATAGAACAGCATTACATATTATTTGCATGGATTGCAAGTTTAATTTAGATTGTAGTACATAGTTTCCCTACAAGAACATTAACCACTGACCTTCTCCTCCCACACGGCGTTACTGCTGAGGGCTTTGGTCCATGTGGACTGTTTTATTCCTCCATTCGCCAGATGACTGTCTTCTTTCCTCTTTGCACTGCTCGTCATTTTCTTATATTTCCAAACTTAAGAGAGCAATATTCACCCCCGGGATCTCTATATAATTTGGTAAAGGTCGAAACGAACTTGAAGAAAAGTACGTATGTAAAATAAGTGGAGATATTATCCAAAAAAGCTCCGCTGAGCTGACAGATTTTGGACGATCACCTTAGAAGTCCATCGGCGCATGCGCAGTCACGTTTGACCCCAGTTCCTCAGAACCAATGAGAGAGTGCGACGTCTCAGTTCTCCAAAACACAGGGATAAACAGCGCCCCCTACTGGCATGAGCACATATCGCAACAGTTACACACACTTAAACCAGCGTAAATACATTGAAATAAAATAAAATAACAACACCCAGTGACAAATAGCCCCCTTCATCCACGTAATAACGATTTGGAGTTGGTCAATTATTCAACCAGAACCAGAAACGTTGTGATTTGATCAAAGGGAAACTCAACCGAGGGGAAAAAGTATATACTACAACAGAAGGACAGTCCCCCAATTAGGGTGGTCTAATTTTGAGGTTCTTTGAATGACCAGTAGGGGGCTTCTGATCTAATGAGCAAATGTCCTATGCCAACTAGTTCAGAATGGGCCATATCATTTTATTCTATGTTAATATAGTTAATAGTTTTATTATGGACTTATTTATTTTCATATCTAAGCCAAGACTTTGCGGGTAAAATGTGCCTATTGGCAACACGCTAGGCTGCCTAGACCTATAATATTGTACTTTAATTTGGGACAAAATTAAATGTATTCAATAAATAAATGTGAATATGAGTAGAATATGCGATATTTAGAATAAATATTAATATAATATAAGGGCCAGAAAGTACATGTGCATTGGCAGCTGTTTGACACCTGGACCGGGGGACAGGTGAGACGCGGTGGACAGTGGGCACACCGGGCACAGTGGGCACACCGCGGACACGCCGTGGGCACAGTGCAGTGGGCTTATAAAACTCCCTGGCCCTCACCAAACGGGACGGGATGTGACTGACTCACTTTTCTGTCTCTGCGGCGAGCTTCACGCCAACTCTACGTCTGTGACGTTTGCGTCACGTGCCCATCTCTTCCCTCTGTACGTCTGCCGTATTTTCCTCCTCTGCTCTGTCTGATTTACCGAGCGCACCAGGCGAAAACACAAGCTCAACACACGAGCACTGTGGGCCCCGTGTCACGTTGATCCCAGCTGCGTTTCAGAGGAGACGCTTTACCCAAGTTACCATCAGCTGCAGCCGCCTCCGTCTGCGAGCCCTCTGCGCCCGTAGCATTGTAAACTTTTCACAAATCAGCGCCAGCAGCGACCCGACACAAAGCCAGGTGAGTGGATTTGTCATTTCGAACTCTCCGTGCCTCTCCAAACTTGTGTGGCGCGCACCTTTGCGGGCTTTGGTGAAGTGGTGCTGGCCAGCTGTATGTCGCCTGCCTAAAATGGCGACAGCCAACTGGAGGGGAGAGAGAGTGGTCCTGGGCTGAGGTTGGGTTCTGCTCGGATTCTGCCTGTGTCTGTCACTGGGCTTTGAACGTATGATCTGATCTGAGTGGGCTTTTCTCTCAGCCTGCGTGAGCACGTCTGGCTGCTGCGCACGCCAATCAGAACGTGTGCCCAATTTAGGAATAAAAATATTCTTAATTCCATTGCCACTTTTGTTAGAATTTAATATAGTGCTCACATTTCTCTTACTCAACTATTGCACACAACAAATGTTCAAAATGTGTTGTGATTGTCACCAGAAATGTTGTTGTTGTTGTTGTTGATGGTTTTTTTTAACTTTTTCTTGGATTGGCAAATGCCTTTTGTGACCTGTTTAAATACTTGTGCCACTATCCTCTCTATCAGGAGAAGGTTGCTCTGGTCCCATGTGAACAGCCGCCTCAGTGTTGACGGTGTAACTCGGTGTAACTCAGAGGATTAGAGGGATCTTTCTCAGACAGCTCATTTGTGTCTGACATCCATGTGAGCCCAGACACTGTGAGCATAATCCAGGTGGATGTAGGCCTGCATCACACAGCTCACCTTTGAATCACTGAAGTTGTACCATCATCAAATTCTCAGTTGCCCTAAACATTTGTATGAATTGTTAGACTTCCTTAGGCAATACAATGAAAGGGCCAACTTACTTAGTTATTATGCACTTTTGGGTTGTTGCCCTAGTAGCTGATGCCTTCTGGGAACAGGCCCTGTAGATTACAATGCTGCTTCTTGGTTTTTAAGTCTTTGTCTTATCTTGACCTGTGAAAACGATATATCTATCTTTTAATGATTCTGTCTGGATTAGTCACGCTCAAATATCAAATTAAATGAATCTTCAGTATTTTAACATGTTTTTGCTCATCCACACCAACGTTGGTTTGAGAAGGAGCCTTTTTGGTTGTTCCTGAGTGTGGACCAGTCTTGTCGTGGCCCTCTCATGTTTCCACCGTGTGCAGGATTTGGTCAGCAGCAGTAGCAGCCTCTGCTCTGCTTGGCTGGTTAAGAGCTTGTGATGTCAGCCATTTTAGGTTGGGTAGCACAGAGCACGGTCCTCCGCCATTTTTCTTTCCCTCCTCTCTCAGCAACCCACTTTTAACGCGTGCACTGACCGTAGGCTCAGCATTGCAAACAAACTAACTCACAACTTTCCGCTCCTTGACCTGGGACCCACAATGGGAAGTGAAATGTAGACACACTATTTTTGATTCACATTATTTACAGAGGCCTCAACAAGTGTGAGTGGTGGCCGATATTTACTGAAATAAAATATCCCAATATTCAGACAGTATTATGTCAGGCTAGCAAAAAGTGTTAAAACATGTCTTTAAGTGTATAAGCTGAAGTTTAAGTGTCATACAAATGTGAAATGATCCATTTACACTTTACATGTTCTTGTTCAATCAGTTCTTTTTGCAGCATTTTTTATTCACAATATAACCGATTTTAAAATTTTGTATCAGCGAAACAACATTCACAATATTGTCAATACTTTGGTACTCGTCCCCTCTAGGTGCGAGAGATGGTTGTGACTTGTGATATTGTGATGGGAGCATTATTAGGTCCGGCTGGATTTTACTTGGACTTTCTGATCGTATCAATACATAATTTTTCATAATTGTGTTTCATCTTGCCTCCAGCTGCTGAAGGCTCTAGAAAAAAAGCCTCCAGAGTCACCAACAAGCTTGCTTAAGCAGATGACTGCTCCCTGAGCTTACAAGAAGGCGTCAACTCTGGCGACAGCGCCCACACCTAACTCGGAGACATCAACACCCTGCAGAGAGGCACTGAAATAGGAGCAGGGCAGTGACTCTCCACATACCAGTTCCACTGATGTGTGCAACAAACTGGCCTCAACAGAGTCAGGGGCTGCAAGAGCTGTGTGCTTTAGAGAAATGGGCTTGAAGGAGACGACAGAGAAATAGAGCGAGGGGTGTAGAAAGAGGGTAGGAGATGGTTGCCATTGGCGACAGTAACACACCAGTGGCGCTGCCGACCTGTCTCCCCTGGCCAAACTTGGATGAACAGTGAGAAGCAGTCAGAAACCAATAAAGTGCTGGTCTTATGTTACTGAGGAAAGTAACCAGGGGCTCCAAAGTGTGGTGCGGGGGCCAAACACTGATTGTTTGAATTATAATTTGGCCCTGGTTTGATTCTTCATGTGAAGAATTTAAACTATTTTAGATCGGGTGTGTGTTTTGTGCAACCAACTAAATTCTGCCTTTGGCCATAGTGTTGACCCATCAAAACAGTAGTTCTGTTTTTGCCATTGCGTAGACTCTTTGAGTTATGAGCACCTGTAAAAGGTTAGTCAAGTGAAATTGGATCCGCTAATCCGACTGCAACCTGCCTAGGACCACATAGAGGATGAGAGGACTATCACTGCACATAACACGCTGTATTTTAAAATGTTATCAGGCGATGGAACAAAGCAAAACAACTTGTCTCGGTTTGTCAGTGGGACAGTTTGACTTTGATATTCTAGTTCAGTAAACAAGGCTCGCAGACAGGCAGACACAAACACGCGCGCGCACACACACACACAAGCAGTGTAAAGACCACGCATAGCCCACCACACCCGGCACATCTCTGCACTCAAAGTCTCACAGGAAACCCACAGAAGCTAACAGACAAACTCACTGTCGCACCATGGTCACTCAACCTGTGTGCACCCTGTGAACAGTGAAGAGCTGATGCTGAGGTGAGTCAAACTGCATACCGCATTCCTGTGTGACAAGTCTTCTTCATTTTACATGCTAGTTATGGTCAGCATTGTTTGAAAAGCTTGGTGGGTTAGAGTCCGTATAGACCATCACTACCATTTTAGTCAACTTAAGTATGTCATAATTTGCACATTACTACATCCAGTTGTTTTAAACGAGGTTAAACCAGGTCAAAATTGGGACTAATAAAACTTGTGGCTTAGGGCTAGGCCTGTCTATTTTAATAATTTAGAAGTTGAGCATATTGTCAGAGAAATATCATGATAAACAAATATTGAAACTCTTGTTGTCGCTGACACCATAGCTCTAAATCATGATGCTCCCAGTAAACCATTTCCTAAGTGAACCACATAGTACGCACAATAAATGTTGAGTCTCAAAAAATATTGCTATATGATAGATCTATAATTTATTGAGTGATAAATCAATGGGAGTAATTATCGTGACGGGCATAACTAGGGCCAAACCTTGGATCTGAAGACTTGAACACCTGGTTGACTACGTTGAGTCCCTGATTCAGATATTATTTTACAGTCTATCGAATGGTGACGTTGGTGGCTGTGTTAAAGTCCGGCACCAGGTTTCATTAGGTCAGAACATTCCAGTTCTTGCAGTGGAGGCGGGAGGGGTGAGTACTGTGTGACTGTAGATCTGAGCGGGGGTTTGTGGGGTAGGGACTGGCAGGGCACTGGGCTGTTGGTGCTGTGGTTGGAGGAAAATTCCTGGCTCAAACACCTCACTGCTTCCTGCACAACAGTTCACACCCCTCGCTTTCCTCGCCTCCTCACCCTTATCCCATCCCCCACCACCCACATACACCCAACGGGACCACATGACTGATGGCTGGAATTGCCCACCCATAAACCTTTGTTCACGTCATGTGACCAGGCAGCCTTGGCAGCGCTGTGCCCCTTGATGCAGAACTGAATGGAAGGGGAGTGTTGGAAGGGCGCAAGGGCAGTTAGTCTCCCTGGGGTGTGTGCGTGTGTGTGTGTGTGTGTGTGTGTGTGTGTGTGTGTGTGTGTGTGTGTGTGTGTGTGTGTGTGTGTGTGTGTGTGTGTGTGTGTGTGTGTGTGTGTGTGTGTGTGTGTGTGTGTGTGTGTGTGTGTGTGTGTGTGTGTGTGTGTGTGTGTGTGTGTGTGTGTGTGTGTGTGTGTGTGTGTGTGTGTGTGTGTGTGTGTGTGTGTGTGTGTGTGTGTGTGTGTGTGTGTGTGTGTGTGTGTGTGTGTGTGTGTGTGTGTGTGTGTGTGTGTGTGTGTGTGTGTGTGTGTGTGTGTGTGTGTGTGTGTGTGTGTGTGTGTGTGTGAGAGACTGTGTGTGTGACTGTGTGTGTGTGGAGCATCACGTTCACTTCACTGGAGGAAACTTCAGTGTTTAACCCCTAGCTCTCCATCAACTCTGAAGTATTGAGTCTGTGTTTAACAACTACAGAGCAAACTATCAATATACTCTCTCATCTCTCGATTTCCAAGTCGTCACAGTTTGTTGTTGTGCTTCATCGCTGCTCTGATGTGCAGACAGTATGGCTGGATGATACAACACGGTTCATTTGTGACTCATTTCTGGAACTGGTAAGAGAAAAAAAAATGTAATGACAGATTTCAGATTTGAACAAAGATCAAGCTGTGTTAAAATAACTTGTCCTTTTTAGTTTAAAATATTTTTTCTATCCAAGCCTAAGTTTTCATGTCGGTGCAGAGTGAGTGGCCGAGTGATTGCCCCACAGCCATCCTCATAACCATCAGCTCCCCTCTGTTTTTGAGTAGAAAACACCTCAACACATGACACGTTGTCTTTTTATATATTCATTCAGTTGTTCGACATCTTGTAAATATCTTTTTTTTTTGCACTCGAGTTTCTGCTTAAAGGTGAAACTGCAGCTCGGAAAACGCCAGAAAATGCAGAATGCGCTCTCCTCTCGGTTGGGGGTGTGTCCGCGTGAGGCGAAGTGAGGCAGTGCTGTGTGTGGGGGAGGGGACAGAAGGGGAGACGAGAAGAGCTTTCCCCCCTAAAAAAAAACTCCAGTAAAGCCGCAGTTTGGGCTTTGACTGGTGCTGCTCAAACAGGAGGATTGGTGTCACTTCAATACCTGCTACTTGTTATCATCAACTGACTAATAACTTCTTAATGGACGTGATGCTGCCAACGCTGTATGACTTACTTTATTATCCTCCTTAATATTTTACTTTTCAAAGCTGTCGGTCGTTGTGGTTTGCTTGCAACAAATTATCAAAATATCTAGTTCACAAAAGGGGGAAAACTAAATCGATTTTCCCACTTTGCTTCCAGGACGCCCTCAAGCAGTGAGCGAATGACCTGAGCTGTGGACATGCCCTCCCATCCTCCAACCCCCACGTCTGGCCTACAGTGAACCAGAAACCGGTTTGTATTCTCACACCACCCTGACGACGAGCTGGTCACGCCATGGCCAGCAAAAGGAAGTCCTCGACCCCTTGCATGATCCCGAGCAAGGCCCTACGCCCCGCAGATGAAAGGGACCAGGATTCTCCCATTTATCTCGGGCCGTCAAGCAGTTTGGAAATCGATCGAAATAACGTCCTGGATGCAAGCGAGGAGGCGGAAACTGCAGAGGAGAATGATGGCACTTATACCTGTCGGCCTTGCAACTTCGAAACCTTGGATCTTAATTTGTTTTTGGACCACGTATACTGCGGGCACCCTGATTTTCGCGCCGACTCCAGCTTCCTTTGCCTCACCTGTGGAATTTCATCCGCCAAGTTTGAAGGGCTTGCACTTCACAACGCCCGGGTTCACCCCACCATTTTCAATACCTCTTTGCAACTGAAGATGAAGGACAAAAGGGCTGTGGTGGAGCAGACTTTACTCAACAGGACAGAGACTGGAAAAGATGTTGAGATTGCGATCACAAAAACGCCCATCATGAGACTGCTCAAGGGCAAATCCGAGGCCAAAAAGATTGTAGTCTCTCACAGCTTGGCGGATGAAGCGGAGTCACTTCCTGGGGCGAGAGAGACTGACCGGAAAGACTGTACTGCAGCACTGAGCGTCTCCGATCTGGTCCACAACGGCACAGCTAAAGTCATGCCCTCTGCCATACAGATAGTCAATGGGTCTGGAGCCTTGCCAGTGCTCAAGACTTCTGTAACTCAAGTAAGTATTTTTAAATTCTCAGGCAACTTTTTTTTCACTTTACTTTTTATTGCAATATTTCTTTATTATGTTTGTAGGTGGTGTCGGTGGTTCAGAACAAAAACAAAAACTCCACACCTGCTGCTGCATCAAATGTGTCCTCTTCATCATCACAGTCTTCTAAAAATCTTCCTAAGGTAATTTTCTTTCTTTTTTGTTATTATTTTGATATTGTTTTGGTTAGCCATAACTTAGTGCAGGGTTCTTGTGGGTCAGATTGTTTTTGCATTGCTGTGAATTCTGTAATAAAATATAAAAGGTTTTTACCAACATTGCCAAACTATAATTAAACTAGGACTTGACTAGTACCAAATCGGTCTGAACTGGCAAGAAGGCACAGCGGCACCTGAGCCAAACTGTGCGGAGTTTGCATGTTTCTCCCCTTGTCTGGATATCAACCTAATTTCCTAATTTTTAAATGTGGACAATGGAGACTAATCTAGTCTAACCAGAACTATCCCAGAATTAAACCAGGAAAAAACAAGAGACATTATATATTTGTATATATTTGAGAGATGGGCCACGGTGTTCAATAGTCTTCAGTGAGTAGTGTTTATTACTCACTAACTAGAAGAAGAGGTTAGCACACTGATTTTTCACACTTGTCTTAATTTGCCTTTATATTTGTGGAATTGCTAATTGAAGAGCTGGGCAGGTGTAACTACAGAGATCATTCTGTAATTTCATGTGAACTAACATTTTACTTTTGCATTCCAGGTGATGATTCCTTTAAGCAGTATTCCGTCGTATAGTGCCTCGATGGATGAGTCATCCTTCCTGAAAACCTCTTTTAGCAAGTTCCCGTATCCCACCAAGGCTGAGCTCTGCTACCTGACTGTGGTTACAAAGTTTCTGGAGGAGCAGATCAAGATTTGGTTCACTGCTCAGAGACTGAAGCAGGGCATCAGCTGGTCCCCAGAGGAAATTGAAGAGGCTAGAAGGAAGATGTTCAATACCATAATCCAGACAGCACCAGCCAGTTCACCCAGCACTGCTCAACACACCATAACCGTTCTGCCTGCCTCACTGGGGGCCACAGGCCTGCCCCAAATCCTCCAGGGGTCTTTAGTCAGCCAAGGCGGGATGATTGTTACACAGCCTATGATGGCCAATGGGATTCAGGTTAGCAGCGCTCCTGTGGCCCTGGCTGTTACACCCAAGCCTCAAGCAGCCGCTCGCCCCATGATGCAAGCTCGCCCTGCTGCCGCCCTGGTGGCGGACAAGGGTATTAGTATGGTCATAGGGACTGTAGGCAGTAGTAGTGTAGAGACCAATGTTATTAGTTCCAGTAAAAGAAATGGAGCCACGTCTGTTAATAATGGTCAAACAAGTGTTCTCAATCTTAGTCTTGGTAGCAACAGGCGTGCAAAAAACAATATTATCAATGGTAAACATAGTCATGTAGAGTCCCAAAATAAAAGCAATTGTAAGGTTAGCAGTGAAAACAAAAATGTCAAATCCAGTAGTTCAAGCATTTTACAAATTGACAGCACAGACCGTAAGAGCAAAGATGTACATGGCACAAATATTGATAATGATGTTATTCACTCCTCTGCCAGTAATTCTCCAAGCATCAAAATGGACAACCCTGCATCACCCTCCTCCAAATCTTCCTCGCCTTCTCCTGCAGCTTCCTCCAGCTCCATGTCTGGCTCAAAAACTCCTGTCAACCCGTTTTTGGACCCCAGCTTTTACAAGGGCAAGAAGTCACAAATACAGCTCGGTGCTTTGAAAGATAGTTTTCTGACCAACCAGTTTCCCGACCAGGAAGAAGTGGACAGGCTTATTGCTTTGACTGGACTCACTGTGAGGGAAGTTAGAAAGTGGTTCAGTGACAGACGCTACCATTTGCGTAATCTAAAAGGGTCACATAAAAGGGACAAGACTTCAACCAGTGCTCCAAGTACACCAGGGAGTGGCACTGCCAACAGCGGTACTCCTCTGGATCTAACGGAGACAAGTGGCACACCAGACGCTAAACCAACCCTGAACACAGCTTCCCCTCAGAGCCCGCCTGTGTCACAAACTCCCACCTCTCCCATCACTCCCTCCAGACGAGCTCCCAGACAACAGTCTCCTGACTTCACTGCAATACGCTATAAGGAGAGAGAACCCCGTCAGGTAACAGAATTCCAAAGTATTTTAAATACACCTGTAAATGCGGTAAAAGTTTTTGTACCGATTATGTTTTGGGGCCGCTGCTGTGTTTGAGGGTTGACTGTACAGTCCTTTCACAGAGAAAACACTATGTTTGGAGATGAGTCTGGTAATTTTCCACACTGATTTTGATTGCGTTGTTGTGAATTAAGTCATTCGTCCAGGAGTGTTCCTTTTTTTTTTTTTTCTCTCTCTCTAAATGTAGTCAATAAGATTCAAATGTAGCCATCTGGACACTGTTTTAGAAACACCAAGATGTTTCGACTTTGTCATTCTCAAAAAAGAAAAGTTCTCAGACCACAGATTGAGAATGACGATGGATGAATGTCAAGAAGTCTTGTTTTTGTACTGGTTTCCAGAACTTTAATCTTTTTCTACCATGTTGTTGTCACAAAAGTGGTGGGTGATATTGACAAAAATGAATATCTTTATGTTTTCAAGTATCCTGGAAACCCAATTCTAACAATATTATGTCAACAGAAATGTGTTAAAGACATCTTTGAAAATATTAGTCTAGGCTATAATCTATAATCATCAGACAAATGTGAAATGTCTGTAACATAAGGTAACTTTTTTGGTGTGCATTTTAGTCCATAAACTATATACATAGTCAATTTATACAATATAATCTACACACAATATTATATACAGTAGCATAACTATTACAAGTTGCTTAACAAGATGATTTTTATTTTGTAGGTGAAGGCACTGGAGGCGAGCTTTTCTCAAGACCCAGACCCATCTAACGAGGAGGTAGACCGACTCCGATCCGAAACTAAAATGACCAGACGTGAGATTCACGGCTGGTTCACAGAGCGGAGGAAACGCGAGGCAGCTGAGAAAAGGAGAGAAGAGGAGGAGCGGGCAATAAGGGAAGAGGAAGAGCTTGAAGAGGATGAAGAAACGCCTAAAGTCAATCCTATAAAAATCAATCTGAAAATGTTAAAAGTGACTGAATCCAAACAAGAGGCTGAGGCTTGCAAAAGTCCTGTTAATTTGCAAAACACACCGTCATCATCGCCAGGTCCCATCCAATCCTCGAAGCACTCCTCCACAGCACCCAAAACGATAGTGTCTCCCAAACCGGCAGCTTATAGGGGCAAGAAGACCCCTGAACAGCTGCATATGTTAAAACAGGTCTATGCCAGGACACAGTGGCCCAGTGCTACTCAGTACGACGAACTGATATCGGGTACAGGACTGCCCAGGCCCGAGGTGGTCCGCTGGTTTGGAGATTGTAGATATGTACAGAAGAACGGACAGTTGAAGTGGCTGGAGACGTACCAACACTCTGTAATGAGTGAAGATCTACAGAAGGGGAAAGAACTGGCTTTGCAGGCACATCTGGACAACTACGGCCGGCTGAACGAGTCTGAGGTATGGGAGCGAAATGTCTAGAGGCGCATGTATGTTGTTATTGAACTTGGCCATAGCGGTGTAGTAGGGCTGGGGGATGTGACTATAAAAATGAAATTGTGATCTGATCTGTGTGATGTGCTATTGTTGTATTGTGATTCCGTGTTTCAAAGAGGACATAAGGATATATAGTATGAGCTTTTGGTGGTGTTCCCTCATCACTAATTTAGTAAATGGTGCGTTTCGATGATTCATAAAGGTTTGAGTAATCCTTTATTACCCTGAATTCGAGGCTCGAGTACACCAACCCCATATTCCGCGCACCAACATCCTCTTTACGTTCTTTGTGAGGGACAGACAGAATCACAGTGAAATGTAAAGATTAGAAGAAAAGCTTTAATTTGTTACCACTGAGACTTAAAAATACTCATTGTACATGGATCATTGTGAAAGTCATAATGTGATGTATATAATTGCTCCTTTCAATTTTATTGATTGTGGCATTTTTTGTGTCCAGCTCGAGGAGTTGACAGAAGGCAGTGGTTTGACGGGGGACCTGGTAAAATTCTGGTTTTCCACCAAAGCCTCTTCACTCCTGTTACCGCAAAGTGAGGCCACAAAGCCTGTTGTACCAGGTTCAACCTCATCAGATGCCCAACAGCCAGGATCCGCGTCCCCTATGGAGCCACAGCGTGGAGCAGGAAACGAGGAGAAGATGGAGCAGTCTGTGTGTGGTGTGTCCAAAATAGACAAGTGAGACTGTGAATCTGACGTGAAATGGTCCAGATGTGATGATGTGAAAAGATCAGACACATTACGGGCCATATGCATATGGCAGCTGTGGTAGAAGCAAGAACTATGGGTAATCCAGAATATAAAGTGGAATGCTTAATCCTGAGTAGATGGTGTGTCACTGCTTTGCATATGGGGTCGCAAATTACAAATGCCTGATTTGTGTGATTAGTTGGAATGCAATAATTAAAATTCTCAATTCATTACTGTAACATTTTTTTTAACATGCTTGGTATAAGAACAATTATGTTCATAGTATGGAAAAGTCGAGGCCTGTTAAGTTGAAACTATTTTGCAGATGGCCTTTATGCTGGAATCTGAAGGTGCTGCTGTTGCCGGATCACAGGGAAAATATTGAAGAAATTGTTTTCTCCCACTACACAATATCCTCAATTCCCATCTTTTCTAGTGATCACCAATTGCACACTTTGATTATTTTTTTTCTAACTGACAAAAGTTTCAGAAATCTAATGACAGTGGAATAGCTCTTGATAGAAATGTAGTCATTTAAAGCTAAATGAGCTCTATAGAGGCTAATATGGGGTACTGTACAGCTCTTTGGAATAGGGTGCTTGCCTTAATGTCAAACATTATCATTCTTTTTTGTTCTTTTGCACTCAATCACTTTCAAATCATGATTGCATCCTTTCTGAATGTGCTAACATGTGAAACAGCAGCACTGATGTCATTTCTGGGCCTGTAAGTTTTTTGAAATTAGTTTGATGCCTATCATTCAAAGATGTACATATTTTTGGTAAAGATTTAAAAAGCATTCATCGTTGCTGAATAAATTGTCCTCCAAAGAATGCAAGCATCTTGTCTAATAAACTGACTTTTGCTATATTTGTATGTATGAAATGTTTGTGTTTTAGCATTGAGTGCTGCTTGGCGTTATTGATGTCTGAAAATAGATTTAAGGTTTTTTTTAATGTGAAAAATTGTTTGTTCCAGCAAGCTCCATGGTATAATGTAATTTTTTTTACAACACTATTTGCAAAATAAAAACTTGTAATACAGTGTCACTGTTTTGTTAAATATATTTCTTCACAACCATACCAGACTTTTCAGAGAATAAGTAGACTTGAATAAACTTGAAGTGGCAAAGATAATTAGGTGACTGAAATTTGATTTCCCTTGAGTGTCAAAGTCACACTCTGCTTTTATTTTAAAGAAGAGTAAATATTCTACCCATCTTGGGAGAATATACTGTGTGTAAAATATCTAATACCGTCCAGGGTGTACCCTGCCTAAGACCCAAAATCCCTGGGATAGGCTCCAGTCACCCGCGACCCCTAATGGGAACAAGTGATAGAGACTGAACAATTTAACTGAATCTGTAATATTGAGCCACACAAACCTTTAAAGCAGTAATTATTTTATTTACTTTTAGGCTTGATTATGTTTTATATGAAAGGCAAAATTATAATGAGTACATTTCCTCCAGAGTTTTAGGCACATTACACAAAGGCATTTGTAAAATCAGACATTTGGAAACATAGTGTAGACAAGGTAAGACACTGACGGACTCTGCCCACCCAAAGGTCTTCTGAAGTCCAGTTGATTGACATCTAAAGATTGTGAGCTCAGGGAGACTGTCAGGTGCGTAGTTTCACTTGTCCTGAGCAGAGCGACCCGAGTGAGTGTGCAGGTGTTCAGACCTAGCTGGTCTTGTGAAATATGTGGCCAAATTGTGATTTACAAAGACAGAGGCATATGGACACAAGCAGAGAGGTCAGCAGTAGAAGATGAAGCTTTGGAGGGAGAGCTTTCCACACAGACCAAGATAAAATGACATTGGGATAACTCCAACAAGATGGTACATGATTTGGGCGAGGACCTGCATATTCCCTCCCTTCCCTGCTGTTTTATCATAACAATTACACTGTATGGCTTAGTCCCAGTGTATGGTCAACCACTGATTGAGAATACTGAGTTTTACATATTAAAGTACTCTTCCAACACAGTTCCTAACATAAGTCTTAATATTGACAAATTGTTACATACAAACTTGGTCAAGACTTCGAAGGCCAAGACAAAATCCAGGTGATGGTCAAGCACTTTAGTCCACTTACCCATAGCACAGAAGGCGAAGTTTAGACAAGTACAACAATTCCCATCAGGAACGTTTATGGGCGGTTCTGAATCAGCATAATGACTAAGCATGAAGCCGTTATATTTAATGTCTCAGATTCCCAGGGCTGCAGTTTACCATAAAAGGCATAATCTGATCACTCAGTCAACAGAACAACGACAAATGAGGATAATGTACTTGGGTTAACATTTACATGGGAATATTTGTAGCTGTATTACCAGTAGTCACTGTAAAACAAGCTATTAACAAAATTGTTAAAACAACTAATGCCTCCATGACCATATCTAAAAAATAATTATGTACAGCCAGTAACAAGTGTACATGGTCAGACGTCTAGATAACATTAAAAAACATTATTTATGTTTGATTTCATATGCAATCTAAAACCTTTGGGTTAGTCCCTGATGTTCAACACACCTGTGTTATGTCATGATGCGGAGGAAAAAAAGACTGAAGAGAAATTAAATAGGTGTGAGATTGGCTTAAAAGGTGCCTGCGGTGCAGAGAATGAGGGGTAGTTTGCAAGAATGTGAGGGGAAAAAAGGCCTGAAAATTAAACTCTGGCTGCTGCCTCAAGGCTGCTGCACAAAAGCAAGCTACAAATTGCCTGAAAAATATTAAATGACCTCCAAAATCAACATAAACTACATTGGAGGCACAAAGAAAAGAGACAATAAAACAACGTACTGAGCCCTCCTGTTTTACACATATACATAAAAGTCACATTATGAATGTTTAAATGTTTAAATAATTAGAATATTAAAACAGAGAAATGAGCTCTTTAAGAGCAGGTCAGCTGCTGCTGTTCTCTGGACAACAGCACAGCAGGAATAAATACAGTACATACTTATATATTCAGTTTTGCTAAAATGAGAAGGGCAACTAATTTAAACTGCTCCTTTTCCTTCCTCCAAAGTAGCTGATGTGCACACCTTTAACAAAGGAGATGTCCAACCCCCACAACACCCTAGACTTTCAGCCGTTTTGTTCCAGTAAACATAGATCACTTGTTCTTGTTTGCAGGACGTCCCACCTCTGTGTCCGAGCTCCTTCTCAGGAGAACAAGAGGCCGGACCAGGGCTTGGGCAAAAAGGCTGATGGTGGGGGTCTGGAAAATGAGAGCTGCCTGAAATGTAGGCCAAAGCGATGGTGGGCGTTTCCATGGAAACAGTGTTCACAGCAGTCAGTGACATCATCAGTACATGGGTGGGGGGGACATCCTGATTGGCTTGGACTCAGACGCGGTTCTCTCCACCCACTCGGGCCCCACGCAGCATCCTACTGCAGACACAAAGACTCAGCACAGGCTCCTGTGTGAAACACTGTTAATCATGATGCTGCAGCACACACCTCCTGTTCTGTGAGTCCATGTGGTCCAACAGTGACTGCTGGGACAGTCGAAAATTGTCCATGGGGGACTGGTAACGCGACTCAAACGACCCCTCCCTGCCCCTGTAGCCTATAGGCTGGGACTGAGCAGGGGACTGAGGCAGAGGAGACATGTTAGAGGAGAGTGACGACACAGAGCCGAACTCCCCCAAATGCTCGTGGCCAGAGGACAGGGCGACGGGTGACGACCCCGCAGCCACCAACGGACTCAGAACCTCTCCATTCTCATCCTAAACGAGAGGAAAATGTACAGCACATTTCAATGGCCAATAGCTTTAAAATTGAATATTTAGTTTTCTTTGTTTATAAAATTATTATTATTTTATTTTTTAAGCAATTTTTATTCATAATACAATAAAACATTATAATCCATTCAAATTATTTTTTTTACCCGTAAAGACTAAAAATGAATCCGATTTAAAAATAAAAATTTACAATGGTCGCATCTTACCCTGCCTCTGGTCTTCTCCATGTAGACCAAAAGTGAGGCCAGCTCCAGATCCTCATTGAAGCTGTTCTTCAGAGGTACTGACCGGTAACCTACAGAGACATCACATTAGAACAAAGGGTTACAAAATAATGCATTTAACAAATTTATTCTAAACACAGATTACGATTAGTGGTAATATCACACAATACAGTATAGATTGTGTTTATTTTCTAGAACTGGCCTGATCCGGCAACAACTGATCTTTCTTTGTCTAATTGTGCTAAATCTGGAATATTTTATGTTGAAGCTGTTGCAACACATTGATTAATATGCAATGTCCTAATTCAAATAAACAAAA
Source organism: Eucyclogobius newberryi (assembly GCF_026437365.1). NCBI lineage: Eukaryota > Metazoa > Chordata > Actinopteri > Gobiiformes > Gobiidae > Eucyclogobius > Eucyclogobius newberryi. The sequence goes on from NW_027315801.1 coordinate 28,454,239, forward strand.
TAAATAAATACAAAATTTCACAAAGAATATGTATTTTTAATACTTTTTGTAGGATTAGTATGCATTACCATCTGGTTTATTATAATTCATATAAATAATAAGAATTAAATTCATAATTTCAGATGGAGTCAGGCTTATAGCATAACTTGTTTTATAGTTTGGACAATATACCTTAAAAAAAATAGAAAATAATGACTACACATAATCGCAAACAGATTATTTTATCGTGGTACCTGTCTTGAGACCCTGAATGGGGAATGTAGCCTGAGCCAGGAAATTTTGGTCATTGAACATGTCGATTTCATAGACAACGAAGCGCAGGAAGGCGAAGGCAGAATTGCACACAGTGAACTGGAATGGCTTTCTCGGCCAAGTGGGGTTTAGGCCATTGTCAGCTGCAGAGGTGAGGGGAAAAAAAATAAACATATCTATTTAGTACAATATTTTCCACTAGAATTGTATGAACTCAAAACAAAATTAAAATCGTCCGCCTTCAAGTAATTCTTTACCCTCAAAAAAAAAAAAAAAAAAAAAATTATTGTATTGTTGTATTACTGCTTGCTTGCATATATTACTATTACTAATACAAATATTACTAATACAAATATTACTAATACAAATATTACTAATACAAATATTACTAATACAAATATTTATATTTATATTTTTATATTTTTATATTTTTATATTTTTATATTTATATTTATTTTTATATTTATTTTTATATTTATATTTATTTTTATATTTATATTTATATTTATATTTATATTTATATTTATTTTTATATTTATATTTATATTTATATTTATTTTTATATTTATATTTATATTTATATATTTTTATATTTATATTTATATATTTATATATTTTTATATTTATATTTTTATATTTTTATATTTATATATTTATATATTTATATATTTATATATTTTTATATTTATATATTTTTATATTTATATATTTATATATTTATATATATTTTTATATTTATATTTATATTTATATTTATATTTATATTTATATTTATATTTATATTTATATTTATATTTATATTTATATTAATATTAATATTAATATTAATATTAATATTAATATTAATAGTAATATTAATATTTATATTTATATTTATATTAATATTAATATTAATATTAATATTAATATTAATATTTATATTTATATTTATATTTATATTTATATTTATATTTATATTTATATTAAATATAAATATTAATATTAATATAAATATAAATATAAATATAAATATAAATATAAATATAAATATAAATATAAATATTTATATTAATATTAATATTAATATTAATATTAATATTTATATTTATATTTATATTTATATTTATATTTATATTTATATTTATATTTATATATATTCCCACACGTTTTTGCAGTAGTTTGGACAACTTCCTGTTTTTCTAACAATGAGGGAACAAAAATATCTGTTGCTTTAAAAGTCAAAAAACATCAAAATAAGGCAGTCTTACCTTCAGAGTCTGTTTTTTGCTTGGCACTGTCGTACTCTGCCCCACAAACCTCGATCTCAATCAGAGGACAAACAATTCCTCGTCCGTGTTTTGGTAAATGGCGAGCTCCCAAAACCTTAAGTAAATATAAAAGGGCGATGTTTAAGGTTGGCCTTTTCGACCTTTCAAAGTTAAGTTACAATAATTTCAGCAGTTCAAATCAATGAATAAAAAGTATATATAATAATAAAAGAGCAAGAATATAGATACAGATGTTAATCCTTAAGCCGTCATGTTATCCAGTGATTATTGTGTAATTATATAATCCTTTACGTTGAACTACAATTTTTAAACTTATATACTTCTTTACAAACATCATATAACAACCTCTATTTGAAGAGACACAGGGTCCACGGTTCGAAGTGTGTGTCTATCAAAAGGATCAAAGGTGTCGTCCCTCATGATTGGCGGCTGGAGCACATACCCGCATCGCCCATTCAACATGAACAAGGCCTGGTTCATCTGCATCGGTTTATCTAAAAGGAAAGAGGTGTTAAATAAAGACACAATAAGTACTTTTATGTGACGGAGTCTGGATTTTCTTTTTTTTATAAAAGAAAGTCAAACCTGCAGTCTGGAAATTAAGTGCCACCAGTTGAGATCCACATAGCCACATGGGCAGGGGGTCGTAGTTCGATGAGTCTAGTCTTTGGCCTCTTGGGTAAATCCTGGACAGTTGTAAACGATTGTACTGTAAAAACTTCTTCCCCTTGATTTTGTTGACATATTTTTCAGCCTTTGTTTCGGGGAAAGATGACATGTCTCGAAAACAGGCTCGCTCCGTGCCGATCTCTGCAGACAAAAGATTGGGATTCAATCATAGAATAGTACACAAGTATCAAGTGATACAATAAAATCATATGTTTTTTAAGCTATATAACTTATGCTTACTTTCTTCATCAAAAGGCACAGGTCTGCAGTAGATGACCAGGTCAGAGAGTTCCAGCGCAATCTTCTTCCTTCTCTCCATCATCTTACCCTCTTCCAACTAATGAAAATCATGAAAAAAAAGACCATTATTATACACACTACATTAAGTATCTACAAACCAGTAAGACGGGGTTAATTTACCTTGGCCTCTGAGGTCATTGCCACCTCCCGGATCTTCAAAACCCATTGGTTGAGTTCTTCTTGGCTGTTAGCAGCGACATCCAACACTGGACCTAGTCTCATCGAGGGATTTGGTGCAAGAGAGAAGACGTGCTGTCGACTTCCTTTACCTTCAGGCCGTATAGCTGGACACATTAATAAATAATAAAGATGAAAACAGAAAAGCTCCAAATAAATGAAAATTCACTTTTCTCCCTTCTAAAATAAAGATGAAACTATTGTGGCAACCAAATACACCAAAACAAACAGTATGCTACAAGTGCACCGTAATACCACTAGGTGGAGCCACAAGCATAGACAACTATAGGGTCCTCAGTCCAGAGCAAAACAATAACAGATTCAATATATTTCAAAATTACCATCACTGCCAAGTTACCAAGACCAATTACTAAAAGCTACAAAATGAAATAAGAGACCCAAACCATATATTTTCTGGCTTGTTACAATATAAAGGGTCAGTTTGTACATCTGTCCAGGGGAAAGGAGGCCAGCTTACCAATGTGACAGGATGACACATCAACACTTCCTCTGAGAAGATCTCCCAGGGGGCTGTTTTCTGTTACCTCCTGCTGAAAGAAAAGCAAGTAAAGTTTTATTTCGAACATGTGTCTAAACCATTATTTAGAGTCTTTTTCTTACAGCTCTGTCAGGCTCTGCGGCTGTGGGAGGAATTGCCTCGACATAGTTGGCAGGAAACCACAGCTGCTTTTTCCCTCCACAGTCACCTTTCCACCTTTGAGAAAACAAACATGTGTGACAAAAGAGCATGAAGATTTGTAGGATAAACACGAGCAAATCAAGTATAGAGGGTCAATTACCAGCCTCCTTCCTGTTTGTCCACGTTGCTGATGATGGCGTTCTTTGTAAAGGAGAGTTCATCATCTCTCTGAGCTTTATACTCGTACATAGCTTTAACCGTACACTAAAAATAAGAGTAAATAATTATGTTTCTGTTAAACACACCAACAAAGTCACAAAGCACCTACTTTGAAAGTCGGCATTTGATTGGCCTCAACGTAAAACCCAGGGTTTCTCCCCTCATACAGTGATCCATAGTCAGGCTCCTAGAGTGATTGAACACAAGTTAATAGTCTAAAAACTAATGAAACATTTATTTTATTACCGTAAATACATTTTATTTAATTTTCATGTGATTCTGAACTCACAGCAGTGCCTATCTTTTCCAGTGTGTCCTCATTTATTGGATAGCGGAGCTTCATTTTGCGATAGAGAGGGTGCTTCTCATAGTAGCTGATAAGATCGACGAGGCTGTCAAACTCTGAGGTTCCCAGCACCACAGTCTGTCCCTCCTGCTGCACACGGCAGTGCTTTATCTTTCCCTCCGCTCTGTGACAGAGACAGACATAATGGTCAGGGAGAAGTTTGTCTTGTACGGCTTTAGCAGATGTGGAATCCATTTTACCTGAAGGAAATGGCAAAGGAGTTTGGTTCTGCTCTTTTTCTTACAAGAAACGCCCCGTCACGTGGGACTCTCATCAGCATGTTTTCAGCCTGGCTCCTCGACAGGTTAGCGTGGTACCACCTGAGACAAACACATATCATTAGGCCAATAGTGGAATTATTATGCTCAATAATCTAAGTCGTTACTCACTCTTTGCTCTCATGGGCATTGGTTTGTGGCACTGGCTCAGTCAGTTTCATTTCAAACTCATTGCAGCGTAGCGCCACCTGCTGGTAGTGCCCAATAAGGGCATATAGGGTGTCAAATACCAGATTGTCTGTTAGGTAGAACTTTGGGGAGCCAGCTTCCTGTCGTGAGTGGATACGACAATGTTGCACCCGCCCTGAACGCCTGATAGACAAGAACAAAAAGTATATTTCATTTGAACTTACATTTACGGGATTTAATTTACATGTGCTGTAGTTTTGCTGTAGTTTTGATACAGGTTAGAGTTAAATATGCTGCCTTTGGTGTAACAATAATATATACAATCAATATTAATGGATAGGATGTTGAAACATGCAAGTTCCACACACATTCAGGTCAGTTCAACTAGAGTTAATAAAGATTCCTCATGAAATGTGACCATGTAACATGTAAATTGAATCATGTGAATGGACTCGATCTCACTTTTTTCCCTTCAATGAATACTTTTTTAATGTTCTAATTGTATATTTTTGTGGGACCATCCTGGTTAGATAAAGAATTTAAAGAGATAAATCATACAATTATCATAACATAATTATCCTATAATTTTGTGGTTTAGGGAAAATAATTATGTGACCGAAACTAATGGTTCAAGTTAAGGACTAGGAATATTATGACAATCACGTTCAGAGCCTCACCAGAAGGAAAGAGTGTAGTCCCCCACAAAGGTTTCGCTCTCACGAACAAGAAAGGAGCCGTCAGGTGCACCAGTCTCCAGACAGTACTCTGACAGCAGCCGTTCTGCGATCTGCCGACCATCACGACCTGCACCTAGTTTACCATGGAACCACTTTTCCGTCACATGTTGGTCGACACCGTTAGACACCTGGGACAAACAGAGCCAGGCTAACATTAAGACCAGTTACCAAATGAGTGGTGTATGAGTGCTAAGCAAGAAGTTATCGGTAAACTGTTGTCTGCACTGACCTCTCTGTGCTCCTCCTCGTCATCATTGCCCTGATTATTCGATGTCTCTTCGGAGTAGTAGATTTTACTGTTTGTCAGGACAAAGAAATGAGGGTACCACTCCTATGGGGCAAAAGACAAACAGATTTCAAATACAACCAAGATTGATTCCTTGATGGGGTTTATTTGTACATTTTGAAATCATGATTTATTTGGGAGAAATGAACCCTACTCACATGGTTGATTGGGTCCTCGAGATACAGAATTCCATTTTTGATAGAGTTACTGATGTCGTTCTCAGAGTATGGAGTGGAGGTGGACACTTCTTCGTAGGCACTGCCCTCTGCAAGTTTCTTATGCTGTAAAGAGAGGATTTCAAAGGGTGAAAATCTAAATTTACAACTGAATAGTAAGGCATATTAATGTGGACAAAAAGATAAAAGAAAAACAATACTGTGGACCAGTTACATAGTTAATACATTCGTTCCAAAACGTGGCATGAGTTGAGAAAAGACGTTTTATGGCTCAAAATGAGACGAAAAAATGTTCCATTTACTGTTTTTGATGAAAAAATTATGACTGTTTTGTCAAAACAGTTTCACATCAGCTTCTGCTGGGTCAACTTTAGTAAAATTCTAACTAATAAAAAGAATAATTGTTAGACAATTTGCAAAACAATTGTTAATTGCAGCCATAAACAACTAAATTGACTGATATTATTAGATACTTTGTGTTGATAAAATGTGCTATAAATATAAAGAAAGATTGCATGGGATATGATAATTAATTGTAAATGTAGTTTGTAAAGCCTACAGGCCGAGAAATAAAAAAGGAAAAGGCTGTGGTTGCCACTACCAAATACATTTATCACCGTGCAAAAAGTCTAAATTTAAATTGAACATGCAACTATTCCCTATAAACGTGAAAAAGTATGTTTCAGAAATGCACTCCATTGCAATCATAACTATTTATGTTTATACCACAGAAACTGAGAAAACGCATTTAACGATCGATATAATAGAGCAGGTGAGGGCTGACCTTGATGAGGATCTTTCTTTTGAGTTGATTTGGAGAAGGGAGGCCATCAGCCGCGATATCCACCGCTTTGGTCAGCAGCATTTCCCCAAAAACCTTCTTAAAGAATGTGGCCATGTTCCTCTGCTGCACGATGCTACAGTGGTCCTCAATGGACAAGATGATAGGATACCTGTGGGAAAACATGTGGTTAAGGTTTATTTGTGTCAGCCATTACTTTTTACAAAATAAACAATATTTATGATTTTTAAAAGAAAGAAAAAACAGATTTGAAGAGCTGTAGTTTACATTAAAGACACTCACTCAGATGTAACAAAAGCGTGCTCTTTGATAGTGTTCAGAACATCACAAAACTTTATCTTTGTGGTGAGGGTGTGTCCGTGGTAGATGACTGGCATGCCATCTGGACCATCCCAGCAGTCCACTGAAGAAAAAAAAAGGATCAAATTAAACAAACGCATGTATACATGTTTGAGTCACTGTTTTTTTTTTTTTTTTTTTGTAGATCCATTGTCCAATTTTAGTCGTTTGTGTCTTTTCCTTAAAAATGTGTTCACTGCCATCTATCATGAGCCATTTCCAAATCAAACAAACTAAATAATATCGGCTATATCAGATCTCTTTTTTAATAAACAAGGGATACAAAAATGTTAAAGGTGACTTGAGCATTACATTGACGCCACAATTTCATATTAGGACTAAAATCTTTTGCCTTTATGATTCCATCTTATTCAAATTGAGTATAGAAAATACTAGATGTGCATTGTGGGTGAATTATGTGATGTGTGGCTTTGTTTGAAAAGCAAAATGACCATTGTAGAGGCTGTAATCCAGGTCTATTCATAGAACCTGTCCGACTGGGCGTCGGTGTAAAGACCATATCATGAAGTGACGGTTATGCAAGTCTGTCTGCGTAAAGAGGTGTGTCTAGTCGTCTGCCTCAAAAGTAAAAAAATTAAAAGGATATGAAGAGGTGTCTGGAAGGTTAATTGTCAAAGTTGAAACAAAAGTTGTGGTGATATGATAGTTTGTGGTTTAAAAGTATGTGGCGTTTGTTTATCACGTCTACCCACGTTCGATGCAGCGGCAGCCCATTCTCAGACAGCGAGCGTACGCCTCCAGGGACGACTCACTGGAAAACTGGTCTCCCGTCAGATACCTAAAAATAGGAGGGCAATGTCAAAGTACACACGCATAAATCACATACAAGACGCATTTCAACAGAAGTGGAAAATGTACTGTTACCGGTACTGTTAATATCAAAATATTTGTGAACTGAAAATAAAAAAAAATATATTTTAGAACCAAAACTTTCAAGCTTTTACAGGAGTCAAATAATTTATTTTTAGTACACTATACAGTTTTAGTAATTATATATATATATATATATATATATATATATATATATATATATATATATATATATATATATATATAAATATATATATATATATATATATATATATATAAATATATATATATAAATATATAAATATATATATATAAATATATATATATATATATATATATATATATATATAAATATATATATATAAATATATAAATATATATATATAAATATATAAATATATATATATAAATATATATATATATATATATATAAATATATATATATAAATATATAAATATATATATATATATATATATATAAATATATATATATATATATATATATATATATATATATATATATATATATAAATATATATATATATATATAAATATATATATATATATATAAATATAAATATATATATATATATATATATAAATATATATATATAAATATATAAATATATATATATAAATATATATATATAAATATATAAATATATATATATAAATATATAAATATATATATATAAATATATATATATATATATATATATATAAATATATATATATAAATATATATATATATATATATATATATAAATATATATATATATATATAAATATATATATATATAAATATATATATATATATATATATATATATAACAAACTCACTGGTGCAATCACATACAGTACATATGGTACACAATCTAATAAAAACATATTAAAGATCGGCTGATAAAAATCATATTGCTTTCTTTTGAGCCCCGCCTCACTATACGAGAATTCACCATCTGAGAACCCTTGGCAAGGCACAGTTTGAGTAACTCAAACAATACATTTCGGTTTGAGGTAGCCCAAAGTCTGTGTCTATATTCAATGCACTATGGATTCTTGAAACTACATTTGAGACCGGGAGAGTGCATACCAGTGCAAGTTACCCTTCACTCACAATGGGATGATGTGGGAAGGCAGTTTCGAACAATCTAAAAATTAAACAGGAATGTGTAGGATGGACATGATTGTTCACTTTGGTCTCTGTCCCAAAACTTAACATCCTTTGATACAGTAATAGAAAGATACAGGTCAGAAATGTGTTCAAACTGAATAGTATCAAGGAAATTTCTGTTCTGCTTGCATTAGGTGCAGTTTGACATTTGATTTCATACACTAAAATATATTTGTCAAAACTGCAGAGAAATCAAGCATAGAATATTTCCCTCTGTGTACAAGATACAGGGGTATGTAGGTTGTTCGGTTTGTGTTATTAACATGCCATTGGTGCAGTACTCACGTGTTGTGTGAGGAGGAAATCCAGTAGTGGGACAGAGGGTTGTTCATGTTGTCAGGACACACCTGGTCTAAGGACGAGTCCCAGATGGTGTTCTCCTTGGAAAACAGGTACGTCAGGAACTAAAGGAGACAGAAACAGAATTAGACACATATCATAGGGAGAAAATGCCATAGCAGTGCACGTAATAAAAAATAAAACATTTATGAAATTAATGGGATTATACCTCTTCTTGATCAAAATAAGTTTGGCCCACTTCCCGCAGTGGATGTTTCAAATAACTGAACATAAACTCTTTCACTTTGTTGTTGTCTGTGGCCCATATTTCCTGAAAACACATTTAACATTAATGAAATTTAAGATAATAAAAATTAAATCAAACTGCATTGTGTTAATTACATTTTGATGTTCAAGGAGGAAGTTCTTGAATTCTTCGAGGGAAATCGTTGTTTCTGGTCTATCAATATATCTGAGAAAGACAAAATATTTACAGCAACATCAGAGACAATAAACTCATCTCTACGACTAAATGTTTTGATCCAGATTAGAAAATGTATATCTTTCAGTATGTACAATGTTTAACGTTGTTATATGTTTTATATGCAGTTAATCAGAATTCATTATATTAAAACACATATTTACATAAATAAATGAATATACATTATAAACTACAGTATATAAACTTTAAAAAAGGGTCAAAACCATTAAATTAGCAAAAAGCATCATGTATGTCAATGCAGCTTTTTCTATGTATAAAAGATATTGTTCAATCACTAGGACAGTAACAGATTAGACTGTATACATATTGTATTCTGTATTTTCACTTATTGCCTTACTTCACACAAAGAATGACAAAATACAGATAATGACATTTCCCTTATTGAATATTAAACCTACCTTTGTAGAAACGGGATTTCCAACTGAAAGAATAAACAAAGACAATGCATTTAAATTTTGTCAAAGTGCTGCGTCAAAGTGCACCATCACTAGATACGTATGTAGATGATGAACACATATAGATTGTAAGCGGGGGGTGCGGTGGGGGGATACAGGATGGTCCGGGGCAGTGAGGTCATCCATTTAGCGTGACCCCAGCCAGTCTGTCGGCCCATTTTCCTATCCGCCGATGTGTGTGTGGCTGTGCAGTGTGTCCTTTATGTCTGCACCAAGAGGGTTTGAGTGCAGGTTTTAGCAGGATCCTATTGATCCAAAAGCCATTTGAGTATGCACTGATGGGGGAGGAGGGTGGAAGCTGCACGTGGCCCTCTCCATCATGGACTGGGACTGATGAAATGTTTTGAAGTCAAATTAGATGCATGTTCATGTTCTTACATTTTTTTGCGCATCAAACATGAGGCTTCTATACAGCTGAGCAAACTGACTGAAAGAGACGTCGCCATTTCTCATCTCAGAGTCCTGGGAAAACACCGTACACAAAAGGAACGTGAAAAGCAATGGAAAAAAGTAAAGGCCGTTTTGGGACCGTTTGGTAACAAACAGGACGCTACCTGAAGTTTCTCTCGAAGGAACCTCATGTTGGGCACCCTGTAGTTGACCTGGCTGAGCATGTTCTTTAGATCTTTGCAGGAAATCCTGAACAGAAAAAGAAAAACATTAATAAGCACGTACCAGTTTGAATTTAGAGGCAAAAATTGGACTGTGGTCATTTTCTGCATATAGCTCTCCTGTAAACGCTTTACTTTGCCACACAATCTGCTATTTTAACAATATATAATATTATACTGTATAACATTTGTAAAAAAATATTATTTTCAATAACTGTACCTATATAGCAAACATGTCATTATTATTTGACTTCACATACCTGGTAAAAACACGTTTTACTCTTGATTTCTCGATGTAGGCCATGTTTAGTCTTGGTTAAATTTGGATTTTTATTTTTACATTCAAGTTATGTTATCAAGTCATTATAATAATTTGCATAATGTAGTCCTCACCACAGTACAATCTTTAAAATCGTAATATCACACAATGTACTAAAGAATTTCGGGACGAGGACAGAACACAAACTCATGTCAAAAGCCTGATAACATTTTAATAACTACATATCGAGCCACACGTCACACAGGCCTTCCCCTGATATTTCAAAGGGCTTTTGGACTTGGGACACATGAGACAAACAGCTTTCCATCCTCCACAGTGCGTTTCCTGCAGCAGGAAGAGGAGCTGTGTGCGACAGAGAGCTCAGTTCCTTCTATAAACCTCCGACACCTCATAGCAGACGCACAAGAACTAATGCTTCTACAACGATTATTCCCCACAGTAGAACCAGTTTGAAAATTGTGCTCGCTATTAATAACTAGTTATCCATTACTGAAAATATTATGAGGGGGTTTGGGTAAAAGTATCATGTTACTCTCCTCCTCTGGTCATCACCCTAAAGTGGCGTCGTTTGTTACTGCACTGTGGTAGGACATGCGCCGCCTCGAGACGACCTGCCCAATCGAATTATCTCCATTTCCTGTGAGGAAGATTCGATCAGGTCCGACTTACCTATCCTCTCGGTTACGATCCACGGCGTAAAACTGCTTGCGTAACCACCTGCAGAAGAGCAGATGAAGGAGTCAGAAACATACGTGATCAAGCAAAACAATACAGATGAATATTTTAAGGTTTGGTAATGCTTGTAGTAGAAATTCAGCAATATATTGTTCAACACACATAGTAATAGTAACAAATGAGCCACACCACTACAAATTAGGTGAGGTAGAGGAGTTCTTAATGAATTATTTCAATATTTTTTTTGTTATTATTATTATTTTTCAATTAAATTACAAATGTGTTCGACTGTGGTTCTGATATTATGGTACAGCGATAAACACAGCCCTTTTTATGAAGGTACTCAGCAGTTTTGGCCATTTGAGTGATTTAGTTGTATAATTAAAGCTTGTGGATTAGCCAACTCTGCACATATTATAAACAAGAGCACCCGGCGGACACAAGGAGAACATGTGACACCTGTATGAAAACTACAGACCACTGATCTGCGTCTTACCCCTCTATCTGAAGTGGTGTTGGGGATTTCAGTGTATCGGCCACAAGCAAGTTCAAACCCTTAACCCACATAGTCATCTCTTCATCAGATGTGGCTGTAAGCAAACAAAACAAACATATATATGCAATGTTACACTGAAGAATGCAACGCAAGGGACTATTTCTTCACAAAGCACATACTAGTCTAAAGGTGCAAACTGGTTCGACATTGACTGACCGAAATGTACCGCAATAGCACTGAGGTCCTCCATCTGACAGCAATGTAACCTTTTAAAAATGGAAATTCATGATTTTCCTTATCCAAGTTAAATTATCCTTGATTTAGTCTCTGTTAAGTTTATATCTGGACAGAGTTTGACTAACTTATTAAAGCACAAACATCATTATTTTTTAAATGATTGCGATAAAAAGGTATATTCAAATATTAAATTGCAATAATTTCCAATATTGTGCAGCCCTTTCACATAGCCGTTGAGTTTTATGTGACTACCTAGAGATTTAAATGTATATTGTCGCAAAGCATTAAGCAGTTCACCCCATTTACATTTGTTACATTTTAAGATGAAGTACTTTTGCAGTGGTTTCTTATTGACAACAGTAGCTATACGTTCATATTTCACTGTGACTGTAACAAAACTGCGTCTGCACCTGCCAGGCTGAGGGACCGGAGGCGGAATTCTGTGCCATACAGAATCACAAAGCAGTGAGCCGGTTCCAGTCGAGCCGCGGAGTCCTCCACATAACGCTCAAAGTCCCGGGACTTCTGACCTGGACGGATCTCCTTGATCTCCCGAATGTCAACTGTAGAGAAAGGAGAATTTTGATCATGGGAAAAAAATCTGATGGGTCAAAGCACACAAATGACTATGAGATCAAAATTAAATCATGATGGTTAGATTCATGAATAATGTATAAACCCTCCAATATCGTCGTCATTTTTGTTATTGTTATTTACACTAAAATAGTTTATATCATATGCCAAGCAAAGGGTCAAATGTCACAAAAGGGACATCAAATTAAATGTAATTCATTCATAATTCCATTTTTGGTAAAGAAAAAAAAAAAAAAAAGTAAGTTTTAAAATAAAATTGACAGAAATATCACAAAGGTGTTATTATTGGGCCTAGCTGAATGTAGTCAAACACACAAACTCCTGCTCTTCTTCCTGCCTCCAAACCACACATCCTGTGCTTTCGTCACCTCCACACCACATGTGCAGCAGTGAAGGTGATTCTGTCTCTGCAAAAACATTACATCGAGTTCACGTTTCGCTCACCTGTTGGTTGTGAAAAAGAGCCAGGACAACAGAAAACACAATAACACACCTGGACCAAAAAAAAATATTTTACATCTTTGCACAGGATTAAATTAATTAAAACTAAGGATTTCATTTAATGAGCGATTTAAGCACTGTATATTTAAGGGGTTTAAAGATTATTCAGTTCATCAATGATATATTATATTTCATGTCCCCAAAACAGTCATATGAACTGAAAAATAATGACAAAGGAATAGGGTTGAACCAGGTTTATCAATGAATTGCAACTAATTGATGATGAGATAATTGTCAGCTAATTTAGTCATCTGTAGTCTACTCTATATACAGTGTAAAATATCCAATGTGCCGAGAGAAGAGGTTTTATGACTTAGATAAAGTCAATACCTGACAATGTAAGCAGAAAGGTGTGTCTTTTTATTTTAAAAAGGTTTTGCCTGTAAATATCATCATCATCAGAATTTCCGACTCCTCACGTGGCAAAGCTTTATCTGGGTTAAATTTAGGAGAAATGTTAAATGTTTTTTGCAATCTAAACTAATTGCTAGATTAAATGACTAGCTAAATAATTGTTAGTTGCAGCCCTAATTGAAAAATGTAATACAATCTACACTACAAAACGTAAACTTAAATGAAACCACTGGAAATCCATATGTCAGATGTGAGAACAGCATTTATCAGCATGTTTATATTACATTAACTATACTTCAAGTTTGAGTTCATAAATCATGGTCACCCTGATTACCATACTCGCATCAGATTTTGCATGTCATTTAAATAATCTTTAAAGTCACGATTAAAGTTAACTGAATCATCTTAACATCCCTAGTCACATCAGGTTCTGCTTGAGCGCTTCTACAAAACCTTATGACAATGACAAATGCATTTGTTAAGACACTCCAAGTCCCAGAATCACCAAATCCACAATAATAAAAAAATGGCAGGAAGAACATGCAGTTACTTGTGGGTTTGCAATATGTACCATCAACAACAAAAGCCTTAATTGCCTTCATACATTTGCCCTCACATTGATATGGCGCTGGCATGTTATATCTTAATACTAGCCTAAACATTTAATGACCAAAGAAGTTATCCAAGGGTCACACAGATATTAACAATATTTTTTACGCCAAATATGTATTTTAGGGTCTCAAATAAAGCAGATCAGATTAGCCGTCGTTCCACCCCCAACAAACAAACACATTTCTGCAGAATCTGAAATTGGAAAAACTCAGTCAGAGCGATGATGTTGAAGCATAAATTTCCATTCTGACGTACCACATGAGCACATTAAATTCATATTATCTGTGAACCAACTAATCGAGTAGTAACTTCAAATTTCATAAAGATTTATTCACTTAAATATAGACAAAAGTGAATCTTGTCTTGCTTTAAGGCATTTATACTAAATAAATGTTAAATAAGTAACATTATTATGCTTATTTAATTTTTTTTTAAATAAAATTCACTTACTGCACTGGCAGATAATTTCAAGGACATTTCTGCCTAAAACAAGTATTTTTCTAGTTTTAAGAAGGTGTAATTTTGGAGCTCATGCTGCTGCAGCTTGACATCAGTGTACAAGCCTCAGCAGCATTACGACGCTTATCGTGTGCTTTGGAATAGACTCATAACCGACATATCGGTCCAATATTTGGTCTTTTATACAGCAATTATTGGCCTTGAAGCTCAGTCTATCTCAGGGGTTTAAACAAAAATGAAAATTATGAAAATGTATTTACACATTATTCACTCAGCATGGGTGCGATAATAATACTTGTGTTGATATAAATGAAGTTAGAGATTGGTTTTATTGGCGGTTTCTCCCATTGACTACATTGTATATACCAGTAGCGTGCGTAGACTTTTAAGGATGGGCAAGCCGACCTGGGTGTTCATCAATATTTAGTGGATAATAGAAAAGTGATGGGAAAAAAATGGGAGGGTGGGAATTGAACCAGGGGCTCCCACATGACGGGCAAACACCCCACATGACGGGCAAACACCCCACATGACGGGCAAACACCCCACATGACGGGCAAACACCCCACATGACGGGCAAACACCCAACATACTGAGCTACACTCTTTACACTTGACACTGCTGTTACTTTGCCTCTGATCGACCCTGCAAACATCCTGGATTCTCACAAAGGTTTATTCAGTGTTGTTTGAGCATAGATCCATGGGTTTGAGGCTGCGTGGTCCTCAGAGCATGTGCAGACCTCTAAAAGAAGCTGCTCTCTGCTCTGGTTCTAAAAGCTCATGTTAGAGAGCGGAGCATGAACGGGCCTCTGAACACAGACACAGAGCAGCTAAAGCAGAATCATGCTTCCTGAGCAGTACTGCCCAGCGACCTTTAACGGCCGGTAAATGACACCTTGAGTTCAGCCAGATATATTTTAGAACAATTCATACATAGTTGCGACACACAGTAATTTTAACATTTGCTTACATTTGGCACATGTTTTTGAACTGCCGACTAATTAATACTAATAATACAAATTATTTTAACTCCCACAAATTGAGAAACATTTACTGTAACTCAACATACATTTGTGGGCCTTGCAATGGAATTGTAACGGAAAGTATTAGTTATTGACCACAACAGCAAGTATTTGATATTCTATAAGCACAAAAAAATCTATAATCACACCATTCCCAAAACAGCTCCAACTATAACAAATTCCCAAATTCTTAAAGCTAGAACACACATAATGTACAGGGCTGTATGAATGAAACCAAAAGAGAAAAAGAGTAGCTTTATATTTAGCCTCTAGTTGGATCTTTCGTGTAAAAAAACAGCTGCTAAATTGTTCGCAGACGGCCCGACACTTCCAGTAAAAACTCCCATCTTCTATTTCTGAAACTTAATGAATTTGACTCGAGTATCAGGTGGCAGAGATGAGCTCATGATGCACGAAAGCTTTAGTGTTTTGAAAATGATACTCTTCTTCTTCAACTAAAGAAAAAAGAAAGCCTGCCAATCTTTCTGCAGCAGCATCCGGAGCAAATCGCAGCTGTGCACAAGGCATCCTGTTGCACAAGAAGCACAGACAGCAATCTACCCGTTCTAGGGTGGTACAGTGGAGGGGACCCTTTCTGATAAGGGATATTCACTCACAATCAGTTGGTCAAAAAAAATCCTTGAAATAACAATTAAAAACTGAAGGAGCCATTACTTTTGCCATCACAGCAAAAAAAAAGAAAATAAACACCTCTATTTAATTAATTATTGGGTTTTAAAAAGCCGTCAACTGATGAATGTAATAGTATAGCAACAAAGATACAACTAATAAATTGTTGCTGTAACTTCATACAAGATCAACGATGTAGTAAGCATCCCAAGCAGAACAAACTATTTAAAATGAAGGCTCAGGTGATATAATCACCTGACATAGGCACTGGGCTGAGCACATTAACACATTATTTAAGACTGTCCTGGACCAAACAGCTGCAGCGTAATAGTGTTGACAACAGTACAAACATGCCACTTTCTGCTTTTTGAATGCACATGGCAATCTGTACCATAATGTAAGCTCAAAATATTCAACTATTGTTTATTTAGGAGAGCAAAAGCTGATATGTGACATGTACCATTATATAGCAATGGAGCTCATGTTAATAAAGCCTATTACGTAGTTTAATCAGAGTGCACACTTTGTAAGAGAAAATTGACTGTATTGAGTTTGGAACACCGTTTATATCGGTCTCCAGACCGATATGCAACTCTTGTGCATGTGTTTGTCTTCTGTACTTACTTTCTCCTTCTATTTTATCTGTGCCCCTGGTCCAGATAATAGTCTTGGTTTCCAGTTTGACTTGGAAAGTCCTTCTTTCTGGACGCTGGGACTTTTTGGAGTAGAAAAGCGTAAGCACGGTGCCCAGCTCCAGGTCTCGGTACAGGTTGTTCATCTCGGTGTCGCTGTCCATCCACGGGACAGGCCCATTGGAAAAGAGGCCCGAGGTCCCAGCCATGTTCACTTCCCTCGTTTGTTAAGCGTTTCCTCTTTAGAACAATCTGCTCAGGCCAGGCCTAGACAGGGATACCTAGAGCAGGAGCAGAGGGGAAACCCATGAAACTCAGAGACCACAACTGTAGGTTACAAAACTAACACATAGTATTTATACAGAATAATATAGAATAATGTGCCATAGTGCGGGATACCTATATTTAATAATCTAGCCAGTAACCACCATACACAATGACAAGTTCATATTTTCCCAGTCCAATATAAAGAAAAACCCTAATGTAATATTTGAGCCATGTCTGAATATGTGGAAATATTAAGAAGGGACATAAAATCATATGACAGCGAACTAACCTAATTAGGCCTACTGTTAGTCAAATAAGAAGGCGGACTGGCACGTTTATGTTGTGTATATAATATGTCCATATAGCCTACTTTGTTGCAAATAACACACCGTAATTATCCAGGCATGAGGAAACAGGCCATGTCACCTTGCATGTCAGTTTAGTCTAAAGGATAAAGAAGGCCCAATGCAAATCTGCAAATTAATTACACCTCTTGCCTACTGTAAGCTCAACAACAACTCCACATCTGGGAGAACTTTCACCCCAAACCCCTGGAACCGGCCACAAACTCTGACAAATAACGCACCCTTCCCTTGGAACAGACACCACATTATAAAACTGGAGAACAACTGGTATTGAACGGTAACAAGAACCGTCTGTTCCGTGCCATTTTCCCAGCGTGGAAACGAACAGGGCGAGCTCGCGTTCGTCTGGGCCGGGAGGATAAATACCGCACGTTTTCCCCCACAACACCAGCGCAGAGAAAACGTGTCTTTGACTGCGTTTAATCATCATTCTCTCCGCATCTCCGGGGACTGTACGGCAAAATAACAGCCGTAAAAACACGTCTGCGCCGCCGTACGTACCGCCGCAATCTCGGCCCGAGCGCACATCTCCCGTCCCTCGACTGAAGTCCCCCGCTCCGCTCTGGCGTTTTTCTCCCCCCGGTCTCCACTTCCACTTCCTCCCGAACCTGGAATGTCCCGGGATTAAATCATGGCCAGTTTCGGGGGGGTTAAAAAACGCAGCGATCCCGACGACGTTGTTGTTGTTGTTGTTGTTGTTGTTGTTGTTTCCCCCGTTTCGCCCCCCTGGCCCCCCGGGTGACCGCAGAGAATCGGGGAGACAGCGAAGAGCCGAGGCAAGACAAGGCAAGTTTGGTGCGCTCCGGAGTCGGCCACAGTCAGGGGCCCTTCCCCCAGTGCGCACCAGCGGCGTCAACAGGCTTCACAATAAAAGCGGGACAAACACAGGCTTTATTGTTGTGAGTTTGTTTGTTTGTTTGTTTGTTTGTTTGTTTGTTTGTGTGTGTTGTTTACTCGTGCACACGCGTTTCAATGTTTCCAATGCGTTTCTTTCTGATTATGGTGGCACAAGTGTATTTTTATATCGATAACATACATCTATCATATCATGTTTTAGTGCATGTGTTTAATATTTAAAGGTGCACTGTGTAACTTTACTGGTGCGGATCCAACCCCTGCTCGTCTCCAAGGAAATGTTAGTTATTTTTCCATGAATGTTCCACTGTATTTTATTTATTTTATTTATTTTATTTATTTTATTTATTTTATTTATTTTATTTATTTTATTTATTTATTTAAATCAATGCTGTTTTTATTGCCAAACAATAATCTGAAAACATGTTCTTGCTGTGAGTGGGCTCGCCTCTCCACAGATTTGGGGTGCAAAACGTTACGTGGAATTCTTTCTTTTAATAAAATGTGTGCATTGACAAAACAGAAACTGCCTCGCTACATTTCTTTTTTATCTCTTTGGGCACAGATCATTTTCTGCCTCATCTCTGAAAGCTCCGATGCACTACGTTCAGCATTTTTGGACCAAACCCTCTCTTTTTTTGGTCAAGTTGGCCTTTTATAAACCCCAAACGTAACGATGAAAGTGACGTACGTTGCATTTTTGTGCGTACACATCCTTGACGCCACAAAGCTATAAATGACGCCAAAAGGCCATGGTACAGGTCTGGGGTCTCAATTGCTTGACCCAATGGACAGATATATGTGTAACTGCGGAACATTCCCTATCTGCAACGTGATAACCTCTTTTATGTTATACTTAACCCAAATATATTTCCTTTTTTATGTCTATGGCAATACAAAGAGCAACAAAGTGGGATTTTGTTACGTTAATGTCTACTCTTTCATGTTTTTTTTCAACATGTGCACATATAAATACTGTTTCCAATTCACGTTCAACTTTGACACTGACATAATATGCAAAACAACCCACTTTTGTCCCTCTAAAATGTAATGAATAATACAAAACTTGTGTCCATCATCCTCAATACATCCATGGCATAATTTAACGAGCGGCACTTTTATTTTGAAAAACACTTCCCATGCCTTTTAGAACTTCCCTTCATGACGTTACTTTCTACCTGAATTTAACCTGTTTATTTTCCTGGAAATTGCTGATTCATTTGTTTAAGCACAAAGATGCATTTCCTTTGAATGTCGTAAACCTATGTCTAAAGGCACTGTCTTTGGGACACGCAAAAACATATGGGACACACACTTTTGTAACAAGTTTAATATTTTTTTTTAAAACTACAAAGCTACAGTAAGCATCCAACCATTCAAGATGAGAGATAAACATTTAAAATCAATCAAACAGCAAGAATAACCGCTACGTATTTACCCACACTCATTGCTGAAAATTAGGACACTTTTGCTGAAATACGGGGGAAAAAAGGTAGCACAGTTAAAATGCGTGGATTTCTGTTATTTTTGGCATAGACCACATCCATTACAAAGTCAGTCTGAAGCTCAGCAACATAAACATAGCTGATTCAAGTAAGCACAAAGAATGTCTCAATGGTGCACAAAACAAACCATCAGGCTTAACACGCTGACCACTGACAGAGGACGTCCCATACACCCATCTACACACTTGATTCTGGTGGGTTTAGGCTCACAGTTGCTTTATTAGGAAAAGGAGAAAAGGGGCATTTATAAGGACTTTGATGACTGGATCCAAGCGCTTCAAAAAAAAACACTGCCGCTCTCGTGGTTTACAATAGTCCCACGTAAGACACAGGGTCATAATGTTATGCCTGATAGACGTATGTGCAATGAGGAGAGGCTTTAGCTTACACCGCATATAGCTTGATGAACTAAAATATATACATCCCTGAAATAAAATGCAAAACTGTAAAGAAATGAAACCGTGGCAAGCTTAATATCACCAAGTGCTAATATTCCATATGCACACATTCTGTCAGGCGTATTTTGTCTCAACACACTTCCACCAAAGCAGAAAATTCAATAAATATTCACATGTCCTTTCTTTCCCATCGCATGGCTCTCACAGGTCCCCACACATTTACGAGTTAATAATCCTATGATAATATAGAATTGTGTACATAAATCTGATGCCTTACCAGTTTAAGTCATCTCAAATCAAACAAAAGTGTTCATATTCGGGGCGGACATTGGCTACATACAAACTATTGTGATAATTCTGGTGTTCCAAGAGTTGGAGCTTGATCGCATGATTGTTGATTTTGTGTAAATTCATACAAACGCACTGTATTAAGTCTTCTGTGGTCGTCAAGGCGCATGTCTGTGCAATAGCCACATTATCAGTTCAATTAGAGATGATTATGGCTTATAGTTGATGACAAAATCTTATTAGGTAATCATGTTATAAAAATCATTGAATAACAATAATCAAATAAATAATTAATACAAATGGTAGATCTTGTATAATATATTAGGTTAGTTTTAAGTTTAAAGTACATACAGATTAGATTTTATTATTAAAAATTAAATTAAATAACATAAAGCTGAAATTAGATCTGGTGTAGAACTAAATCAGATTAAATCAATTCAAAATGAACTACAAAACCTCTAAAATATTTGCCTCTCTGGACATGCGCCTGTATTTGCTTTTTGTTCTCTACAGCCCTGCTTTAGCCACAAAGTGGATTAATTTGACATCAACAGGAAACCATTTTAACAATCAAAGGCATGAGGAAACAAATACATTTGTGTGTTTTAAAACTCATAATCCTTCTCTGCCATGTCAATCGCCCAGGCAAACTTCTCCCTCTGGGTTTTGTTGTAGATCTTCTCAATCAGGATGCCATACTTTTTGCACCTAGACAATAAAGCAGAATTAAATTAAAACAGTTAAGTTTAAGTTAAAAGAAATGAGAGAGACAGACATTTACATTATGCATTTCTTTATACTGTTCTATGCGCTTTAATCAGGTGTAGAGTTACTACCGGTACTTCAAAATAACAACAAGAGTTAATTGAGTTAAAATTCAGAGCTTGTTAACAAAGGGGTTAAAACTAGCAGCAGTCTATTATAGTAACAAGAGTATACTATGTTACTATTAACAGTAGTAGTAGTATTATAGCAGCATAAAGTAATATAAATATGTACTTGACAAAGCTCTCCATCAGTGGTGCCTAAAAGCTTTGCCTTGATGTACCAAAATTAAACTATTCATGTTTGCTTATTTTGCTTAAAGATTATGTCTAGACTATCTTGAATTATGATGCTTTCTACGAGGATGGACTGGTTTGATCTCTCTTGAACTACTCATTGCCAGTTTTGATCATAACAGATAAATCGCAGCGCTCAGACTTCTGGTTTCTCTGCTCTTAATAAATATTGTAAGTGGATCACCTGGTCTCCTCTTGCTCATCCCACATGGAGGAAAGAAGCTCAAAAACAAGCCCCATTGTTCCCTGCTCTCACACTTTTCCTCCTCTGATGATTTTCCATCTAAAGCCGTTGCATTTTTGCTTGCGCGGCCCCTTTTCCTACAATGCAACACGACTTCCTGTCTTTTTTGTCATAGATATAGGTAGATACACACGCACTTCACAGCCAAATATTATCACTATTAACAGTAGGACAAGAACATGATGATGGTAATAGTGAACATCGATTGAGTTATGAGTGAAAATAATCATTATACTATTACTAATATCTTTAATAACCGCTGCAACTGGAATAGAACAGCAATCTAAGTTAGTCGATTACACTCAACACTTTTAGCATTGAAAGGATAAACTCCTGGATTAATATTTCAAAGCAGCATGTTGAAGACAGTTGAGAGAGGTGTTCACACGCAGGACTTCTGGGTGCCTGTGCTCGTTTCATATGGTCATACACAATCATAGTGTACTGAGCTCAGGCCTTACCAGGCGACGGAGATGCGTGGGTCCAGGTAGTTGAGTTTGGATGTGCCCAAAGCGATCTGTTTGTTCTCCTCTCTGTCCGTCGCTTGCAGCTGGAGCTTCATCAGCTGCTCTTCTATTCTCTGGACAGCTTTACGCTTCACCTCCACCGTTCTGACAGTTCAAAATCATACAAACTTGAAAATCCAAAAACCTTGATGATGATTCAAACATGGTGTACTTTGTGCCCTTCGTCTCACTTTTTGCTCTTTTCATCATGGGAAGCCTTGTGGTCTGCTTTGGCAGATTTTAACTGTTTTCGTGCTGTGGACAGCTGACTTTGTTTGTCATCAATCTGTTAAAACAAATATATTAAACTACAATTCACATCAATACAAGGCTGTTGTTTTGTCATTTAGTAAAGATTAGAAAAAAAAATAGAACTGCTTGATAATAAAATAAAGTAAATCACAATAAAAAGTATGTCGGTGTAATCCCTCATTGCTTTTTCTACACAATAAAAAGTAGTTATTTCCATTCAAAGAATAAAACAACCACCTTGCCACAAAAGCATTTTATGTTTTTGTCACAAACTCATTTTCTCAATTTTGCCCATGAATCTCATCTGCACCTTTACATTTCTAGGTCTCACCGTGATGCAGACTTTTTGACATACACCACATTTACAGAGAGGTTAGAACTCACTTTGGTCTGGAGGTTTTGCATGGACTTCTCAAAGGTTTTGGGTGGAGCTCTCTGGTGGTTACAGAGAATGGCCACCGCCCGGTTGGCTCTGTTGTATGACAGGATCTTAGCAGGGAGGCTGTCATCAGCTGGAGACAGCACAGAGGTTTGTTAAAACTGGTCTGGTCTGTTAATGGTGAGTGATTATTGCCAGTAGAAAAAAAATCTAAGCAAGCCCAGAATTTATATCCAGTTTTTATTTGGCATTTTTAACTGTTACCAGCAGCTCCTACATGTTTCTGGACCTCACAAACTCGTTGGCACATTGCTAGTATTGAGATGCTTTAGAACAGCTTTTTCAGGCGGCGAAGCGAAGCAGGAGGACAGGCCTAGCACAGCTGAGGCTTTCAGCACAAAGTGTTACACAACTTTTCCTTTGGATTTGCAATTAATAAAATGCTCTACAATTAGACGCCGACAATGTGTTGCAGGCTGATTCTGGCACAGAGTGCTGCTGCAGCTTGAGTATACTTTAATACATTTTACTGAAATACAGTTTTTCTGAAGTTGCAAATAAATTACAATGATTTCCATCTTTGAATTGAGACAATTTTGTCTCTCAATGTAGATTATTTTTTTCAATAAATGTCCTGAATATGAATTTGAACAATGCTTAGGATTAACAGCTGACATGCACATTCTTTAAGAACTTACCACAGGTGAGCTGTTTGAGCTGCTGTTGCAGAGTAATAGAGGCGTTGTAGGTTCGAAACACTTTAGCTGTGAGTCCATCCATTAACTCCTGTAAGTGCTTGTTTAAAATTGAAGTCTGAAGAAAATACAACAACTTTTAGAAAACGCATATTTTTACAGTATAAATAAATGCATAAGTAACACAATTTATACAAAGAATGTACACATTTTAAAGCTTTAAAGTCTCTCACATTAAGTCTGTCAAAGAGGTCATCTTCTGGCTGCTTGTTTTCAAGAAACAACTGCAAGTTTTTAAAGACCTGCAAAAGATGCGCATCATTTATTTTTTACAGTTGATTTAAAAAATACTTTTTTCATTTCACCAGAAGATGGTGTTCTATCTTAGAAAAAAATAATGTATAAAAAACAAAAAGATGCCTGTTCTTACCCTTTTTTCTACTGGGATCTTGTTGTAGTAGCGAATTGAATCTTTTCCCAGGAAGTCAAACTCTACCACATATTCCTGGTCGTCCAGTTTGGGATAAAGTTTGATGTGTTCAACCCTCAGTGAACAGCAGCCGACTGTGTCTGCAGTCTCCCCTTCCTCCTTTTCATTTCCAGCTCTTAGTGCTAACTGTAAAATTAAATGATTGAGTTACTCATATTCAGTATTCTTTTAAAAGTAGCTCATTACGTAACCTTGTTATTGCTCTGGAAAACTAACGCGTTAAGTTACTGTGCTACTTTGTTAGAAAAGTAACGCGTTGGAGTACTCTTGCATTACCAATAATTAACATTAATGTATAACCTATATCATTTGCTGACAATCCCTTTACATTGCTGAACACAGTAACATAATCATTAAAAATTCAAATAACAAAAAATGCGTTTGACTGAGCTCTATTTTTTATGTTGACAGATTACTACAATACAATGCCATACAATAAGCATGTGTAGACCTGTCCTCAAGCAATGAAAAACATCACTAAAACAAAATGAGTGGATTAGCAAAAGCCCCGACACATAACAACAAAACCTACTTGTTTAAGGCCTGTAGTTTACTTAAATCAAACTCACCTCATCACTGTTACCCTACATTTACTCCTCAGCTACAAAATAATAATTATAATGAAGTAGAAAAACATGCAAAACTGAGCATGCACAATGTGTTTGGTGCCGCAGCTCTCTCTCTACTCGGCTGAGAAACAAACCTGGCTCCGGGATTGCGGTGAGGAGATGTGACGTGACCAAAACTAACAGATTTGCAGATTTGAAAAAGTAACTTGGAGATTACTAGATTACATGTGTGCACAAAACTAACTCTGAGTACTCTAACGTGTTACCCCCCCAACTCTGCTTATGTTAATACAATCATATCATTAAATAAAGTATCACAAATGTCCTTACTTTGTCTATGAAGTAGAGTGCCACTGCTCTCTGTCTGATCCTCATCTCCTTTGACTTCCAGTCATCTCTGTACTGAGTCCGAAGACGATCCACACACTTCTTCAGTCGCCGTGCAGTCTCATATTTTTGCCAGTCTTTCTCCCCCTAAACACACATTTTTATAAGATAGCTATAGATTCAGGCTAAAACACGTTGAATATGATTTGTAAGTGCTTTGATTATCATCTCTGAGGGCTTTATAATGTTACTTCACCTTGATCCTAGAGCTGGGGTTCAACATGATGTATTTGATGGAGCCCTGAATGTTCTCCGTCCAGGAGGCCAGCCAGGTCACCTTGTTGTCATGACGGACTTCCTTCCACTTTGTCCCGGAAGGAGGTTTGGGAATCTTGGAGTCCCTAAAATTGTAAACAAATTAAAGAACATGTTAATAATATGGACCCCTAAACAATACTGACACCCCGGTAACGTTTTCACTCACTTGCTGCAGTTGATGATAATGTCCTGAGGTCTGATGCGTCGTTTCAACATTCCCATCTTCGGGTGGTCCCCTCGTCCACGGAAAAGTCCAGGCGGTTCAATACGAAAGTTCCCAATTCGCTCCTTGTGTTTGTCCATGATGCAAAAACCATATTCCTGAAGGATCCGCTCATTTTCCTCTTTGATTTTCTGCATGATGTTGATTGTGATTTTAAAAAAGCTGTTAACAAAAACGCACACAAAAAACACACAAAACAAGAAAAGAAGTTTGCGTTTTACCAGTTTTTCGTCTTTTGTCATCTGCTTTCGTGCCTCAGACTGAGCCTTGAAGTATAAGCTCATCTCCCTGAAGTCACACTTGTTTAGATCAGTAATCTTTGACTTTTCCTCTGGAGTCATTTCCTTTAAACAGATAAACAATAAAGTTACAATAAGGAATTTGGGGATCACATATTTATCTACAATTTCACTAGAATTTAAACTTTCTTACTTTTCTCCAGTCTTTGAAAAAATTCTTCCTAAATATATCCTTAGTGGTGTATTCGTGTTCCAGCATTTTGGCAAAAAAAGTGGCTACTTCCTCGGCTGGAGAACTAAGCTTCATGGGTTTTCCTGAAAGTAAAATAATTATCGTTAAATTCAAAGGCTAGCAACATCAATGAGAGGGATCTAAGACTTACCATCGAAGAAAAACTTGACTTTATCTGGCATTGGCTCGTAGGGAGGGGCAAACACTGGGCCCTTATGTTCGAGAAAACGCCACTTTGATCCATCTGTGCATCTTTCCTCCTCCCACCTGATCAAATATGAAAAACAAAACATAATGCCTTCAGAAAAACTAAACACCATTGTGATCAGGATTAATATTATTTACAATCATATATGTACTGGCAATATTTGTACCTGTAGAAAGAGTATTATATATTACAGTATTATGCGTAACTAATAATTGTTTGTGTTTTAAAAG
Source organism: Eucyclogobius newberryi (assembly GCF_026437365.1). Lineage (NCBI taxonomy): Eukaryota > Metazoa > Chordata > Actinopteri > Gobiiformes > Gobiidae > Eucyclogobius > Eucyclogobius newberryi. Next base: position 28,480,854 of record NW_027315801.1, read on the forward strand.
TCACTGAAGATTCGATGAGTGAGGGGCAGAAAAACAGAATTAAACCTTAATCACGGTTATGATAGAGCTCACCATTTCCATTTCTCCTCTTCTTCTTTTTTGTTTTTCTTCCCATCTTTGGCACTTTTATCTTTTGTCTTCTTGGGTTTTATGTCCTAAAGATAAAAACAACAACAATATTTCTAAATAAACACAGATTATTCTAAAATGTATATAAAATAAAGTTGAACCTCTTCATCCTCGTCCTCTTCATATTCACGTTTCCTCTTCTTTGCCTTTTTGTCATGTTCTGTTTTTACCTTTTTGGGTTTATATTCAAACCTACAAGCAATTAAATGAATATACAATAAATGTAATTTCCTAAACAGAATTAAATCCAGATGATACTTACTCTTCATCATCATATTCTCGTTTGGGGGCCTTGATGTGCTTTGAACTCGGGTAAAACCCATTGTCTTCCTCAGGCTCACTCTTAATCGCAGGACTTGAATCTCTAAATAAAGACAGACTCAAATGTTTGTGTTGTGTGCAAATAAATATGTCATAAACATACATAAAAATATATATACTATACCGGACATATCCATTCTCTTTTTCTTTCTTAAGCTTGTCAGTGTGGGAGGATTTCACCTGTGGATAAAAACTAATCTATATAATAACAGATCAAAACGACTGGTTTAGCAAAGTTCTTGATTAAACCTGGTTCTGTCCATCTACTGTCCTCATTTACCAGTGTATTATACTATTGTTATCGTTTTTTAATCACCGACTTGATGGTTTAATCAGAGATATAGACTTGTTTAATCAAACTGATTTCTCTGTGATGATAATTAATTGGTGTGAAATGCATTTTGTCTGACTTACCTTGTCATCTCTCCTCTTTTCTTTCTCCTTGTGTTTTTCTGAGCCGTCACTGTGCTTCAGCTTGTCTTTGTGTTTTTTCTCAGAATGCTCTTTATGTTCGCTGGATTACAGAGAGGTCAAAGGTTAAATGCTTGTGGTAAAAAGAGACACTTGCTTTATCGTAGTTAAAGGGCTTTTTTCTTTTTAAGAATGGTGTATTGATCTCAACTTGCAAGGTATAAAGACACTGTCAAACCAGAATTATAAGTTAAAGAATATCTCTTGGTGTTGAATACACCACCACAAATATATTCATACTCTATACATACAGTATATCTTTGTTAAAGTATGGCATATAATATATTTGACCCTTTAAGAGGTATCAACCTATGTAATGCACACATGCTAATAAAATTATGTTATGTGCGGGGATGAAAATGGCCTGTGGAAATGTATTGGACACATTTAAAGACAGTAATATATTGTAGAAAGACCCCTTCTGCGTTCACTGGCTGCTAGCCACATGCACCACACACTCACACTCAAAGCATGATCATTTCATGGGTCTCTTCTTTTAATAGGTTCCATTCGTAAATAGTGGTAAATAAATTGCCTGGGCCATTGTAGCTTTAATTTATTACCCTTAAATAAAACATAATTTATTTGGCTGTGATTGTGGACAGCACCACATGAAGATCTCATCAACAAACTTTACTGTTGAAATAGTGTTCCCGTAGTTCAATTTTGGTCTTGTTTGACAGACTATAGCGTCCCAGTGTTTGACTGTTTTGTCATTCAAAAACAACTTAATTGTACATTAATAAAACAATAACAAAATAATTTCAATATGATTTTTCATCAACAATACAGACAAGTGTGTGTGTTACAAGCACATAAAGGCTACAGGGCTTGAACACATTCTCTCCTGGTCATTTCTATGGTTTACTTTAGAATGATCACTTCAATAGAGTTCACTGGAAAATTCAGGAGTGTAGAAATCTGTCTAACAGATGTAGACAGATTTTAACTGATGATGATTTTTGCACCTCTCTTGCCACATTGTACAGAGTATTTTCATTTCACATTATTACACATTTTTTGACACTGGCTGATTTAGTTAAGTATGTCTTGTGATGCATCCAATTCCATCTGAAGCCACTGTAGCACATAAAAGTAAAAATCAACATCCATTAATGAATTGATGTTCTAAAGCAATTTTGTCCCTGTAACTTCTTTTTATAGATGGAATAATATGGGAAGTTGACCTGTAAAGACAGATCTAAACACTCCACTCTAATCTCGTATGGTTTTAAAGAAATTTGCAAAATAAAATAACTACTAAAAAGTTTCATCACTGCCATTTTGATATTATGCACTGTAATAATGAGTCTTATTCTAATGGGCGGGTAACATATGATAAACTATGTGCATCTGAAAGAGAAGGCCTATGACAGCCACTATAAAGAAAAGACCAAACCGCACTTTGTTAGGCATAAACAGTGAAGCCTGATTTGTACATGAATTTGTCAAGTTATCTCACCTGTTGCTGTGCTTGGAGCGCTCGCGTTCTTTGTCTTTCTTGTGGTCTTTGTGTCTGTGTTCCTTGTCTCTGTGCTTCTCTTTATGTTTGTGAGAGTCTACGATGCAAAAGGTTAATTTGCATTTCAGACAGTACTTTCACACAATTTTTATCTAAAAAAAAAGAGACACCCAAAATTGTTTGCCATCATTTCAAATTGTAACTACATTTGAAAGTTATTACGCATGTACTGGGGTTGAGAGATAGATCAGACTGAATGTTTTGCCTTTTTGGCTTAATATCAATAATCTTATATTTTGTGTTGTCAAAGGTTAAAGTGCATTTGTAAGGTTAAAATAAAGGTTTCAATTAAATGTATTAAACAGGTTTATAGTCAATATTATAATAAAATTCTTGCCTACGTTTCCCTAGTTTGACCTTTTTGGGGATGTTTATCAGTTTACTTCCTGGTTCGACATGGGTAGCAGATGTGACATAGATAGAGGTAATTCCTGTTTTACTGTTACCATTGTGAACAAGGGGCAAAATCCATATAAACTACACAATAGTTAAGAATTGACAACTAACAATACATAAGAACACCTATACTTGGCTAAATGACTGTTTAAAATGTATTTGCGCATAAATAGTCTCTGCTTTTTGGATGAACCTCGCAAGTTTTTGTTCATAAGAGTTCTTCTATTAAGGGTGTTCTTTTAAACTTCCTATAAGTTATCTGTCCTTTCCCCCTGTATCTACCTGCGTTTTAACACCAAAATGTCCCCATGTGTGGACAATAAAAGAATATCTTATCCTTTTCATAACAGACAGAGGAGTTCTGTCTTGGAACTCAGCTCTACTTCCTGACATTTTCAACTTTTATTTTTCAAATTTACTTCACAAGCCGACACTTGGCCGATGTAAAACTGTAATAAACAATTACCACAGGTTCTATCACACCCAACCGAGTCATAATCGAGAAAAAATATATAATAATAACCATGAGAACCTGTCATACGCACTTCAAACTTGTGCCATCATCATCATCTCTTCAGACTTTGAATTCTACTGGAATTTAGAGTCAAATTGTGAGAAAAGTAACAGTGCATTCTAGTCTAAAACGCGTATTTGGGGTGTCAGGGTGAAGGCTTTTGTCTTGGCTGGAACTGTGTGTTCTGCAGCGGAGATAGGGGCCGGGGGGGAGGAGAGATAAGCGCCCGGCTCCAGCCTCCATATCACCGCTCACAGCAGCTTCATCCCCGGCGCCTGGCTGGCCTCATCCACAAAAAGAAAATGGCGTAGAGACTAAGTCCACAGCCTCAAATCGGCCACTTTCCCCTCCAAAATACACCAGGAATGCATCCACTGACTCTAACACTCGTGCATGCAAAATAAACACCACGTCCAGTGCTTTCGGGCTCTCGCGTCAGGTCGGAGCATCAGTGGGCGCAAGTACGAATGCGAGAGGGTCATTTTGAACAATAGCCGCAAGAGAGTGGAGGAGAAGGGACTTAGTCTCTGGGACGCCATTGCTGTCCTTTTAAAAACTAACAGTAGACACATCCCTATTCTGCAAACAATACACATTCACTGCAAATAAAATCATACGGAGGGGACCTACCGTTTCCTTTAGATCCACAATTGACCTAGAAATTGAGAAAACAATGTGGTTTAATATTAGTTATTTAAAAAGGCCGGGTAGCTTGGTTAGTCAACTTTCTATTGATATGCAATTGTACTATAAGACATGAACACGCCTATAATTGGTAACATGCAATCTGCAAAATATTGAATGTGGTTGCTAAAACAGGTGAATAAGAGCGTTTACTGTAACAGCTGCATTTTATATTCCTGTATGAAGCTGCATTTGTGTCAGCTCCAGCCTGAAAACACGCACGAACTCAGCAGCACCGGGGCTTCTGGAAAGAGCTGGTACCTGCGCGTCTCTGTGTTCACGGTCGCCGCTCATGGTGAAGTTTTCGCGGTGATCCAGCTGGAGTTGTCACGGGCAGACGGCGGGATGGGATGGATGCGAGGCTCCAGGAGGCTCCACAAACGCGGTGACAGCCAGGAACGAGTCCCAGCGTCGGACCGACTGCGCATGCTCAAACACGCCGTACTAAAAAGACTACATTTTGGTGTCTTGTTTAAGTGGGGAAAAAGTGCACAGTGCTGAAATAAAATGTATGATATTGTTGTAATTGACAGGTTGTGTGATGTGCATGAGAAAAGATGACAATGGCTAGGTTTCACGGGACAAAAGCAGTAGAAAATTTAATTCAGTTGTACAACATAATTTTACAATCATATGACATTATCAATCATAAAACGACAAATCCAGCATTTCATATAAAAGCTCACTCATACAAAGACTATGTGCACACATTCTAACTACAGTCTGACATGACAGCAGGGACAAAACAATGGCATGATTATTTTTAAAACAAACTGTACAAGGTATACTCTTTAGATTAAAAGTCTATCACATATTTCATAAGCAAATGTTTAACAACCAAAACACTAAAATGTACAGTACTGTTCACAGGGTTTAAAACTTCTACCTATTTAGACTTCCTTCTTTTGGCCTGGGTCGGACTTGCTCCAGTTTCTGTGAAATATTGGAAACAATTTGTAAATACCTGTAAACAAGTTTTCAAAATGAATATTCAAATATTACTTGGTGTTATACAAACTAGTGGTTCTCAACCCTTTTCAGGTACGACCCTGATAATTTTCCAACAAAAATTAGAGACTCCCCACAAAGTGATAAAGTAGACTTATTTTTAATGATTTAATGAATTTTCAGGCCATAAGCCTAGATTAATGAATTTCTTGCCAATTTCCCAAACAACCAGGAATCTACCACTGCAATAAATTAGGTGTCAAGCCGTATTTTAAGACTGTTGCGTAACTTTTCAATATTCCTCACATCATCAGGGATCCCCTGAAATCTTTGAGTTACTCCCAGGTTGAGAACCACTGAACAATGGTAATAAACAATCAAGAGGAAATATTTGTGTGAATTCAAAATAACAATCTTATCCTTGCTCTCACATTTCATGGTTACATGCAGTTTATATAGATACGTACATTAAGCACATAAGTAAAGAAAATAAAAACATGAGATTTTCCTGATCATAGCCTAATCAGATTTTGTGGTTTGCGTGCCAGTTAAATAATCTTAAAAAGGTCCAGTAATCAGATATGATATTTTAGTGTGCATGTCAACATAGCCACAGCTAAACATGTGGTATTTCAAGAATGATATGGAACAAGTTTGCGGCAACTAGCCATTACACAGGTATTCTATCATTCAGTCTAAAACCAAGTGATTGTTTCCCCCCCCCCCCCATTTCCATTTATTGTATTTTAAGTGTGTTTGAGTTCCAATTTTATTTACATTTCTATGGTTTGATATGAAGAAATGATCAATAACAAATTAAATGTATTAGAACCTGATGCTGTATTGTATGTATAATGCATCATTTCCATTATTGTCTCCAAGAGCTGCTGCTCTGGTGTACTTGTTTTAATCCTTTCTGGGAGCAAATGTATCGCAATTCAATGCAAAAGCCTTATGTATACTCTTTGTTTTAATGTATTTGATTAGCCTTAAGTATATACTTTTCAAAAACATATTTAAAATCATACTTGTATTTGTCCAACCTTTTACAGCAGTGCTCATTGCTGGTCTTGCCGATCTTTTCCGAATGCTACTGTCCACAACTGGCTCTTCCTCCGTCTCCTTCTCTGCACGGGAGCTCCGTCTGCTCGGCCCTTTTGGCTTCTCTACTGCCGCCGCTCTAAATAAATGGACAACAAAATGGGAAAAACGATACCAACATGTCAATTACATTCAATGACCATGCTTTTCTGATCTACTCAAAATGTAATACCACACAGGATTCTGCTGTTTTTCCTCATCTACCACAGATAATGTCCGTCTTCATCCTGACGTCTTCCACTAAAGTCCACTATTTGTGTCTTTGCGGTGTGAGCATAGTTAAATACATACCTTGGAACTAAGTTGATGGGCGTCTTTCTTTTCTTTGCCCATCTGTGATAGAAGTGGAAAAACAGCGGTAAACTATGAACTTGTGTTGTACAAAGTAACGTAGGAAGCACCACTTCCCACCACTCTATGACAGGTATCCTAGGTGAGAAAGATGTGATGTGCCCATGAAGATCAGTGGAGTGGTGCGATTGAGTTTGTGGTTCAGTCATCGGGCATGCATCTTAGTATTCAGATGCATGTTGATCACACATACCAAGCGAAGTGAACACAGAGGCCCATGGATTTTACCACGTGCATCCTCTCAACCAAATGAGCTGCCTGAGTTTTAGTACAGTTAGGAGTCTCTAGGATGTTTTTTATGAAACCAAGATGAAAAAATCAACTCATGTCCCATGATTCAGACAGTCCCATGTTTCAACAGAAGGAAACAAAATCAAGTGCAATTCCAAGTATCTTACCCCTGTTCAGGACCAGTGGGAACTTCTTCTCCTGTATAAGAGAAAATTATGACAATAATGCACTTTATTTTAAAGTCAAATAGTTCAAAAACTACTTACCGAGTGTTTCTCTTGTTTGTGTGAGGTCCTGAGAAGCTGCTGTGTGAACAATTAAAATTAAATATTCAGATACAAAAGCATCATACATTTTGATACTAAAGAAAAGGCTAAATACAGATTTTGATACCACAATGATAATAAGAAACAATTTTATACAATAGAACGTAATTTTTCGGATTTTTTTGTTGGAATATACCTTTAGATCAAGACAATTCTAACACAATTTGTACCTGCTCAAATACATATCTAGTTTTGATAGTACGATAAAATACTTAGTATTGATTAAAATTTGAACATTTTTGCCAACCTTAATCATATCATCATATACTGTCAAAATGGTTCCTGTTATTTGTGTTACATATCATAGTATTCAGACCAACACAAACATCTGTATGACTTCTTACCCGTGCTGGTCTGGCCGCTGTCACCAAGAGCTGAAGATGCGTGGGATTCGGCCTTCAGTGGATCAGCTTGATTGGACGTGATGTTAGCAGTTGAGGTGATGCCAGGGCTAGCCTCAGATACAGGAACAGCCACAATGGGAACTATAGACGGTAAAGAACTGTGTGCAGTAGCAACTGTGGATAACATGGTAGCAGCGGTTGTTACATTAGCCATTGCATCTTGAGATGCTGCGATTGGTGAAGCATGGGAAATTGAAGCTTGGTTGGCATTCTGGCTGTGTGCTGCAATTTGCCCGGGAGTAGTTCTTGGGGTAGCAGTTTCTATTTGAAGGGGAGAGCTGGTAGGAAGGTTTAATGCCTGTGATGTGACAATATAAGACGGTCTATCTCCAGTTATGACCTGGGCTGAAGCAGATGGAGAGACAGAATTCTTTCTCACAGCCGTTATTGCTCCTGGACTCGAGGAAAGGGGTGGAGAAGCCATGGGCGGCTGAAACGGAGATGACACAGGAGGAATAGGATGGGGAGAAGGCTGCTGCCGTGGAGGACTTGGCTTTTGGATAGCGTCACTAAGATTGTCTGGTTTAGCAGGGGCAGCACTCACTTGCTGATTTGTCTGTGAAGTAAGAACTGAAGGTACAGTGGCTGTAATCTGAATAGGTCGCGGCTGCAAGCTCAGGGCAGGAGAGAGTTGCATGTTGGCGGTAGACACTTGGACCATTGTAAGTGGCTGTGACCCACCAGTAGTATTAGACGTTACTGATGCACCGGGGACCTGAATGATAGGGTTAATAAATAGTGGTGTAGTTGTAATAAATTGTGGTCGCGTAGCTGGGCTCTGTTGGCGGATGTCTTGTGCTCTGAGGTTTTTGCTGGGCACAGCAACCATGGAAGTCGGCGGCTGAGAGGGGGGTGTTGAGGTAATCGTGTTAGAACTGACAAATACAGTAATCTGGTTGGATGAAATGGTGCTGGACGAAGCGGGAATCTGTATGAGAGAGTGGACAGGTTTATTAGGAGTGGGGATTGGTTTTGAAGAGGCTTGGGTTAAATTAGAACTTGTGGAAATGGCAGCATGAACAGAAGTTAGTGGATTGGGGCTATTTACAGTAGTAGTGTTAGTAGTGTTGAGGTGGTGAGTAGTGGCCTGTGGGTTGACACAAAGAGAGGGCATGGCGTTTGAGCTGGTAGTGGTGCTAGGGTTAACCATGGTGCTAGGAAGTGAGCTAGGAATTGAAGCTTGTTGACTATGGCTACTTGTCAGAACAGTAATGGCAGGTTTTGAGTCACTCGTAGTGGGCACGCAAGGCTGTCCTAAGCTTTGAGCATTACTGTGTGTTTTTTCTCCTTCAGTCTTCCCCATCTGTAAAGGTCGAACATTAATATTGTCCAATAACTGGTTGAGGGATGTAGGAGCCTCCCTAAGAGCAGGAGAGATTTCAAGATCTTGCGAATGTCTATTAGAACCCGGGGAGTCTGTCTGCTGTGGTGTAGGAATACGTGGACTTGCCAATCTGGGAGAGGTTAGCTCCCTCATAGCATGCGAGTGAGATACTGGCCGTGGTTCTCCCTGACTATCTTTGCATGCCTCTACATTATTACCCTGAATTAAACTGAAAGGTGACTGTGTTTGCTGAGCTTCCAACCCCCCAGCTGCTTGTGGAGGCATGGCTCCAGTATTTAAAGGTACTGGGGGGGGGCTAAGCATCATCATTTGCCCCTGTGGATTGACTAGCTGCTGCGGCGAGCATACAATCTTTGTCCCCCTTTGCCTCCCTGGGCTCGGAGTCGCAGATTTGCGACTTGATGCTGGACTAGACCTGCGGCTGTTGCTAGGACTTGCTCTTTTGCCCTGAGCCCCTGACTGCTTCTCCTGTTTAACGCCTGTCACTCCTGCACCGGTGCCTGAGGAAAAGGACTGTTGACTGATGTTAGGGGCATTTCCGCTGACACCTCCATTACTGTTGTTTCCTGGAAGGGCTAAACTAGGAGGAGCCTGTCCGATGGCTTTGAGTGTGGTTGGGTTAAGACCTTGTTGGTCAAACCCTCTATTCAAGTTGGGCTGCCTGGGAGGCAAGGGAATGTTGATTTTTGGAGGGAAAAGTCCTGCAATTGAAGCATTTAACCTCTCAGGTGAAAGGTTGATTTCATTGGGCTCAGTACTGGGTGGGCGGTTAGTAGGTGTGAGGGGGTGGTAGGGTCTAGGACTGGCTCTGTTGGGCGTTTTGGGTCTTGAACTTTGTGAAGTTGTGGGGACATTTGGGAAATGAAGTCCAGTCATTGTGCCTCCTTGCTGAGGCTGATTAGGCAGCAGTTGCTGTGGACTGGCTCCAGGGTGTTGTGGCATGGGTGATTGGCCTTGCTTTATCATGTGGGTATTAGATCCTTGGGTTGCCATCATCTGCTGTGCTCCATTTGGTGGTTGCCCTGGAATTTCAGGGCCAGGGGGTCTGTCCTGCTTATGTTGTGCCGCAGCAGTGGTCTCTTCTGGTGGTGTAGGTTGTCCTTGTCCTACATCTGGGTGAGACACTCTTCTCGAGGCACCAGTAAGCTGCAAAAACAAAGAGAATTGTATTATTTATTTAATATGATATAATTTTCAATTAGTGTTGCCTTGACCAAATAAATACATTCAATTCCTTTATATTACACAAATATGTAGAATTGAGGCACTTGGTTGCAAATGTAATAAAAGATAGATATATAGAGTTATGCCCTTTAAACAAAAAAAGGAAAAATAAAATAGTCTTACTTGTGGATTTACCATCATGGGCATCCCTCTGGCTTTATCCGGTGAGGGTGGCACACTCCCAGGGCCTTGAAGGCTTATCATTACAGGCATGTTACCTTGCTGAGAGACAGGAAGCCTCTGTACCTCTGATGAATTGGCCACGCCACGAGGAGGAAGGTGACTTCCTGGAGGCATTGACATACGATTCTTTGCCTGTTCCTGCTGCATTTTCATCATTATTATCATCTGATGTTGCTGCTAAATTACAAAGCAGACATGAATTTGTATTCAATTATGCAAACATTTTAAAATACACATGTTAGAGGCATTTACTTGTTGCTGTAGATGTGACTGTTGCTGAGCCAGTTGCTGCTGCTGAACCTGATGAGGGTGCATCTGTGGTTGCCCTTGTACGGATGCTTGTTGCCCCTGGTGAAGGCCAACCATTCCTTGCTGTGGCCCTGTCATTCCCTGTTGTGGTCCAGGCAATACTTGCTGTTGGCCAGGTATTACCTGTTGTGGCCCTTGCATTCCTTGTTGCGGCCCACTTATTCCAGGCTGTGTCACTGGTATTCCAGATTGTGCATTTGTCATTACTTGCTGTTGCCCAGGCATTACCTGTTGTAGCATTCCAGACTGTGCTCCAGCAATTGCTTGCTGTTGCCCAGGCATTCCTTGCTGTTGCACAGGTATTCCCTGTTGTGGCATTCCAGATTGAGGGCCTGTCATTCCTTGCTGTTGCCCCGGCATTACCTGTTGAGGCATTCCAGTCTGGGACCCTGTCATTCCTTGCTGTTGCGACATTCCCGATTGTGGCCCGCTCATCCCTTGCATCTGATGCATCTGCTGCTGTTGTAGATGTTGTTGTAGCTGCTGCTGCTGGAGCTGCTGCTGTATGTGCTGTAATTGTTGTTGTTGTTGTTGTTGTTGATGTTGATGATGTTGTTGTTGATGCTGCTGCTGCTGTTGTTGTTGTTGTTGTTGTTGTTGTTGCTGCTGCTGCTGCTGCTGCTGCTGTTGCTGCTGCTGCTGCTGTTGTTGTTGTTGTTGTTGTTGCTGCTGCTGCTGTTGCTGCTGCTGCTGTTGCTGCTGCTGCTGTTGCTGCTGCTGCTGTTGCTGCTGCTGCTGTTGCTGCTGCTGCTGTTGCATAAACTGCATCGGCACTTGCTGCAACACCCTTTGATCCCCTGACTGACCAGGAAAACCTGTAAATGTTAAGTTATGAATTAACAAGTGATAGTCACTCTTTTAGGACCTAAAGATCAAAAATTACAACTGAAGCAAACTTTAAGCATTCTGCTCATTATGTTTGTTTTTAAATATAACCAATTGAAGGCAATTCAAAATGGGGCCCTTGAATAACATTAGTAAAGTAAAAATGCACAAATAATATTAAATAATTTTGGGCTGTGACTGTATTTGTTTACCTGTAGGTCTATTAGGAAATTCTGGAATTTTTGTAACTGGGTTATCCAAGCCCAGACTTTGTTCACCCAGTTCCGAATCCTCCATGCCAGCATCAAGACCACTGAAAACAAGGAAAACTGCTGTCAACTTAAGATCACTTGTTGAAAATGTAACTTACTCTATTGAAATTTTCACTTGTGTCAAAAAGCTCACAGAAAACCTTACCCAAGTCCATCTCCTTGTTGACCTTCACCTTCTTTTGTCTTCTTCTTTCGAGGTGGTTTCTTCTTTTTAGGTTTAGCTTGATTCGCCCCCCCTGCTCCCTGCTTTCCGCCTGGTCCAAACTGACTTGCTGAGATATCGCTCTGCAACAAGTTGACTAGTAACGGGCTGGTCAATGTGACATCTTTGTTTCCTGCAAAGTTACCTGCCTGTCCACAAGATCCAACCATTTGCATCTGACCAGTGAACTGGGGATTGAAGTTCATCCCATGACCTGGAAAGTGTCCATTTCCCATTTGCATGTGCTGTGGGCCTCCCATTATGCCTTGCTGTTGCTGTGCCTGCATATCTGGCACCATTTGCTGTACGCCCATGTCTCCAGACACACCAGTGGGATCCCCCATCGGATGAGGATGTTGCTGAGCAGCCTGCTGCTGTAACATGGCCTGCTGCTGCTGTTTCTGCTGCTGCTGTTGTTGCTGCTGCTGCTGCTGCAGCTGCTGCTGCTGCTGGAGCTGTTGCTGAATGAGGGGATGACCTGCGGGAAGCCTCATCTGCTGCCCATGCATCCCCATCACCTGATTAGGGTTTCCTGACATGGGAACCTGTTGTCCTTGTTGGTTCATCTGAGCATGCTGTTGTTGCTGAAGTTGATGTTGCTGTAACTGATGCTGCTGTTGAAGCTGCTGTTGCTGAAGCTGAGCCATTTGTTGCTGCTGTTGCGGGGTCATCTGCTGAACCTGATTCTGGAATTGAGACATGTTTCCTTGAATATTTGGAGAAGGTACACGCATCATCTGACCGGGCATTACCCCAGGGGGCATCTTCCCTCCAAACACCTGTTTGTTCCCTTGCATTTGGTTGGCAACCATTTGCTCCATCATCGGGTTTTGTTGTTGTTGCTGAAGGAGCATGGCCTGGTGGCCTTGGCCTCCAACCATCTGACCCTGCCCATGCATCACCCCCTGGCCTTGCTGAGGCAACAGTTGCTTGGGTGGGGTCATTCCACCTCTCTGTCCTTGATTGAGCGGCCTGGAAAGGATGGTCTGACCGCCACCCTGTGCTTGAGCCATCTGGCTGGGGGAGGAAGACACAGGCTGGGCCTGATGCTGGAGGCCCATCATCTGAGGACCAGCAGCGGTACCCGGTGGAGGACCTGCCATGCTGCTTTGGACACCCATGACAATAGGCTGCGAGTGAGGATGGCCCTGAACTGAATTTGGTGTGGATGCAGGTGGTAGAGTTCCTAGTATTTAAAAAATAAAATTAAATTACACAATCATCTGACTCAGTCAAAACAATTCAACAAAACAGCAGAGAATGAAGCCATAAAAATACTGCAGTTGAAGAAATGTAGCATGTTATTAACGTTTGAATTTAAAACTATTTACCTGTATGAGTGAGTCCTTGGTTACTTTGTAACTGTTGATTGGCTCCTCCCATTGGGGCTCCTGGTGCGTTAACACTCACCTGACCCTGGACAAAATTTGAGTTGGGGAACCCCATTGGACGTTTAGTCATTCCTGAAATAAAAAGTAAAAATGTTTTATTGCAATACCTTTGTACAATTACTTTATTGCATGGGGATGGAAGATGACAAGTCAATATGGTATGGTATTGGGGTGTAATATGCACTGTGCCAAGAGTCGCTATGTCACTCACTATTAAGAATGGCACTGAAATCTAGTCTCAAAACAGTATTAATACACAATACTTACTTACTTAAAAAATACATACATTTTATTTCTGCTCAGCTATACCTGACTGCCAGGCCTTTGTCAAACTGCAAAGTCATTGAACCAGAACAAGGCTGCAACACACCTAATTAAATGAATAAGTCTATTAAACAAAGCAGTGCCCACCTGGATGAACCTGGGCTCCAGGCTGTCCATGTTGTTGCATTCCCATAAATCCTTGCTGCATGCCGGGCTGTTGACCAAGAGCTGCACGACCTGGTGAGCCAACACCTTGAGGAAAACCTTGAGGAGTTGTCGGTCTCTGAGCCATCATAGGTGGAGTACCAGGTGACCCCTGCTGGAAAGGGGATGAGGAAGAACCAGGAGATTTTGCAGTGAGGTTGCCCTGTGTGCCAGACGTTGCAGGCATTGGCAGTGGTGGTCTAGGTGGTCCTATAACCCCGCCAGGTCCACCCTGAGGACCTTTAGGCTGTGGTGTGGCAAACGGACTCATCCCTGTCTGCTGCTGCTGCTGTTGTTGCAGCTGGGCTTGACCCATGGCATTAAATACTTGGCCAGCCTGTTGGCTGCCAAAAGGATATGGGGGTGGAGGGTGACTAGGAGTCTGAACTGAAGCAAGTGAAGGTGGCCGCTGCATCATTTGACCTTGTGGCGGAGGTTTTCTCCAGGCAGGGCCTCCTTGTGCACCTTGAGGCATTTGATTCCAGCCAGGAGGCATTGCCATCTGTCCTGATGAATTAAATGGTGGCCTCGGGCCTAGCTGTGAAAGCTGCTGAGCTTGTTGTTGTTGGGCTTGTTGTTGTTGTTGCTGCTGCTGCTGCTGCTGTTGTTGTTGTTGTTGATGATGTTGTTGCTGGAGCTGCTGCAGGGCAGCAGGGTTTAGTGGTCTGCCAGCCTGAATAGCCTGCATGTGATGAGCTGCTTGAGGAGGCATGGGGCCTGAACCGTGGGGTCCAGATTGTTGGTGTTGAAGTTGCTGCTGAGGCAGAATTGACATGCCTGGCATCATGGGATCCATCATGTCTACAAAACACATAGTCTTTTATTATATTTTCTGCTACTGCAATGCTAACTTTACTTATAACGCAGTTTAAAACAACCAGGTTGAACAAATTGCTACAACATTTAGATAAAACAAAATGTTTAATTGGAGACAGAAAATCCCTCACCTGTCTGGGAGACTGGCCTTTGAACACGAGGATGCATCTGTCCACTGCTGCCAGGACCCATGACCTGTCCTGGCATACCAGAACCAGGGGGAACCATTTGTGGATTAGCTATTCTCACACCACCTATAAATATATAAAATAAGAAGGTTGTTAAAGTGCATGTAAAAAATGAAATGCATTGTGTGAAATAATTAGAGTGATACCTGGACCAGGTTGACCTGGAAAGCCGATATCCATCCTCATCTGGCTGGGTCCTCCAATTGGTCCATTTACTTGTCCTCGGTTTGGTCCTGGTACAACATTAATGGCACCTTCCCCTAAAAAACAATATCATTTTAGATATAATATAAATAATAACAATGGAATGGCACCAAGACTATTACGAAATTAAAAAAAATATTTTCAAAAATAATTATAGTGGATTTGTACCTTCAATCTGCACTGACAAAATCCCCAGGTCTCTGAGCTGTTGCTGGTTGTTTTGAGCCAAAAGTCTAAGGCGCTCAGCCGCTTCACGAGGAATGTTGAAGGTGACTCGAACGCTATTCCATGGTTCAACATGATGGGGCAGCAACCTCTCTGTAGCTTTGGTATGAATAAAATACAGTAAAATGTAAATACAAACAATTATCTAAAAAATATCTTTCAGTGAGTATTGGACTGTAATCAACACAATAGAAGGAAATATGCCTTAAACAATACATGTTTGCATCATATGAAAAGTCTTTTGAATTAGAAATAGCACACTGACCCAGGTCCAGCATGTCGGGGATTCCACTGAGAATACTGTCCAGCTTCTGAGTGAAGTCTTCATCCTCCATATTTCCTTTAAATGACACAAAGACCATAAACTCGCCCTCCAACTCATTTTCTGGAGCTGAACTTCCACCGCATGTGTCCTCGTCCTCTCCAGCATCTCCTCCGACCCCAGAGTCTCTGTCAGAGTCATCTTCTGTCCCTGGTTCAGTGGTCTTCTGGGTCCGTCGAGGGACGCGTTGTCGTGGTGCCATCCTCCCTTCACCAGGAGTGGCGCTTGACAAAACGGCTCATTCTACAGTCACAAATGATTCACAAAGTCATTTCAAGTGCATTTGACAAATACACAGCATACGAAATGGTACCACATATTAAGTGCATCAGTACAAAATGAACATGGATGACAGAAACCGCTGAAAGCTTCCCAAGGCAGATAATCTAGTCAAGTAGTCAATGTTTCAAGAAATATCTAGTCTAGTCCGTCCATACTGATGGCTCTCACAATACCGCCCACTGGGGGGAATACAACGTAATAAATAAATAAGTAATACACAATTAAACGTGACACTGGAAAGGTCGCCCAAGGAGGACTTAAACCAACATTAGACACCGGCCCTGTCTCCGGGGCCTTATTACAATTGTGGGCTACGCTGTGATTATGTGACCACAGCGGCTCAAACAGAGCTAATGTTTACTGCATTGCATACAGCATTTTAAATTGTACGTATGTTTTGCTATAATACCATTAAACTGACAATAGATCACTTGGAAGAAACATAAACATCATCAATTCCGAGTCCATCTCAGCTTTGAGAGCTAATGCTAAGCTAAAATGGCTGCAGGTAAATGCAATAAATGCAATGTACATCTAAATACATACCAACTGTGCAATCCCTAGACTAGTGTATAGAATAAACGGCACATAATAGCAACAAAAGCAAAGCCTTACCACGCAAATACATCAGAAAATAAATTACACCGGTGAGTCTCTGCTAGCTAGATTAGCAACAATCAATAGATGAATCGCTAGTGACGAGTAGCACTTCCGAAAAGCATTTCCGGTCAGGGATTTCAACATAAGATACACACGTTATGTCAAGAAATTGTTTTAATGATCTCAGTCATAAAATAAACAGTTCAATGTGAAAACATCAACAAATAAACACAAAAAGCTAAATCAAAATAATTTATTTCAGCATACATAGCCTGCCAACTAATTATGGAATGTCATTCATGTGAACTTTTCAAAAATGTATATTGAATGTCTGTACAATAAATATATTAAATGCAGGCAGGAAAATATTGGGACACATTGACCTTTAATGTTTACAAACATTGTGATTGTGACCTTTTTTAAATTAATGTGTATAATTTTATATTATACATTACTAAAATAGTTTCATTGATTTGGGGAGTTATCGGCATGGTTACATTTTCTAATTGATAAACAAACATGGTACAAACTGTAAACTCTATGCAATATTGAGTGCCGAAGCATCAACACTTCTGGGGTCCTTTACGCCGATGATGACGTCATTGATCCGTCTAGTGCCTTCCACTAATGACAGCCGATTTATTCGTTCAACCTTGTGACCTTTATTTTGGAGAAGCTCTACATCTTTATCCAGAAACTCGGCTGTAAAATTAGAGAACAATTAGAAGGGGGAATGGGTATTTTGTAAGGTGTTGATGGGTACATGTAATGCTTAATAAATACATACAGCACATGAAATAATATATTTCATATCTATACATAGTGAGTTGCCAGATCCTACAACTTCAATAAATCAAAAAGGGATACAACAGGTTATGTCTTAAAATATGAAAGTAAATCCCAGCATCCCAGGTTCAGTTTTATACAGTTTTTAAACCTGTAACACTGGGCCAGTCAAAACCACACACTTTTACAAAGACTTGTTTGTCTGGAAACGTAGGCACGTACGGGATAAGCAAAACCTGTGCAGGTCCGATCGATGTCGATAGACAATACAGTTTCCGGTTGAACCCTTTTGGTCTGCACGGTTCTATGGTTCTATGCCGTCACTGGACGCTTCAACTTTAGTCGATCATCCAGGCGAGGCGCAGCTAAACACGAACGCATCTACTTTTAAGATTACATTTTGTTTTCATAGTTTCCACTTGGGGTTGCGCCATAAGGTGCAATTACTAATATGATAAAGGGTTCATTCCAACTGTTGGCCCTGCGACAAGTTGGCCACTGTCCAGGGTGTACCCCGCCTAAGGCCCGAAGTCACTGGGATAGGCTCCAGTCACCCGCGACCCCGAAAGGGAACAAGCGGTAGAAAATGGATGGATGGAAAATGGATGGTTCATTCCAACAGAAAGATTTCACAGATTTTTGCTCTGTGTAACTGGATGAAAATATTATAAATAAATAAAATAACTTACAATCAACCAACAAGGTGTTTGGCTGCAGCTGTGGGTGGAGTCTTCCATAAGCCAAACTGTCACTCATATTGTTACGTGAAGACAATATATTCAACAGCACCTGAAGCACACACAATTTGAAGCATGTTGAATACAAAAATGTCTCCAAAAAAAGGAATTGAAAACTCAACTCAAATTATAAATATAAATCATACCAAACTGTAAATGAATGCATGGGAAATAAGTAAAACACTTTATTTGGTGACAAAGTTTGTTATTGCATAAAACAACTCACCTGTGTAATTCCACTGAGTGCCTTTTCTCCATTAGAAGATCCGGTAGCCACATATGTTCCACAGAGTCCCACAGCGGGCCTCACCACTGTGGGCATAAGGAAGGACAGTGGCCTCTTACCAGGCTGAAGACTGTTATGCTGCAACAAAGAAAAAACTAAGTGAATATGATGAAGAATATCATTAATAAAAAAACAGTTTGGAGTAACTTAACGAGTATTGCCACACAAGGGAGTTAAAGGTTACGTTTAAAGTACTTGGTGTTACGTAATATGTGTTATTTTTTGGTATTATGTTAGATATGTTAGCACAAAAAAAAAAAGTATAATTACTGGGTTTGGTGTGGAGCTGTTCGTTTTATTGGGCCAAGAGAAGTCCAAAATCTGGCTGTTTAAGAGTATTCCGGAGGTAGTCAATATGCCACTGCCAAAAGGTCTGTTTAGAGAGCTGAAAAGAACATATATATAAATATTGTGTTACTAAATATGCTACTATTTTTACACACTATACACTGTAAATCAGACCTGGGCAAACTACGGCCCGCGTGCCACATACGGCCCGTTTGTCTTTATGATCCGGCCCGCCAAACATGCCAAGTAAAATTTAGGCCCCGGGGGCAAGATGTGGCCCTCGGCATGTTTTAATCTGGCCCCTAGAAAGATTTTAGTTTGTATTTTTTAACTGTCTGTAACATCTGTCTGCACTTGTATCCTTAATAAAGATGACAAAGATGACATAGATGATGCGGGCCGGCCCTCCGCTACTTGTCTGGATTTGAATATGGCCCTCGGAGGAAAATAATTGCCCACCCCTGCTATAAATGATGCATAATTTGGTAGGGGAGACTTTCAATTTTTGTGAGGCGGTGCAAAACTCTGCACAATAGTGTCAATACTTTATTTATTTAGTATACAGTATATAGATAGAGTTATTTCTGCTAAATGGATAAGCACCTCTAAAGAATTAATATCAAGTAGTTATAGCTGACCTCATAACAGACACAATAACGTCATCCGGTCCCATCACCACGACTTGCGCAGCTCCGGCTCCTTCTTCCAACGTGAATGTTTGGGTGTAATGATCAGCAGGAAATGTCTGGGAATCATCAATCATCTCTCGAAACTGTGAAGCCTGTGGTTTACTTGGAAAATGTAACGAAAAAAAGGAAGGTATTAAACACACCGAAGCTACATCTAATTATATAATTTAAGTTACTGCCATAGTTTATGCTTTTTTTTTAATTTGAAGTAGAAATAAAAGACGTAATTTTAGTAAAGAGTGTATGTATGCAGCTTTATGCCTACACCATTATCAACTGCCTCAGACACAAGAAACATATTCTAGAAAATGTTGAAAAAGAAATTCTAAAGTATATGTAATTTATAGAAGAAATGTTGTACGAGTATGAAAAAAAATATTTAGAAAGTAATATAAAGTGAGATTGGAAAAATGGACGTCACGGCCAAATACTTACCTCAACATCTTGGCAACAATTTCAGAGACATTAGTGTCGAACATGGGGTCCCCGATCTCACTAGCCATTGCCAGAGCTATTTTAATAGACTGAAAGGAGAAGTAAAATGTTAAAACAATGATTCATATTTTTATAGTTTTGTTGGTTAATTAAGGTACCTCTGCAATCCAATGAAATGTGCTCCGTCTAGAAAGTTGATTGGTAATATTGTAGCCTTCCAAAATGTTCAAAGCAGTGATCAAGGCAATACCAGCATGTGGAGCTGGAGATGCCATCACATGATGTCCTTCAAGATCAGCGAGAGATATTGAGTTTACATTTTGACATACAACTGAAGTATGTATGAGGAAGGGGGAAGCTTTTATTTCAGCATTCTCCATTTTTTAGCACCAATAATTTTGTTTTTGTTATTATAGTAATAATAACTGTTTTTATGCATGTATTGGATTTTTAATACAAAACTAATAATAAATACATAAATAAAAAAACGATTCTTCTAATAGTTTTATTAGGATTAGTATTTACCTTGATAAAATATCTCAGCTGGTTTCCGCAAAACTGTGCTATATTGATCCAAGTCTTTTACATCGAGCACACCACCTTTCTCTTGCACCTGGGCAAGAGAAGGTAAATAATCAAATTCTAAATTGAGTAGCAATGTTTACCATGTTATACTGGTATGGATTGTTGAACAAAAGTAAAACATTTAGACAGAGGCAAAGTGCTAAATGAGCTTATCATAGAATCTTACCGCATCGACTATTTCTTGTGAGAGGTTCCCACTATAGAACTCAGATATGCCCTTTGCTGCAACTGCATCCAAGACTGCAGCCAAGTCCATCCTTCTGCCAAACACCCCAGCGATAGGGGCCAGACCATTTGGGAAAAACAAATCCTCAAATGCCTTGGACATGTTCTGGTTCTTGGCATCAGCCAGAGCTTTGGCTAAAAAGACACTTTCAGGTCAGATTTTCTAATTATTATACATACATTATGCCTGAGCCACAGCAAATTACACAATGAACACAAATGCCACATCTCATGCCTGAATCATGCATTTAAACTCCTACACTTACTACAAAAGTACAAAATACTTACCAAGCTCGTGAGTAACATTAAATCCATTTCTGGCAACATCAGCTGCCATGGTCACTACATCTTTCCATGGCAGTCTGGAATTAAACAGAAGATATATTTAAAAAAAAAAAAAAAAAAAAAACATCAAGACAACACTATTTGACCGTCTAATGAGCACACAAGGGGATGAAGTAAGTAATTTAGTAGTCTCCGGACGATCAGATGGATTCCACACAGTGCCCATAATTATAGTGGTGCAACATTGCTACTACTTTAAATAGCTATTGAAACAATGTTCAATAAAACCAAGCATGCAAATGAGGCTATTTTTCAACAAATGAACAGAATATAATCTGTTAATCAATTATCCGAGTTGAAATCGGATCAAGTTACCTTCCATATAACTGATGAGCTTGATTCATCCCACTGAGCATACCAGGAACTCCCACCAACAGCCCAGGCTATAGTGGAAGGTGGAAATGCATATTGAGGACAATTGTTTTATGCTTTAAGAAAATATAATGAAAACAGGATTTACTTTGGCATCCAGAGTGGTTTGAAGCATAGTTTCTGTTATAGTTGAGGGGGCTGTCTCTCTGAAGTCAATCACTCTCGTCTCATTTTTGCGTATTTCATGCACCAACATAACACCCCCACTGCATAAAACAAACAGCACATTTTAAAATGTCATTAAAAAGATATAAATTATAAATCTTAATACCTACCCGCCTATACCAGAAGTGTGTGGATGGACAACACCCAAACACAAAGCAGCAGCAATAGCAGCATCCACACTGGACCCCTGCTTTTCCAAGACTTCTAATCCAAGAGAGGTGCACTTGGCAACATCCGTCACTACTGCTCCTTGGTTAAAGACCTAATCTCAAAACAAATTGAACAGCGGTTTTGGCAACTTTTTACAACACCTTGAACAATATCTTTGTCATTCATCTTTGTTTTCTGCTATTCTCTTTTCAGGAGGCTCTAGTAAACAAACCACCTCCCATCTTTCCCCTCTTTGGCAACCTCTTTTTTTTAATACAAAGTAAAATAATAATCTCTGAAAATATTCAATGCTTTTCTTTCCTTTTCTTCCGTCTAGACCTCTTGACCAGCAACTCTATGTTCCTTATCTTTACTATTTATATAGCATGGTCTTGAATTCTGAGGTTACATACCTGGGGGTCCCCAAAGTTGATCTGGACAATGAGGGCAATAGTGACTGCGGTAGCAAAGGTGAGACAGGCTGTAATTATGACAGTGAGTCCATCCCGCTGGCAGGCACACTCCTGAGTAAATGGGTCTGTGGTGGTCTCCCTAAAAATACCTTCCCCATGAGGGCCAATATCTGACGCAGAGGAGGGGAGGCGCTGGAGATGAGCCGACTTCAAGAACAGGTCTGGATCTGGGACATAAGAGACACACACACCACAAGTAAGTACAGCAGAATCAATCCAAACATATTGGAATTAAACGTAATTAAGTAACGTAATTTTTTTTTTACTTTAGTTCACATACTTGATGTCGAGTGTTACCCTTCTGTCACTATCCCCAAAGTCTATCCCCAAAACTAGTCATTAGGTCTACAATGTCTCTGTATTTACTAAAGTGTAGTAGTTGTCCGTTTAAACATGACTGCTTGGTAAAATATTGTTTACAAGACTTTCGAACCAGCTTTTCCCTTCAGTGCTTTCCAGAGAAGAATATCTAATAGTGTGCAACCAATTTATTTGGCACATGTCAAGACTTTACACAAGATGCCCTTCCTAACAAAATTTTATTCTGACTCGGAGCTGTCACAATAGATAGAGTTTCTTGTACCCAGTGGCTAACACTGGGCAACAGTATTTCTCTTGTGTGCACCCAACAAAGATGATGAAAATCAAGTGACTTACCAGTGTCTTGCTCACTGAGAACGTTGTCATCTTCTTTGTGAGATTTCAGAACATTTTCTCCAGAGAGAACATCATCCTCTGGTAGTTTGGGAAAACTTGTGATGCTCATGTAATCCACTGGTGAATAGGCACTCCCCAAATTTGTCTCTGGGCTGAGCCCTTTACCTGCCACACTCCCAGTGGAATAGCCTGACACAACATCAGCCCCTGGGCTTTGCATGGTTGCCTGAAGTTAAGAAACCTAATCTCAATGTATGAAAATCTCAATGTGAATTCACATAGTGACTAAATTACAATGTATTGCAATACCGTGGGAGCAATAAATCATGCAGCCTTAATCTTGCTAATTTCTTCAACGTTGACCAAAACCATCACAAAGGAATGTCAACATTTGTAAAGCAGATCTGGTTGAGTGGCTCCAATGATGATGCGGTTTCAATCTAAGCATCCACCTGCAGACGACAATTGTTTTTAACAGACATGAGTATGATTCCTTTAAAAGGCATCTAAATTGTCACATTGTGTGGAAAAAGACACATTAAATAAAAGTAACAATATTTTGTATAATAATAATAATAATAATTGTAACCGTTTTTAGTCACTTCCGCAAATAATTAGAGGATCTCGCCGACCGCAAATCATGGATCTAACCCAATATTTGCATGGTAAACATGGCGACACACGCTAGTCTAAACATGTCACTTAACACTTGGCCAAAAATAGTCAACACATTAAAAATCTGTATTACTTACCATCGCCGAATACCCTGATAGATAACTGCGTAGACGCGAGAGGTATCGGTAGTCAGTGTTGCCAGCGGTAGCACCAGAGATGGTTGAACGGGTGGAGATTTACCAGGATGTATGAGAACTGGGCTCACTCGGTCACGTGGGGGACTTAAGCCAATGGAATGGAAGACATTCAGTACACCTGACCGTGCCTGGCTGACAATGATATAATAGATCCATGGACCGACGATGTAAAAAACAAGAAACATGGCGGATTTGATTCCATCCTAAGTCCTAACATGAGCTGTAATTTATATTGTGATATAGACTTACCACAGTGTTTCCCCATATTACACATGGGATAGTCTGATACAGGCTCAGACTCCTCCAGATAGTCTGATATAGGCACAGACTCCTCTCTGACTCTGATATAGGCATAGACTCCTCCAGATAGTCTGATATAGGCACAGACTCCTCTCTGACTCTGATATAGGCATAGACTCCTCCAGATAGTCTGATATAGGCACAGACTCCTCTCTGACTCTGATATAGGCATAGACTCCTCCAGATAGTCTGATATAGGCACAGACTCCTCTCTGACTCTGATATAGGCATAGACTCCTCCAGATAGTCTGATATAGGCACAGACTCCTCTCTGACTCTGATATAGGCATAGACTCCTCCAGATAGTCTGATATAGGCACAGACTCCTCTCTGACTCTGATATAGGCATAGACTCCTCCACATAGTCTGATATAGGCACAGACTCCTCTCTGACTCTGATATAGGCATAGACTCCTCCAGATAGTCTGATATAGGAACAGTCTGATATAGGCACAGACTCCTCTCTGACTCTGATATAGGCATAGACTCCTCCACATAGTCTGATATAGGCACAGACTCCTCTCTGACTCTGATATAGGCATAGACTCCTCCAGATAGTCTGATATAGGCACAGTCTGATATAGGCACAGACTCCTCTCTGACTCTGATATAGGCATAGACTCCACTAGATAGTCTGACACAACCTTATTTAAACTCTTGACATGTCTGAATAGGTGCAGTTCTGACCAGGTAACCTACAAATTCAGTTCCTAGTAACTTAGTGTTACGTTAGCAAGCAGATAAACAGGTTCCAGTCAAGTTTTATAACAACAGGCTTCCAGGCTTAAATTTCTTCATTCTGCCCCTCCCATTTACGTCTTGGTCTAATTTTCCTCCAGGTGAACGTCCTTTGTTTGGTTCAATTAAATGTGCTGTTATTTTTAGATTGGCTATTGGACTATCAGGCCTATCCACATACTACATACTTTATACTTTATACTAAATGTTTGATACACTCTTGGCATGCTCCCAATGTGGTCATAGGGCGTGTATATGCACAAACTAGACTGAGTTTTTACATAGAGACTAGTCTACCCAAAGCAGAAATCATACTTGATCCCAAATCCATACAAATGAATAATGACACAAGATTCAGGATTAAGCCTGAGGATTTATTGTTGTTATTGTTTTTTTGTTTTGTTTTTTGGCGGGTACCAATGTTCTTTGAATGAATGACGGAAACCTCATCTGTTTGTTCTTGCATAGGTCTTGCCTGTCAGTGGACCATAGACCGTATATTTACGGTCACACACCAACTTGTAGGGGATGGAAAAGCCAGTACATCACAAAAACCATGCAGAAATAGTGAAAGGCACAATCACCATACATAATCAGATACACCAATTTAGTTTGTATATAGCTTTTATGGGGAAAGGTGTACTAATTTAGATGTAACTGGGCAAATCCCAAGTCTATGAAGCTGCCTTTAAGTCAGACCACAACATAAATGATTCTTCCCAGACATTCAAAATCTTGAAAACATCCTATTGGTGAACAGCTCAAGCAACTACTGTATATGGGAGGACACAAGCATTTCATATTGTCATTTCATGACACATTTATCAACTATCCTCTGCCTCACATGTTTTGTCCACACCTCTTAAATCAGATAAGCATAAAACACAGTGACCCCATTCCCTACACCATTCATTAACACACACCATACAGAGAACATATTTGTTTAGTAACAAATAAAATAAAATAAAACTAGACTCAAACTGGAGTTGCTCTAAAGTGACTGAGGTGTGCACAATCATTGTATCTTTCTGTTATCAAAGCACAGCTATCAGTTATCTTGTCTCAGCACCTACAACTAAAGTTTCCTTTACTGACTATATAATTAAAGTAATCATTCAGATTTTATTTTCAATATTCCTAAATACTCGAATGACATTAAATACATTGATTTTCAAAATAAAGACACATACACTCATTACCCACACAAAATGTTAAACACCATGTATCCTCCTCAGTGTTCAAAAAGTGGGTGCTGTGCTAATCAGACCCTCTGGGGGCAGTGTTGTCTATGGCACGTCGTCATCTGCTAGTGCTGTTTTAGGATTTGGGGAAAAGACACCACTTTGACTTGAAAATTAACACATAAGTGAGGCAAACCCATCAGACATATAACTTAGTGGACTTGAGTCCTGGGAGGCTTTTTAAGAGAGAATTGTAATAGCACTAATTATTTTTTATAGTCTATGTTTAGCTATTGGAAATATATATTTAACGAGGGGGGGGAATGATCAATATCTGTATATTTTAAAGGATTTTCTAGTAATAAATGTATCATAAATCCTTTTCACACAGTTTGAGTCAAACAAAAATAAAATCACAAAGAAACAAATACGAGCACACAGCACACTGCTAAAACACACAAAAATATGACAGTGCAAACATCCATGTCTCACATAATTTACAAACTTTAGTATACACATAAGCACCATTATTTTTACTATTGTTTTGAATACATAAATTAGACCTTTGAGTGGGCACAGTTTAAACTGGATGGTAAAGATACGGCAAGGTGATGTTTAAGAAAATACAAGCACTTTTTAGTGAGTAGGGGGGGCATTGATGAGACATTTGAACATATTTGTGTTAGATGCAGTCTGATTATCACTACTGCTCTTGTATTCAGTCACAGCACATTTCAGATGGACATGACACCCGTGCTGGGCACTTTGCTTAGGATCCTTACAAATGCATGCAGTTTCTACATTTTTATGCCTACTTTCTCTTTGTCTGATGGTAACATTTTGGGTGGAAAGTGTAATAGACAGCAAATTTAACATTAGATACTGCTCTGCACTTACAATTACTTCAAAGCACACCTCAAAACCCCAAGATAAAACAAGCAAACATAGGATACAAATAATAAAGTTATTGATCATATTTTGTAAAAAGGTTTTCAAGCTTGGGGTAAAACATCTCTTTCTATGATCCATCTCATTTCAAACCTCTTCCTTTAAATCAGTAAATCCAGCTCTTAACTCTTTAGTCTCATATCCTTCTGAATGTGAACAAAAATACATAATTTGGTTTGCCTTTTTGCCTTAAGAGTTATTGTGCAGGCAAATTTAAAAGTATCCCTCACTGTCACAAAAAGCCATAGTTCTTAAATTTAACACAATCAGAGTCTCATTTCCACCAGAAAACGGTGTCAATCAGACCAAAGTGAAATCTTTTTGTTGCTTGTTTTTGTTCTAAATGTCGCATCTGTGATTCAAAATACATGCCTAAAATGAAATAAAGAAGACTATTTAGTATGTATATAGGAAATATATTTGTTTAAATATATCACTTTCTTATAAGTAGATTTTAGTTTGGATTCCACAGGAGGTGGTTTAGGGAGATCTGCTATAAGAGGGCTTACTATAATGTTTGTTTTACAAATTCAAATTAAATGTCTAGTTTCCAGATAAATATAGAATGAAAACCACTGGATTAACAACTTCAATTGTGTCTTGCAAATACTTGCTAATGCCCTCAGAGTAAACACCACCACCTAGTGGCTGCAGGGCTTAATGGCAGAGGTTACGCTTGCAGGGCTGGTGAAGAAAGCCATTTCTAACATGAGCTGCATGACGAGGAACCTGCTCCCTAGTACGATTTTGGCGTTGAATGTGATTGCGTCCAAGGCGGCGTCTCTCAATGCGGGCTTTGCTGCGCTGAACCCGGGCCATTTGAGTGACCTTGGCCAGGGCTCCTGCCTGGGTGGCCGCCCCACGGCTCACTCTGGTGGGCAGTGTGGTGCAGGTGGCGGGGAATGCTGACTCCATCACTCTGCTGCAAAAAATAAAAAATGAATAGTGCCCAGACAGGCCCTCGTAAAACATATTATGAATATGAGTTTGTGTTTAGTTTTACCTCATGCTGCCCACCAGGCTAGCTGTGCTGTCCTCTCTCACCACTGGTAAGTTGCTGCTGGACACGATGCCGGTGCTATTCTGGGACACATAGACAGACATGCTGGGATGTTCGATGAGCAGGTCCTCCATGGGACTGGCCTCAGTGGTGGCTCCCTCTGCAGTGAAACATGGGGGAGGGGTGACAAACCAGCTCTCATCCATACAGCCTCTCTCTGAACCTGTCCTACTACCCCCACTGCCTCCACACTCGCCCCGAGAGCCAGGGGACACGGATGGGGTGGAGGAGGGCAGAGACCCTCTGGTCCCTCTGCAAACAGTTCCACGTGTTGTGACACTCAGGTCTGATGGACTAGTACTACATTGTGAAGTAGTGTCAGCTGTTCTCCTTGAGCGACCTTTATGTGTCCTGCGCCGCTTGCAAAGTGTGTTTGGGATTGTGGCGGAGCCATCAGTTCTGAAGTCTGAGTCTGTATTAATTAACTGACTGTTTGGAAATGATTGTACAGACAGTGGGGGGTTCTCATCTTCCACCTGCACCATGCACTCAGCCTCTACTGAACACAGTGAGCAAAGGCAAAGAGAGATGAGCGGGATGAAAAGGACCAAAAACAACATGTTGGAAGGGATGATAATATATAAATGTATTGGATAATTTATATAAATTGAAAGTAGGTGGAGCAATTTTCAGAGGAACCACATGCGCACACGCACACATACAAGTGTGGGGATATATAAAAGGATGTTTTAAACATTAGAGGAGAGAAAGAGGGTAAAGGGGTAAAGAAAATGAAAAAAAAAAAAATCATATCATTAGTTAAGTTTACTCTCTGAATCAGAACAGAGCATGAGCCCCATTTGAAAAAATTGAATTTGGCATTTGTCATACCTAAATGACCTCCACATCTATGTTGTTTTGGCTCCTCCATCCACTCATAAATGTCATTTCCAAGGGAACTCACTAAGCCTTTCACTTCCTTAGCCTCTATAACACCAGTCATATTCTGTCACTCACCAGGAAGGTTGACAATCATCCAGCCCTCTTCATCCGCCTCTGTCACACAGGGGTTGGGTCCATTGATCTCAGCAGCAACTTCCTCCACATCCCCAAAAAGAAGGTTGCTCAAGCGTTGAAACATGACTATTTGATGTATCGGAAGGTTGTTAAATGGGAAAAAAGCTGTAGCTGCCTTTGAAAATCGTATTTGCGTTTTGTCTCTTGGTCTTCACTGGAAGTCCTTTGCTGGACCTTGAGGGAGGCTTCAGTAGTAGTGCAAATTTAAGGTTTCACTTGGTTTCTCGTCAACACAAAAGCCTAAGGGGACAAATAAAGAGAAGTGTTAGTCTAAAAAAAATTACAAAAATTGAATGCTACGAAAGTAAACAGTGAACAGTAAGCATTGTCCAGAAGCTGTCTAGTCATGTCAAGTTTCCCTTAAGAAAAGGTTTTAATTATTTGCTGGTGGGGCAGGACAATGCCAATGGCCCCTTCCCCCTGGAGCAGTTATCAGCACCCTGTCCTGACAGATGGACAGGCAGCAGAAGTGGAGGAGGTGATAAAAAGTGGTTTGACAAAGGTGGGAGATGTGTAAAAGAAACTAAATAAATACAAATGTGTCTTACTTATGATGGTTTTCGGTTTGATTAGAGTTTTTTCTGACTTTTGAGGGGATTTTTTTTAAATTTTATTTAAAGTGCTTTTTCATCATTAGAAACCATGAATAAATAAGTGGATGAAATGAAATGACTTCCTTTTTGCTTACCATCTGATAAAAACTGTTAAGCTTATTTCCAGTGTTTACTTCATAAAAGTCTCTAAATCTAATTTCAGTTAAATTAGCTTCAGCTTTTAAAGTAAACCAAACAAACACCCCAGCTACTGTCGATCAGACCATCCGTCCCAGACACCAGATTTACTCGTTACATTTACCAAAGAAAATCTAGGCAGAATCTAAACTCTGATATTCGGTGCAGAGCTTGTGACCATTTATAATATAAGAGCATATCAGGCCAAAACCACTAAGTCTCAGCTTCACAAAAGGGTTCAGAAACAGCTTCAGTTTAACATGGGGGGTCACATCTAGATAAAATTAGCTGGGAATTATTCCAAGGGGTTAAGGGAAAACAAACACGGCAGGAGACATGGCATTTCCCTATAGACTTCACAGGCACTTTGTTGTTGGCTATAATAACTCTGTGACGTACAAGCCATCTTAACGTAGCCTTTTGACTCAATTTCCTATTCACTTCCAATAGATATCTGGTCCGTGCGCCTGCAAAGCAACAGACACCATTGGCAAGAAGATAATATATAACCGACTATTTTATAACGCTGTGGACCGGATCCTACGCGTCTGAGGCCTGGTGTTTTAAATAGGCTCCAGCAGGAAAGGCGGAGCGTTGTGGGCGGGGCCTTGTGGAATGAAAACAAGACGCTCATGACGTAAGGCGCTTGTCATTGACGCTACAGAGAGGGCTTCAGCTTGGACCAGGGAGAAAAAAAAGAGCCTCGATTGGGAAGGCGAGAATTAAGCATTATTTTGGCATCGGAAAGAGACCAAAGGCTGTGTATGCGACGTTATTGCAACTGAGCTTTAATAACGTCGAGGTTTTGTGGCTGTGTTGTTCAGTGTGTCTTGCTAGAATATAGGCTACTCCATTAAACAAGGTTATGAAAGCCGTCTGGTTTTCACAATCTAGGACATTTGGATTTGATGCCCCGAGAATATAACACATAGCGTCGTCCACGGCTAAGGCATTGCGTGGGATATCCAGGTTTACGTGATTTATCCGCGTAAGCTCTGCAGACGAAGGGTCAGAGCAATGACAGTTGGTTAAACAGCAGTAGGCAACACACATAGGCCTAAATAGACGGGGAATAACTCCATTCTGTGAGCGTTTATCAAGAGTTAGACAGGTTATAACACGGTGAGACGAATAAGCTTCCACTTGAAGCGGGTGGGCATAAACTGCCAGCAATGTATCCTTCATCCGTCTGCTTCAGAGGGAAAAAAACAAGATCAACATCCGCCATGACTTGGACTCCACATCAGCATTTGGTGCAAATCGAAGAGCAAAGGGTCATGCAGTATAGAGAAACACGAACGAGAATCTATTTATCTTCCTTTTTTCCATTATGGGGCGTCGAAAACAAACAGGCTACATTAATGTGCACCCCAATGAAACAAAGCAGTACCATCAATAACGATGCACAAGTTATTAAGCTACAATTTTCGTTACCCGTGTAATAACCAGCTAAGGAACGTCAAAGTGTTGTGTTTATTTGCATTGTTTGGTGAAAAGACACCGAAAGGAGCCTGTGATGACAGGTGTAATTTGATTGCTGAAAACACACTGAAGTATGAAGCACAATAAAAAAGGTTCTTACCTGCCTTTGCAATATTCTTTCAAGTTGTAAACGATGTGACACAAAATAGCCAATAAATAAGAACTCTTAAAGCATAGCTTTAGATAGCCTGTACTTGAGGTAGCCTAGTTAAAACACTATGTTACAAAAATAAAAGGCTTTCTTCTTAGAAGAAGGGCTTCGTGTAAATATTTTACACTCTTTCAGAACATCTGCAGCTTTGTTTCCTTTTCTTCCACTTCACGATTGCAGATTTGTTTATTGCTGCCTCCAGCTGATCCTCGGATCAGAATGTAGAGCGCACAAAACAGCTGATTGTGAGATCACAATACTTCAAGCCACGCCTTTCTCCGCCCACAACGAATAAAGCAGCCAATTGCAATATTACACAAGATCCAAGCTCAGGATCCAGGCAACAGAGTGGGGGCAGGGCGACAGGCACTGTAAACACAGATGGAAAGGAAGACTTTAGCCAAAGACTGATCCCCGATCAGCCTTGTACTTTCACCTCTGCTACACTGTAACAGCAATGTGGGGGATGGTAATCTGATCTGTGATCAGGTTAAGTAACGTGAGTCAAGTATAATGTTTTCAGATATTCAGTCCTCTGCCTTATGCGTTTTGCCACTTAACAGTTTAAGGCAATAAAACATAACATTTTTATCTCTAATATGATGTTAAAAATGATGGCTGACGATGGGACGTCCTATGCATATCAAGTTAAAACTTTGACATAGTTCTGCCTGTATCATAGTGGTTTGAAACTTTGAATACAGCATATTGAAAATAATCATATATTTACATGTGTGTGTGTGTGTGTGTGTGTGTGTGTTAAGGATTCAGCAAAATGGTAAGGAATGTCCTTGGCATTTATGACATGTTGGTGTGGTTGAATGACTTGAACGCAGGGCTGCAAAGGATTCCACCAAGGACACCTGGGTTTAATCTAAACGCAGTAGTCTTATTATTATATAATTGCTATGTGCTAGTCTCGTGTGAGCATAAGTCATGAACGGTCAGGGCTGCCTTTCTAAAGAGGTACGGTTTCGCCCGATACAGTTACCAGGTGCTAGGCAACTTGCTCTGTAACAACACAATTGAGAACACATTCACCTTTGAGTAAAAGACAACATCAAAACCCTGGTCACACAGAGAATACAACAGCAATGACTGTTTGTGTACCTGAGGTTAAGATAAGATAAGATATTCCTTTATTGTCCACACATGGGGAAATTTTGTTGTTGCAACGCAGGTAGATACAAAGGAAAAGGACAGATAACTTATAGGAAGTTTAAAAAACACTCTTAATAGAAGAACACAACAGTGTGTGTTGTGTTCATGTTAATGCAGTCAGACTGAAATGTTAAAAGCATAAGTGTTTCGCTGTTCTCCAAAGACGCATATTCATGTTTAAGGTATAATATATATTTTATACATTTAAAATTATAGCTCACATACCAATGAACTAAATTGGTTGTAGAGTTAGTTCAATCTCTGTATTAGAGTATTTTTAAATTTTCTGGACGCCAAAGTCAATGGTCATCAGCCAAACAAAATTCCCACGGATTCTGTGTTTGAGAAATAGGTAAAAGGTCATGCAGTGCCTCCCTCTGTCTCCCTCTGTATGGTCATGTTCATGAATGCATCATACAGCTCTTGTTATAACTGCATGCCAGTCTTTGGAGGCTCTGCCCTGACTCCTGACTGAGACTACAAACTAAGCCTGTACAAAAATACAAACAACGCTAAACCATTTGGTTGAATTTGAGTCTGCTTTGTTTGTGGTCAAAGAGGTCAAAGGTGTGGCAGGCATTGGACTTTGTGACATGTGTGTTGAGTATTAAAACAAGAAGCAAGTGAACTAGGTTTGTGGCCTGCTTATGTTGTGTAACTAAAAGTGTTTCCTCTCAAAGTGCTAAACTGACCAAAGGATTTTAAGATGATGATAATAAACTTATGTTGTACACGTTTTTCTGGTGCTTCTGCATGGGCCTCTCTTGGCTTGCATAAGTGGCTGCAAACATATGATAAGACAGAGGCCTGGGTCTTACTGCATCACAGAGACCTAAAATAGAACTAGAACAGAACACACTCGAAAACCTCACAGCCTAGAACCATATGACTTCTGCTTACTTTGCAAACTTGTAACATTCAAATTTGCACATTAACAGTGACTCTTCATAAGAAACCCTCCCATGGTCCAGATTATTTTATGGACTCCAGTGGCGCTCTACGATGAGACTGTCTCACTGGTCCATCCCTACATGGCCAACGCAAACAGAGTCTGGAGTGGCGTCCTTGGCAAGGGTGTGCAAACAGGCCGGGGACGCACTGTGCTGCCACTCTTTTGGAAAGACCTGGGGATAGTATAAGAAACTGTTCGAAAGAGCAGCGTTAAAAATAGCACACAGCGAGGATTAAATTATAGGAAAAAATCCACATAGGCAAGCAAAGAAACTGTTGTTGAAGGTGTAGTTCATTTCAGAGTTGTAGGAGGTGATGTTTGGTGATTTGTATTAAAAAACAAAAAGAAAACCTAATAACTAAGTAAACTTTAAATATCTTTCTCAAAAGAGCAAAGTAACACAATTTATTCTTCTGAAATGCAAGGTTGAGCTGGTGTTGGCAAGGTGAATAAGCTTTTTATATAACTTATGGTAGTAAAAATACCCTCATCTAGTGGTCACGTTACCAGTCAACATTTACACCACAGACCGAGACATAGATTTGACTTTGGCTTTGAATATTTGAGATCCAAGGTTCAATCCCTAACTAAACAAACTTAACTTAAACAACCGTTAAAAGTTTGAATTTACCATGAACCAAACAAGTGTTGTATTCAAAATAAAGTCGAAATTCCTTTGACTTACCTTAAAAAACATACAACTGGTAGAGGTGTTGAAGGTACACTGTATCTCCTATGAAATTAGACCAATTAGAAGGTCAGGTCGACACACGCACTATTCACATGGGTGGAATGGCCTAACCCACAAACTGTCTGTTTGCACAGTTTGACCTGAAATTCCCTTTAGAAGTCATCCTAACTGGCACAGAGCTGAGGCCCTGTTTCTGTGCCATACAGAGTTAAAGCAGACATATTATGACTCGGCAGTTATAAAACTTAAGACCGGGGTAAAAAGCTCTGGCGACAAAAAACAAAAACAAACATAAACATTATTATTATTATTATTATTATTATTATTATTATTATTGTTGTTGTTGTTGTTGTC
Organism: Eucyclogobius newberryi; assembly: GCF_026437365.1. Classification (NCBI taxonomy): domain Eukaryota; kingdom Metazoa; phylum Chordata; class Actinopteri; order Gobiiformes; family Gobiidae; genus Eucyclogobius; species Eucyclogobius newberryi. The sequence goes on from NW_027315801.1 coordinate 28,514,879, forward strand.
GTCATTATTAAACATACACACAAGAGTTCACGATGAATTTACTTCCCTGTCTGACCTCTAGTGGAATAATATGACATTACATATTGAAAACGAAAAACAAAACGAAAAAGCGTTGAGAGTGTTGTTCTCTGTGTGAACAGAAGATGGAGCCATTGAAGTGTTTCCAACCCCTTAGTGTTCAGGGGTATATTATTATTAGCTGAAGCTTTAGCTGGAACTAATACATTATGACTATTAGAGACAACATAAGTTTCATTCACAATATCATACATTATTTGATATATTGCCAACCTCTATGTACAATAACCTAAACCCTATTTGACCTAATATATGTAAATATGGAGGTATGCACACGAGTATATGATAGCATGTATGCAAATAGTTGTATGTATGTATGTGTGTGTGTGTGTGTGTGTGTGTGTGTATCTGGAAGTCTGTGTTTATGGATATATGGATAGTTTGTGTATGTGTGTATATGTGTATGTATGCGTGATACAGTGGAAACTAAATTTTATTTAATTGAAAACGAATTTTAACAATCTGTCTTTTAAATGGGTTTAGTATAAAACTGTTTGCTAGTGCTGGTTAGAGTGCAGGTACCACATCCTTCTGGGATGGTCTTATCTCCTGACAAGTTGTCTTTGTCTGAACCGCTCTAACTTCCCTCACACTTGGTGCTAGAAAGAACAAATAAATCATCAGGAGGAAAAATTAGAGGGCCTTTTTCTTTACAAATTGGAAGGTACAGTTTCAAGACTAGAAGCTGAAATTGAAATGAGATGATGATTCATCTTAAAATATTTCCTTCACAGTATTTGTCTCATCCCCCATTAACAATCGTTTGATTACCTTTGCCCTTTGCCTGATTACAGCCTATGGACAAAGAGCACAGTACGTTTGAGAACTATAGATTAACCTGTGCTGTTGTTGTCATTCAATAGAAACAAGGAGAAGCAACTGCATAAACATGAAATGTAAATGTGCTTGAGTGGCAAATTATCACCTGTTTGAATGGACTGAATGGCACTAGAGCACATTCAAAGAGCTGCCATGTAAGTGAATGTATGCACAACCTCTATTGAGCAACAACAACATTGTTTGATTTTGTATTTTTTCACATCCATTTTATTCTGTAGACTATGGACAACTATCAGGTAGACGAAGGTTTATTCAATTCAATTTATTTTTGTTACGCCCAAAATCACAACAGCAGGTGCCTCGAGGGGCTACAAAATCCCCACACTAGATCTTTTTCAATAAAGAAAATATAAAAACTATACAAATATTAGACTTTGTATAGATATTAGTGAAAAATAAAGGCATAAGCAACAATACTCTGCCAAACTGCTGATCCATAAACTAGGACTAGACCAGTAGTGCAAAGAGTAGATTATTTAATATTTGTAAGTAAAGTAGTTACATGGCTAATTACAAGTAAAAGTATTGTTGCCAAAAAGCAAAAGTAAAAAGTACACATGTAGAGTACAAGTTACTTTTAACACAGTGAAAGTTTAAAGAAACATTTATGTACAAAACCTGATTCATGAAACAGTTTTAGGGATAATTCAGTTTAGTTAATTGTAGTGAGTTATTTATGTTCGTGGGAATGCAGCAGTAAGAGTTTGGACCAGTTTGGAGTTTGCATGGTTAGAATTTTACTTCATCACAAGTAAAAAGTACACCTTCATAAACCTACTCAAAAATACACAGTACCAAAAAAAAATCTACTCAATTACAGTGACAGTGAGTATTTGTAATTGGTTCATTTCTACCCACGGACAAGATAATAGTGCCAAGCGGGTCTTATCTGAACCAGGAGTATCCTAGAATTAAACCGGGTCCAAACAACAAGTAAAAGAGGATTAAACCAGTAAACAAGAGCAAATACATGTTATTATGAGATATGAGTGGGGGGGCTGACTTGGGGCTGACTTGGAGAGACACTGCTCTTATTGAATGAGCAAATCCAGTCCTGTGTGGTCAGCTGTTTTACACAAAGTCTGCACAGCGTTTATGTGGAACGGTTATAGTGTCATATGTATAACCAAACAAAACATCACAGCCTAATAAAATGACTATAAACGCCAGAAGTATAGGCCCGCGCAGAGCTCTCGGCCTCAAGCCAGGCCTAACGGGCGGACACTTGAAGACATGTCCACACTCTGCGGTACAACTCGGGTTACTTTCACGTGTTTCTGATGTTTGCCTCATGTTTTTACTGCAGTGCTGGCCTCCTGACCCCCAGTCTACGTGGCGTCGGCGTCAACAAGCGTCCTAACGATGTGTGAACTTTTGGGCATGCAGTGACAATAGCGCCTCTTTTTTTTTTTTAACAGGTGCACATATGGGGGACGGGGGGTCCCGCACCCGAGCGGGACCTCACCCCGAATCCGAGGCGCACTTGATGGGGGAGAAAATTAGGAGTCGTTTATCATAAGTTAATCAAGGCCCCAAATGTAACACGTCCCCAAGCCTTTAGTCACGGACGGTTCACACGTTGAACTTCAAAACGCAACCGTTGTTCGCAATAAATCCGCTATGTTTGTGTAAATGTTACCAAATAGAACCACAGAGATGCAGACAGATCAATATATAAGAAAAAGGAACATTAACTAAACATAAGAGACGCGGAACAACCCGATAAACAGCTGAATCACAAGCAACTGCTGTAAATAAGAGTGTTATCATTATTTTTATTAAGAATATTTAAGAGTTTTTTTATATGGGCTTTTCTACAAGAGTGTTTTTATGAGTTATCTGTGTTTTTTTATTATTATACTTACTGCGCATGATCTGTGTTGCAACAATGGAATTTCCCCATTGTGGGACATATAAAGGTTACGTTATCTTACTGGTAAAACAACCTTACGTCAAACATCCAGCGATATAACGTTAGATATAATCAAAAACTCTATAAAAAGTAGACTAAAAGAGTCATGGGACAACAAGCTGATGTGTCAATACAGGTAAATAAATACATGAACGTCAATACTGTCACACTATAGAGTAACTAGTTGTGAATGAACTAACGCAAGTATACAAAATCTCCATTGGTCTAACGTTGACTCAAACTTCAGATCTCTACGAGTTAAAAGGAACAGCAAAATCCACAAATACGTTTCGTTTTGTAAAGTAGCAGTAGTTATTATTACTTTCAGCAATTGTGTCAAGTTGTATCCTATTGTTTTATGGTTGAGCGGTCCCAAATCTGGCGGTTAACTGGAGCTAATTAAGGCATTAGCGCAATTTCCCTCTCGGCATGTGATCCCGAGTCCCAGAATTTCACGGCACCCGGAGGCACACACACAGACGGGCCCAAACCCCTAAATCATCATATTGTTCCCGTCAGCCCAGTCAATAGTACCTGGCATCTTGCTGTGACCAAAGCTGGTGTCGTGAACTGTCTCTTTTTATCCCCTCCGTCCCGTAGAGAGCAGGAGTTAACGAACAATCCCGCGTGTCTTTAGCAGAACACTACTTTTATCTGACAGAAAACATCATTGAAAACATCATTCTGGTTAATCACGAAGAACTCAACGTTTTAACCCATTGGTCACATATTTCTGTTACATTTTCCATTTTCCCCCAGTCTGTTTTAAATTGTCACTATGGCACACACTTTCTTATCATTATGAAACCCATAATGACCTCAACTATTCAATTCTAATCAATGAAGAGTGCATCCTTCCTTCTGCCCTGTGGCGTTGTATCTGATCGAGACAAGAAATGACTTAATCTTAGTTAATGACATTAAGCCGTTGGCGTGAAATGCACAATTCGGTTTGCGCTTTGATGCAACTTTTGGGCACATGAGGCACCTGTGGAGAAAGGGGACGGGGCGCTGTGGGTCACGGGGTGTGTCTGGAGGCGGGGGGCCGGCCCGGCTGCTGCGCCCCTCTGCCTGCTATATCAGGGGCCGAGCAGCTCCCGTGCGCCTCATACACTCAGTGCTCTTGACTTCACTGTTTACACCGCTGGAAGGAAAAAAACGTGTCCCGGGACAATAAGACGGACTCGGCTGCGAGGAGTTTTTTTTTTTTACAGATTTACCAGCTTGACGCTCCGGGGAAAACGCGACTCCAAGATGCCTCGTTCATTCCTGGTCAAGAAATACTTCACCAACAAGAAGCCATGTTACAGGGAGAGTCACCTGGACAGCCAAGCAGGTAAGCTTCTGTACCTCAAAGACTTAAAGTCATAAAGTCAGCGTCATTCAATTTGCAAGGTGTCAAAGAAGATATTATGTCATATGTTGGTGTTATTTTTTCTCATCTCCTTTTATTTCCCCCCCCAGCATTTATTCCTGAAAGTTTTCCACGAGCTGAGCTTCCAACCCGAGACTCATCTGTCTTGACCTACTATCCAGTCACCTCCTTTTTCAACGACAACAGTCTCCCTTTGCCACTGTCCCCTGTGACCGTGACCCCCTCTCTCCCCCCGTCTCCACTGGGCCCTGTGGATCTCAGCAGCAGCTCTCCATCCTGCAGCAGCGGTGACGAGGAGGATGATGGGGGTCGCACGTCAGACCCTCCGAGCCCTGACACCATCCACCCCATGTTCCACTGCATGTACTGCAGCAAGAGCTACAACAGTCTTTCTGCACTTTCCCACCATCAGATGTCCCAGCACCAAGCGTCTCCATGCAGCCCTGTGCCACATGCCCCCTCTTCGTCCCATGAGGTCTCGACACGGCCAACTTTCCACTGCAAACACTGCTGTAAGGAATATACCAGCCTGGGGGCTCTGAAGATGCACATTCGCTCACACACACTTCCATGTGTTTGTCCCACTTGTGGAAAGGCGTTCTCCAGACCGTGGCTGCTTCGGGGACACATCCGCACTCACACAGGTTTGTAAAGAGCAGCATTGAAGTGACTCATTGTGGCACCTCTGCCCTGAGCCTCCATTGATTATCGTAGTTTAATCTAATCTCATGAATGTAAAAGACATCTGGGGTTAGCGTAGTATTCATGTCAGATCATTTACAACACAAAGGCTGTAGGGCGGACCTCTTGTTCTGCAACCCAGCTAACAGTTTTGTTTTGTTTTCCCCTAGGAGAGCGCCCGTTTGCCTGCCAGCACTGTAACCGGGCGTTTGCTGACCGCTCTAACCTGCGTGCACATCTCCAAACTCACTCTGAGGTGAAGAAATACCAGTGCGGCTCCTGTTCTCGGACCTTCAGCCGGATGTCCCTCCTGCACAAACACAATGCATCAGGATGCTGCTCAGCTCACTGAATCACACTGTACATTCCTTGCACTCAGGAGCGAGATGCCATTTTAGAAACTTTCTTGGATAGCAGGAAGTGGCAGGAAGTGGCATCCAGTCATATCTTAAGGTGTTCATCAATAACAAAATATGCCTTTTTAAAATTGGCCGTTCTGGTCAATGGGATGTGTGATTGATTTATGTGCAGCTAAAGACATGCAGTTAATTCCACTGAAACCCGTCTGGTGCCGGCTGGTCCGGGACCCCTGGCCACACTGCAGCTGCTGGGGTGTGTTTAGTGTGTACGGGGCTTGTCATTCCTCACCATGCGATACATGCATGGCAAGTGTATATGGACAACTGTGTGTTGGGACAGCTGCCTGCACTGCGGAGGCGGGGTGCTGATAGACCGTTAGCATTTACCTCAACAACAGGATTCAACCCCTACAAGATGCAGAACTACACACCCCACTATTTTCTTCTAATGGACATTGACCAAATAACTGTGTGCCTTCACTGTATGATGTAAATTGTGTTTTTTTTTGTTTTTTTTTAACGCTGGGCACTGAGGAGATTTTTGCCTTTGCTTGTATTTTTCATGTAAATAAAAATCCTTTTATATGCCCAACTCGCCCTTTGTCTTCAATGTTAATAGCCCCTTTCAACAGCTTTTGTGATTTATTTAATGAGTTCTTCAGGACAGACATGACGGTGCGTGAAAGGGAGACTTCTATTGCATGTACTTATGTTAGATCACATGAGCGGGGCAGGTTTGTGTGATGCTGAGTGATAAGAGGGAGCACCTGCACACACCTGCCCAGCTGTCCATAAAGGACCTAAATACAGGTGGGTCACGGCACTATGACCAAACGAATGGACAGACTGAAACGGGAGGCTCGTCTGTCAACTATTCTAAAATGATACTATAGTATATTCTTATGTTTGTGACACAGTAAAATGGCACAAAACGACACAAATGCACTGATTGGTGATTGAAGAAATTTCCCAAGTTTCCCAGTTTTCAAAGATAAGACTTAAAAGGATAGACGTTGTTTATTGTATTTATATAGTTTACTTTGGTACAATTTAAAACCTTGAATATACATTTTCAATTAAATTAATTTGATGTATAGGCTACTAGTGAGGACAGTGATATTAGTAAATTAGTAAAATTAGTAAACTAGTAAAACACAATAATGAAACAAAATCTATAATAAATAAGATAAATACATGACCCGAACACATTTCATATGTGTTTATTTAGCTCATAGGATAGTGTTGAGGAAGTCCCAGCAAATGCACATATGGCAACAATATGTCCCCAGTCCTGGAGCGCTGCCCTCGTGACCTCCACACAGACGCCAGCATGTCTTGAGGTAACAGTGCATTTCCTTCAATAGCTCCAAGTGCCAAGAGGTGTTTGAGGGGGGGGGACCGCTGGGGAGTCACTCAAAAGACCGGGAGTCAAATTGCATGACATGGCTTGTTCTGGGTAAACAGCACTGCAACCGGGGGCACTCTCACCCCCACGTTCATGATGTCATTGTAAAACGTTGATGAGCCAAGGATTAATCTATCAATTTGGGTGGGATTATGTATCACTGTTACGGGTGAGCCGGTGCCTCGACAATCATCCCAATAAAGTTTAAAATTTCCTCTGTTTTTCTTGTTACATGGGCATCCTAATGTATTCTTATGCCTTTCTCCCATTGGCAGTTACGTAACAAATTTGAGAATTTTGCTTTATTTTTCATGCTGGGCAAATCATTGAGCCCAATATAGGTTCAATAAGATCAAACATTTACTATATATATATACATCTATATTTTGTTAAATAAAAATGTCCCTTGTGTCATCTTTGCCAGGGCCATTTTGAAATTTAAGTCTGATGTTTACCTCAAGGGGACATTTTTGGGTTGGCAGCGCGTGGGAGGGCAATCTATCACTACGTTGCTTGAAGGCAATGAGATCACTGTCCTGTCACCTGTCTATTGCACCATGTGATATCACTTTGGTCTCCTCAAAGTGTTTTAATGTTCGCAGCGTCACGCATCTAGCCCCTGACTAATGGGACATTCCAGAGCCATTAGTGACAGACATACAATACTGACGTCTAACGGGCAGCGACAGACTGCGTGATACCCTTGAGTCAAAACAGTAATTACATTTTACAATAATAGGTTGAAGTTAGTGGTCTATTTAGTCAGATAGCCTTGATTTAATGTTGGTTTTATTCAGAATATTTCCCAGGCTTTTTTGTACGTAAAATCCTTCATACTTAAAAAAGTCAGAGTCCAGTCCTTTTAAAACACAATGTCAAATCATTAATATATCATATGAATTGTAGATTAGTAGTAGCATGTCGTTATGCTTTAAAATGCAACAGGAGGTAACAAGTGATAGATCCAGTAGGGCTGAAAAATGTTGGGAAAATATCAAACTTCATCACAATTAAGATTAGAATCACCCCTAAAATTACTGATCAAAAGTAAAAGCTTGGGAGTTTATGTGTTGGTTATTTTTTTAACTTCTCAGTCCTTTTTGAGTGAGCAATGCAATTTCTTTGTGTTTATGTAGCCTACATTTAAGATCATGCTTATGTAGACATTTTTTTAAAGATTACTGTTGATATGAGATACATGTTATTTATTCATTTTGAGCATCAGTTGAGAGTTTAAAAGAAGGCTTGTATTAATATGACATAATTTAAAAAAGCAGAAAAAACAGAAAATGCTAGCTTCAAGTCCACAATGCTCAGAAAGAGAAGGAGGAGGTATTATTAAAATGATAGTGCCTTTTTGTCTTTGATGCATTTACACAACATAATAAAATGTTTGTACTGTCATTACATTATCAATTGTTTTTTCGTAATAACATTATTCAAATGCTCTGTATTTGATATTTTTTTCAGAAAGCACATTTTTAAACAAATCCAGGTACATTAAAATGTTAAAATACAGGAATCCCGTGCAGTTAGTAGTAGTAAGATATATTGTGCTTTGCTAATTCCGATACACAAATAAACTAGTGTTAGTCGAGCACAGGATGCAGACTCCAGCAGGGGGGCATTTCCGGCTCACCTCAGCTCCCCTGCAGTTCCATCTCAATGTGTGTGTGTGAGAGACAGAACCACGTCTCTCTGTCCCACAGGGTCATAGGGGAGAGGACGTGCCATAAAAGGACAATTAGGCAGACCAGATTTTGTGTGATGCTTCACAGACCTCACACTTCAATAAAACTGTTGACAGCAGTATAAAATAACCAATAAGGTATTTCATTTTTCAATAACGTTTCTTTCTTTTGTAAAAGTTGTAATGTCCAAATGTGCAGCATTCAATAGCCCTGTACAGACCTAACCAAAATACATAAGCATTTGTGTTGGGCTTAAAACGTAACTAACGACCAACATTTCTTTTACTGCTGCTGTCTAGAGCTGTATTTGGGTAATAATACACTTTGCTATAAAAGCTGTGGGTTGCACATGTGGCACCCTCTTACCTCATGACCTACAGTTATCTCCCCCCCCCTCTTATTTACTGCAGGTATTTTGGTATTTGCCCTCGAGGTGCAGCAAGTCGTGTTGAGAGGCGCAAGGTGCACTTTTGTTTCTCCTGTCAGGACCTGTGTGGACCCATGGGGGCCCGCAGAGGACCAGGACACTTCCATTGTCTCGACACATTCCTGTTGGTGAAGGATATGGGGTAAAGATGCGTGTTCTAAAAGGTTTTACTACTGTTGTTCAGGGTGCGAGATTTTACCTTTACCATTACCATTTAACCATTATCAACCCTACTCCTCACCTGTAGATCTGTTTAGCACCAGGGGACTGTGAAATGTAGTTGATTACATTTTCACAATATGTTACCATCACAAAAACAATATGCACACATTGTTTCAGGGAGGTTTAGATACTTTACATGTCGTACAGGTTGCTGTTTAAGCCCTTTCGAAACACCACATGGTCCTTTACTCTTTGATTACGGTTTAGATCTAGGTTTTCAGTCCCTTTTACGTCTTTATATTAGATGAATTGCAATTTGAATAGTCACAGTCAAAAAAAAGGTAAAAACTGCATTTATTTAAATTTAAAAATGTAATATTCTGTGTGTTAAAACCTTCTACAAACATGTTCTGAAATGCATGTTTTTTTTGTATTAGATAAACACTTCTGTCTTTCAAATATTACTGCTCCTGGACAAATGTACCTTAAATTCAAACACAATCAGCGTATCTAATTGTAATCCCAATGCTTGTCCGAAAATAGATATTACTTCAAAAATCTTTATCGATTTTATACAATAACTTTAATTAAGACAGGTAGATGATTTGAAATAATCACTGCACACGTTGGTTCAACACAGTCCAACCAAAACCTTTGTGGGACTCATGTTTGTGTTACTGTCCCATCCCGTCCCTTGAGGAGCCTTGGGGCAGCCCAATGCACCTGCCTGAAATCTACACCCCAAGGCCAGACGCTTATCTACCCCATCTCCGAGGTTTTACAGAAACAGTGCATGTGCCACACACGCTGGTGTCCACTTACATTCTTTAAAAGAGAGGCACTGAAGGGTATAAGCTTTGTTGTACCCTCTGTTTTCAAATCAGAAAGAAGCTTTACACAGATTGAGGACAATTCTACTTGCCTACAGAGTCATAACGGTGTAATGATGAAAAGCATCCATGGGCCAGTCTAGACAGATACAGAAAGGAGGATATTAAAAAAAAAAGTGATCGATTATTGAAAAAAGTGTAATATTGATTGGGCAAGAAAAATGTAACTTGCTTTGAAAAACTACAGTAAAAAAAGCTGGCAAAATAAGATACGTCCTCTTTCATACAATGTGCCATGCTTTCTTTGGCACCACACAAGACGGCACAAGACAAGTTCACAGATTGCCTGAGAGGATCACTGCTCTAACGTTGCATGTCAGGACACATGGCCAGGCTCCTGAGTGAAATCAGAGCCCATTGTGCGAGTTGGGACAGGTGTGTCACCAGCTGACCACACCCCCAGGCCACACGGCACCTCCTGTCCCACACACCTGTCCCCTCAGCCTGTGAGCCCCCACACCCACCTCCTACACTTGATGGAAGGCAGGTTGTTGGGCTGTGACGAACCAAAGGAGGGGCCACTTAGGTATCCATGAGTGTCCACAGCTGTCCCACTGAAACCAGAACTTGATGGAAGCCACCTCCAGGTCCCTCTCGGTCCTGCAGTGTGCGCAGCCTTTAGCATTATGTTTCTGTAGCGACAGATGGCAAAGTATCAGTAGCAATAGTTCTTACATGTCAATGGAAGGGATACATATAAATGGTTAAAATAATGTATGCAATATAATATAATCAGGAAACAAACGGCATAAATCCAAAATTCACATTTCGGGTCAACCCATTTTAAAATAAAGCCATTCCTTTTTTCCCCTTTTCTCAAGGTATTCTATATCTCATCTTACATCTGTGTTTTGCTTTCATATTAGGACATCTTATATTTTGGTCTTAAAAATGTTGAATTTTGAACCCTGCGACTAAAGCTGGCCCCTGTCTGAATGAATGAATGAATGAAAAATTAATGAACTACAGAGATTTGGTGAGTCGCTGGCCTGCCATTTTGATGTTCATTCTCAAAACAATTTAAAAAACAAACATTGCCTCATCTGTCCAAAGAACATCATCCTCATCAAACTTTAATCACAGACTTGTTGTCCAGAATTAAAAGACACACAACAATTACAACAATACAATACAGTATGTTAATCTAAATGTAAAAAGGTGCATAATAAATCATGTAATGCAAAAACTAGTACACAATGTTGCCAACAATCCTTCTTGATGTCAATTCACCTCAGATAAGAGATAACAGAAATAGCCCAATCTGCAAGTTTACATCTAAGTCATTACATGGAGTTTCCTTTAATTGTGCGTGTGTCTTTGTAAACGACGACACACAGACGCAGAAAGTAAGGAGGAGAGAGAGGTCAGAGAAGCCTGAAGGCCATTGTAAATTCCTTGCTGGCGCAAACCAAAGACATTCTTCTCTGCTGTTTTTCTTTTCTAATCTCTATACTCAGATTACCAGCTAGAGGGCCCGGGCCAGATGAGAGGAGATCAGGGTGGCATGCATTTGTGCACAAGTGCCAAAACAGTGCCACTTACACACACTCGGTCCACTCACGATGTGCCACTAACTCTACTAATCTGTTATTTTACATTTTATGCGATAAAATATATTGTCAAATTTCTACTATTTATCAGCGTGCAGAGTAAAAATGAAAAAATAAGCCTCTATATGGAGATGCAAAAACAAAAAAACACACAAAACACACACAAAATAAATGTTGACTGATCTAGAACTAACCAGGAATAAACCTAAATAAACCTGGATGTAGCATTTCAAAGCTCGATTGGGAATCCCACAAATGAAATTCTGTGACACACTGAAAGCATTACCTAAAGTCTGTTTTTGCAAGAGAAAAACAGAGACAGAGAAAACAGTTCCCTGTGGAGAGAGGATTCCCACACGACCGGCCCACTGCCACACAAACAAACAAACAAACTTCAACCATCAACGGGGATTTACTTAAACATTTCCAGATGTGGCTTTCTACATTCTCTAAAAGTCAATAAATCTAAACAGAGAGAGAGAGAGTAAATCTCTAGCACCTTACTGTATGGCAATTAATTATATTATACATTTGGTGGGCACCAGAATAAACTTTTTATGAATTTGGTGTGTACAAGGGTTATGAAGTCCACTCATGCACAATTCACGTAAAATAAAAAACAATCGAGCCCGTTTGATTTACCATCAGTAACAGCTAAAAGTTAAAAAACTATATTTTCATATTAGCACCCCCAGTCAATCATGAAAATGTATTATTTTGGGTGATAAATGCATTGTTCTCCCTGTTCACATGAGGTTGCAGCCTGTATAATGATAAAACATAATGCATTATAGTTTCATTGTTTGGCCGTGGCAAAAACAAGGTGATTAACAACAGCATTTAAAAATATAGACTAGAATTAGTTTATGTAAATGTATTCATGCTTTACCTTTTTTCTGGTGGTGTGATTGCCGCACTAGTAATGTTGTCTCCTGTCAAGTCAATTATAAGATGAATCTAAAAATAAATAACAGCAGCATAAAAATAATAATTCAAAGACACAGTATGTAACTTTTAGCCAAGAACAAAAGTATGTCATATACCATTTTGGATTATGGTATTTTACAGCGCAAAAAGTGTAAAAACTTTGTCCTAACTTTAGAATATACTCTTATATAGCCCAGATAAACCATAAGCAAATGTTATTCCTTTAGCTGTAAATATTCTATGGCATAAATAAGTTCCGAAGTATGGTTTTAACTTTCTATTTCCATGGAATATGCTGGCTACATACTGTGCATTTAGTAGCAAACATTTCTATCTCACTTATTATTTATGGTTAAGAAAAGCAATGAATTGATAAAACTTGTGTCATGGTCTAAATATCAGCTAATTTCTCCACACACCTCTTAGATCACTAACAGCTGGGTCAATGACAAGGGGCAGTCTGGGGGCTGGTGGCTCGTTCTGCGCTGCTCCGCTGGGGGTAAAGGGACCACCAGCCAGTCCCCTCTGGAGCCGTCACAGAGATGTTAATCAAATTAGTAAGTGTCAATGTTGCCACTTGTTCTGTGCATTAGTAGTAGCACAAGCAGTAGTTGTAGAAGAAGCCTTCTTCAGATTATAGTCAATCTCTGTGTCATTTACTGCATTTCAAAAGAGCACAGTATACCAAACACACTACACAGCATATTTATTTGAAAGACCAACCTTAATTGATCACACAGTGGAGAAATTAATGAATGGGTATGTTTATTCTAGTATGTATGTAATCAAGAGAAAAAGGATCTGCAAATAGGCCAACATACTTATACAATATTCTCACATTTTCGGATTAGTAGACGTTAAGTTTATAATATATATATATAACAAAATGATGAAAGACAATTAAACGAGAAGGAGTAACACCTTAAGTGGAGGGAAAGTGGGAGGTAATGAGAGAGTTTGGAGGGGAGAGGCGGGCTGAGCAGATAATGGCTACTAAGTAATTACAACAGCACCGTCTTAGCATAACTCATCCATTTAGGTAAGCTCTCCACAGCAGGACTCCTAACACTTGAACAGGTGTGAGGAAGAGAAGAAAGAGTGAAAGGCAGCGAATGATTCGAAGAAAAAAGAAAAAAAGTTGAAAGAGACCCAGAGCACCTGTTTTTTGGACTGCCATGCCTTCAGTGTGCGGGCCAGGGCTTGCACTGCTCCACCCAAACAACACATTCAGGGCTAAATGCCTGCTTAACTACACAGGGCAGAGCAGTGGGGTCAACACTCTTGGAGAGATAAGGCAGATTATTATCAGTTTTATTCGTAGGATTGAGATGTTTAACTGTATTGTCCTGTTCAAAAATGCATTGCCGTTTTAAGTCTGTTTAATCAGCTATTCAAATACTGTATTGAAATATGGAAATCAAGTTTGTCCCACTGTTAAAAATCGGGTTTGAGGCAGGTGCTTTAACCATCTCAATCTGACCATAATCAGCATTCCTACAGAGCTAATTGACCTCCCAGTGCCAGTAGAGTAGTGCGTCTGGGGGTGCGCGGCTGGGCGGGGGGCATCAAAGTGGGAGGATCAGTGCAGATTCACCCAGCAGTCCTGCCGTGGGGGTCTGGAGCCGCGGCGTCTCACCCCCTAATGAGAGGCCATGACACGGAGACATCCACACACAGTTTGACCCCTGAAGACCAGCTGGAAAAGAGAGTCCCACATGCCTCTCCCAACTCTCCCCCACCTACCAGGGGTGTAGCCAGTGCAGCTGAGGAAATTGGGCATATACATAATGAGTCCACTACAAGCAGAGGTGGCGAGAACTCAGTTACACTTAATTGAGTAACTTTTTAAAACAATAGTACTTATTGAAGTAACCTTTTAAAACAATAGTACTTATTGAAGTAACCTTTTGATTCAATTCCTACTTAGTAATTCTATATTTGTGTTTTCATGTTGCTCCGTCAGATATAACTCAATTCAGTGCATTCTTTAATACTTGAAATTATAAATCAGATGTTACTCTCAAAATTACTCTTGAGTAACGGTTTCCCCAAATACTTTTTTAATCTCACTTTGACCTCCACTTTTAGTAGAGTAAAGTTATTTTGAAGTATGTTTAATCTTACTTTGGTACATCTTTTCGTTACTCTGGTTACAAGTACAACAAGGTGGCAAAGCAAAAATGGGACACACATTTTGCTACCATTGTTTCCATACTAATGATGCAAAAAGGTATTCAATAATCATAACAAGCACTTTATGCAGGGCAATTACAACCTTACTTAACCACACGGTTGCCAATATTTCAATGTTTGAGGCGAGGACATACCTAGTTCCATAAACAATATATCTGAAAAAACCTGCACTTGTGACTCTCTTCAAGCCCCCACCCCACTTTACCTCAGTCATTCCCCTCCCTAACACATTCCAGGGACCGAGATAGCTCACAGTCATCACCAGATTGGTTTTGTCTCCACTCCCAAATATACCTTAATCCAGAACAGAGACACAGACGGGCCGGGACAGACAAAAAGAATGTACAACAAACAAAGGCATAAGTCTGTGACACCTGTGAGGGATATTGACCCAGTTACTCCGTTGGTGATGGCAAATGATATGAAGGAAAAGTCAAAATGATTCATAAATCATAGTTTAGTTTTAAAAGAGGTAATTCTCCATCTATCTTCTTCCGCTTATCCAGGGCCGGGTTGCGGGGGCAGCAGTCCAAGCAGGGACTCTTCCGGGGGGATCCCGAGGCGTTCCCAGGACAGCCGAAAGACATAGTCATAGTAATTCTATTGAGCTGAAATGTCAATTTAATCAACATATGTATTGAAGCCTAATTCTAAAATACCAATATTGCTAAACTGAAATCGTAAAACACAGCTTTGGTGATACGTTCTGCTGCTGTGTGGTACAATATGTATTATCACTATGACAGATGACTTTGATGGGACAAGGGAACAACAAAACTGAGCTTTTAGGGGGTTTATACAGGGGCTTCTATAGAATTTCTGATTATATTCATAGATTTCCCTTCCGAACATAAAATTATCAATACAGAGTTTGACATAATCAGATTCACTTATGACAATTCCACAATAAATACCCAAAAGAAAAATCCACAAATGTAGAACTCTATCCATTAACTAGGCTATCACACGTATTAGAAATAGGTTTTGCACTTTGTATTTGATAAGTGGCATGGTGGTGGGGGAAGTGTCGAGTCAGAAAGGCAAGTGCAGCGTCCGAGGGGGGGAAAGGGGGGGGGGGTCACAGGGTCGAGGGAAGAGCCACCTTGCAACAGCTGGTCTCAATTATCCATGGAGGGACTGGTGAGTGTACAGCCGCGTGTGTATGTATGCAAGAGCGACCCATCACAGGGGAGGGCTGAGACCACTGGCGCCAGGACGGGAGCAACAGGTCAGGGAGGATGAAGATTATAAAAATACTAGCAGGCAGTTGGCCTTGGTACTGCGAGTGTGTGGTGTTCAATTATCCAGTTACTATGCACCCTCAGATCATAGAGGCCATGTTAGTATACATCCTTTATGCGAGACTAATGACCATTTATAAAGGATTATGCCATTATATGTGGAAGGTAACATGGCTGTGATTCTACAAAAATTATAGATTTTAATTATGGCTTTTGTTTACTTGTATATCCAGTTATCAATCGCTGACAGCATTTGACACAGTAATAATGCTTGTGATGTATATTGCACTGTATTCCCCATGATATAAAACAGAAAAATCCATCCACCGACTCAATAAATTCCAAATTGGGGAAAATGTATAAATAGGAGGTTTAGGCATTTATTTTCATCTGACTGAATCTATTTTTGTATGAATGACATTATAATCTTCACTGGAGCTCCTCTATGACACGCCAAGACGTCTAAGAATGGACAACGTGTATGGCTCCGCCTGGTGGTGATAAGTGTTAAAGTGGTCAAAATGGCCTGATTTCTTATTGGTCCGTTGACTCAAATCATTTATCAGATTTTTTCAAAGCTGGACATTGTAAAAATGCTGAGGTTTGTCTCAATATTTGTTTGGCCTTTATCCAGTGTTTAATGCAACCATCTATTTAGCCACAACAGACACATTGTAAAACAGGTGTAGGGCGCATCCTTGTGGTGGAACCCATTAAATACAAAAACACGGAAATGCAAGAATAGATACTGTATTTTCAAATAAGGTACAAGTAAACATCTCACAAATGGTTATATAGTATGAAAAATACTTTTCAAAAACGAATTATTTTTTACACAAACAAGCACAATAAATGTTGATTTGTAACTTTAGAGGCGATGATACATTTTTCAAAACGTGTTTTTTGGTAGAAAAATATTTCACTGTAGAATAAATACCACCACCCTTCAATCTTGTACCACAAATAAAATTTAGAATAAATACAAAGCCAAAACACTTCAAAATAAAACAAACTGTAAACAAACAGCAACTGTAACAGTCATTGTAGCACTCAGTGCCATGGTGAAATAAAATTTACTTAAATGTAGAAATAAAATAAAAAATTACAAAGTGGATCCATAGGAATATTAGCGTCATCAATCAGTAAAATGTCCCATATTTTTAAAGCCTTTTTCTACACAAACAAATATGGGCCCCGTCACTCATGTCTTCTTACTTGAAAAGCTGGACTTTGGCGCTTCCACTGGAACGACTGGAACTCGTGTTGTTCTCCACACAAGCTTCTCCTTCATTGTTGTTGCACCAGCTGGCCTTCAACGGAGTGAGCTCTGGTGCAATTATGTCTCCATCCTAAGCAAAAATAAAATTATAATTATAACACTACTACTAATATTACAGTATGCTGAAGACTTAGGTACTCATGTATTTATAATTCCTTAGTTTGGTGGGAAAGTCCCTTTGTTAAATCTTTATCATAGCTGTACATCCATGAAGTTGCAGTTAAGACATTTTGAAAAATAAATGTTTTAATTACAGAAAATAGAGCTTCGATAACAGAATCCCTCTGTGATGTCATCAGTATATTGAAAACCCAGGAAATTTACACAACACAATTTTTCTGAGTAGTTAAAATAATGTTGCTAGGCAACAGTTGTGACATTGCCTCTACCTATGTCATACTCATCTACATCTCATACTCAATGCCAATGTCCAGCCAGGAAGTACAACTATAAACATGACAAAAACTTTCAAACTCATGTTCCCTCCCTTTTTCAGTCACGACCACCATTATAACAGTCATGGACATTTGAGACCCCAAACACACAAAATAGAAACAAGGCTACTTTATATTTTTGCAGATTGCCTAACGTTTAGTTTTATTTTATGGAAAATAATTTGTTGGGCCAACAAATAATCTACTTTGACCACTGCATTTGAAGGGTATCAAGCCATGTTTAAGACGATTGGATAACATTTTATTTTCATTTTGAACCCCCATGGGGGTCCTGAACCATGGTGGAGAACCACTGATCTTAAGAGTGCTACACAAACGCTGAGTTAATCAAATTTAGGGACTATCCAATATGTTTACAGCCACGTCTTTTACTGCTCTTCTATTTCCATTTGAACTCTATTGTCTGTTAAAAACACACACACATCTGATGCACTGGGACAAACTGATTGACACATGGGCACCATTAAACAATCAGGGTATTATTCTTGTTATTACTATTACAGGTATATAAGAAAACTCCCACAGACTGGCAGATATTGGATTTGGTGATGGCGCCGACGTATTGTCCAGCCCCAATATTTGCCATGTGAATAACCTGCAGTTATGACAGTGTGCTTGGACAAGATGTGTCGATTCAAAATATTCCAACAATAGAAAACATATATATTTATATTTACAAATGCTTAAATTTACATTTTTGCATTTACATTTTTCCGATTAAAAAAAATAAAGATTTAAGGTTTCATATTTCTGTAAACAAAAAAAACAAAAAAAGTTTATAGTTTATAGATGTAAATATGTACTAAAAACCTCTGACG
This sequence comes from Eucyclogobius newberryi, assembly GCF_026437365.1. NCBI lineage: Eukaryota > Metazoa > Chordata > Actinopteri > Gobiiformes > Gobiidae > Eucyclogobius > Eucyclogobius newberryi. Next base: position 28,533,162 of record NW_027315801.1, read on the forward strand.
CGTTACCTGGGGTTTAGAAAAGTTCTTGTCCATGCACCATTGAACAAATTGCTTCTTGGCGGCCTCCATACTCTTTTCGTCAGTCTTTTTGCAGTAAGCTCTGATCAACTGTTCAGCAAAACGCTCCGGGAGAAGCTTTGACACCTGTCAAGAGACGAAGCCATGTTTATGACAAGGACTTTAAAAAAGCAAGTACAAAAAAATAAAAGTTATGCTGACCTGATTTTTGCGTATTTGGATGGCTGTAGTGAGGTCATTTTTGCAATAGAATCGAACATTATTTATTGGATTCTTCTCCTTCATCCCATAATCCATGTGAATAACCTAAAACATCAAGAAGTATTTAAAGAACAAAATTCCAATCACTTGGATTGAAACAAACGGTCACTATTCTTTTAAGAATTATTTGGTACTTACATTGACCACAAAATCCTCAGGTTGTAGCTGTAAGTCCTCAGAGCCCTGAGGAACAGACTGAGCCAAATCTACTGCCCAACTGTGAATCATTTCCTTAAAAAAAAAAAAAAAAACATAATCGAGACATTAGCGTAGCACATTCCTAGATATTTGCTCATTATTCATAAAAAGAGCCACGGGTAAGAGATTATCAGTACTATTATTCGCTACCCCTATTTTTGGTCAATATTAAAATATGTCGTGTACTCTGTAGGAAATGATTGAAAATATTAACCGTTTCATACCTGAGAGACAGTAACAGGTTTATCAGGTTGAGTTTGCCCAACACACTTGTAAAGACGTCGACAGATAATATTACGTAGAATCTGTCTAGCTTCAGCAAGCTCTTCGGATGAGGAGTTGAGGATTTGTTCAAACACGTGGTCTACAGAAAGAAAAAATAAGTTATAGAATCTGTTCAGTACATTTGTACAACTCATGTACACCCCAGACGCCATCCAAGCGGCTGTCTGCAGATGGAGCCGGACATAATGTGCCATCCACCGGTCAGCACTGTGTTATTCAAAATGATTAATGGATTTATATAGCGCCTTCAGGACACCCAAAGTGTTTTACAGTGCATTTTTCATTCACTCCACACACTCTGGGGGTAAGCTACAACTACAGCCACAGCTGCCCTGGAATAGACGGACTGAAGTGGGACATCTGTGCTGGTGGTCCTTGCCTTGCCTGCTCTGCGCCTCTCCTCTTTGTGCAAGTTACACCACACCTTCATTCAGCTGCCTCGTCCGTCTGATGCTCTGCTAACCTTTGATGTGACTATAAAAACCTGGGGCTGGTGTGTGCACTCTCCCGTCCCAGTACCTCCAAACCGGTCTTGCCTGCGCTGTAGCTGGGCGAGGCCACGCAAATTTGCTTTAGCCTTGTAAATTAATCCTATGTTGACCACATTGACTACATGTCTTTGTTATGGCATTGAGCTAGTAATAAAACCCATTCCAAATACATACTGTGATCTGCCGTGTTCCATCATGTTATAGGTTTTGTGTCATTAACCAACTGCACACTTTTCTAGTTTACAGATTGACAGCTAGTTAAAACTGTAACAATTTAAAAATCACCCAGTACCATCATTCACCATGAAGCGGAGGTTGCATCAATCACCATATTGTTGTTGAAGCCGTACAGTACATTTTAACGACACGCTGATAATACAGCTTTACACACCTGTCAGTTTGGTGTAAGCCTCCATGTCGTCAATGGCTGTGGACAAAGTGAACATCCTCCCTCCCGAGCCTTCAATTTTGATATGTTTGTCTGCTTTTAAAAATGCCTCTGTGATCCTACCAGATGAAATTATATATTACGGTAGTTAGCAGCAGTCAACGAGATTTGTATGCAATAAAAAAAAGTTGGACTTACATAGTTTCAATGATGTTTCCAACTTTGTGTTGATAAGCTCGTCTGTGGAGGCAATTTCTGGTGTGGAACATGTCATAGAGATTCCCAATTTCCTATTTAAGGAAAGACGGGACAAATTTAGAGCAAAAGAAATTGTCTCAACATTTATTCACGTTCCAAGTGATTATAACATAAAAATTGGAATATAAAAAACAAAACAAGTCAAGTTAAGAGCTATAAAGAACTCTCTTTTTAGACAAAAGTAGGAACTGCACCTTGTCTCTCGTGCAAATGTTCTTTTGTCCATCTACTTCACACACTCGGGCAAATTTAAGGAAACGGCGATAGTCAAAATTGTTTTGAATGCCCAAGTGGTAGCAGTCCCTATGAAGACCGCGAATAAAAAGTTCTAAAATTATTAATATAAAATTATGCAGTTTAGGACGATAATGAAAAAAATAAAAACTGTTTCTCACCTGGCAAAGTAGTCCCACTTATCCACATCAATGCCATTTCTCTTGTTGGCTACAATTTCATACAGGAAAGATTTGTCTTGTGTACGACCTTTGTACGGCCACTGTAAAAATATAATACAATACATTTTTAAAAAGTAAAGCAATGCAAAGACCGGTAAATCAACATCTCACTGACTCCAAGACAGAAACAGGACAAAGATTGTTTGCATAAAAAACAAGGAAAGGCTTTGAATGGACATCTTACAATGTTTTTATTTATTGTGCATCATTATTACCTTATCATTTTGAGCAGCAGCATTTTGCAGAGGTCCAACAATCTGTTCTTTGATGAAGTCCAGATCCTCAGGGAGAACAAGGCCGTGTTGTTCCATGACTGGCCTCAGACCGTTTTCATCCACCAAATAGTCAAACATGGCGAGGGACGCGGTCTCATGCTGCAACAGAAGAGCGTGAGGGTGTGAAATGTAAATAATAACTTAATAGCCATATCTGTAAAAATACAAGCACGTCTTATCACTCACGTTTAACTGGCAACACGACTGTGGCCACAACTTACATAGTAATGTTGAGCCCAACAGCTCCTAACAAACCTTATCAGTGTCCACAGTGAGTGGACAATGTCACAATTGTAACATTAACCATTCAATACCGCTTTTATTACCGGTATGAAATTAGAATACAATAACTACTACCGACTGCAAACGTGGTCCTTCACATGGCACAATTAAAATTACATTAATTTAACAGGCCAGTTTCACAGATTCACAGACAAGCTTGTGATTAAGTTTTTGTGGCTTGGACTCATTTTATCTACTTGGTTTTTGTTTTGTTTTTTTAAGATAAAACGTAGTGCTCTCAGTGCACATTTTGAACACATTCATCAACAAAACAAACTGATATTCGATACCTTCTACACTAAGATACTGGATAACCTCATTATACAGTATACAGAAGAAACCTGAGTCAAGATGGAATAATTTATTGCTTCAAGAGGAAATTAGAAGAAAATAAAATGTTTATTTGCAGATATTACATTTTTTATAAATGCAACCATCCAAAGTGCTTTTATTAGACTGTGGGTGAGAACCAATACCTGGTTTAAAGTAGCCAGGCCGCGAAATAGACGGGGGCCCGGGGCCCGTAAGCAGTCAAATCTCCGGCGGGCCCGCAGTTTGAATTAGGAGGGGGCCCGCCTGGTGCCCCTGTATCTAAATTCTTCGGGGGGAAAAAAAATCAAGATTTAACAAGTAATTTGGCCATATTTGGGGCATTTTCATCGCTTAAGTTTCGTTTTGACAGACATGCGGCTTTGTCTGCTATAGCTCCGTGGAAGTTTGTCCCGGCTCCTGTTGATGTTAGCTTGCATGGCAAGCTTAGAGGAGTCGCTGGGAGGGCACCGCAGTTTGCCGTTCAAGCGCTCATCGATAAGCACTCAGGTGATGTGTTTATTTACACCGACGGGTCTAGGGATCCTGAGAGTCGGCGTACTGGCGCCGCTTATTTTGTGCCTGACCTGGGGCTGGCGGTCAAGAAGAGGTTGACAGATCGCCTTTCTGTTTTCACGTCGGAACTCATAGCGATACGGTTGGCATTGGAATGGGCGGAATCTGCTTTGCAGTGTTGCGGCATTGTGGTGGCCTCTGACAGCCTTTCTGCATTGCAAAGCATTAAATCTGGGAAATCGGATTGCAGACAGGATGTGTTGAATGGCATCTTCTGTCTGATGCTCTCCCTGTCCAGGAAGGATGTGAGGGTTTCCTTCATTTGGGTCCCTGCGCATGTGGGGGTGGATGGTAACGAAATGGCTGATGCACTGGCTAAGCGTTCCCTTAGGCGGCCATCAATTGATGTGGCGGTTGAGTTAAGCAAATCTGAAATCAAGCCTGTTATCAAGAGTCATGTGGTCGGCCTTTGGCAGGAATTTTGGAGACACTGTGTTACTGGACGGCATCTCTATCACATACAGGGTAGTGTGGGTCCTTGCGGGTCTATGGGCAGGAACGCGTGGGAGGAAAGGGCCTTCGCCCGCATGAGGATTGGCCATACTGGACTCAATTGGTCACTGAGTAGGATAGGCAAACATCTGACCGGTCTGTGTGGTCACTGTCGGGTGCCGGAGACTGTCGAGCATGTGCTGATTTGCTGTGAGGCTTATGATAGAGAAAGGGCCGGGTTGGCCTTATGGTTTCGGAATAATGGGCGGGAGTTCAATCTGCGGAACGTTCTGGCGATCCAGTCACAGGGTTTGTGTCAGGCTGTGGTTGCTTACTTATGTAGCACAGGGCTGGGTAAACGTTTATAGAGGTGGGGGGTGTTGGAGACTGAGCCGAGGATGAGGAGCAAGAGGATGTCCTAACGCGCTTTGACTTCATGGGCCTAGAAACGCCAAAGTTGTTGTTGTTGTTGTTTTATGGCGGTTGACATCCGAGTGTTGCATTACCGCCAGACTTTATTCCTTAGACTTTGTCGTAGTCCTAAAAGTTCTTCTTCCAGTGCCTTGACTTCCAGTGCTTTGTCCTCAGACTCTGTCGTAGTCCGTAAAAGTACTCCTTCCATTGCTTTGGTGTTACAAAGCCCATGAGGTCATGATTTGTCTTTGTGACTAGAATAGTTGTTGTTGTTTCAGAGACCAACCGGCTTTATTCCAGGGAGACTCTTCTTCATCTTCCTCTCCTTTGACGTTCGGTGCTTCCACCGTACAGCTTTATTCTTTAGGCTTCATTCTATAGGCTTTAATATTTCCACTGATGTCGCCGCTTGGTAGCCGTGCGTCTACGAGACTGGACGAGGACAGGAGACCTTGCTCAACACCCGGTCTGGAGAGACGGGAGATGGCGGAGGAGAGTGGATCGGGGATGGAAGACGTTCTGGACGGCGTGGAGGAGCAGCCTTTTCTGCCTGCTCGTGCCCGGAAACGTAAAAAGTCCCTTAGCTCGTCCGAGGGTTCTGGGAATGAGCAGCAGGATGAGGCTGAAGCTATTGATATCCGGGGTGAGAGCAGAGACTGTAAGGTGATCATAAAGCTTGCACAGGATAGTGCATCCTTTAAGGAGTGGAATTCAGTGGCATTGTCAAAGAGCCTAACTGTAGCTGTGGGAGTGATCAAGAGTGCGAGTGTCCTTGGAGATGGCTCGCTGCTGGTCGTGTGCAAGGACGCGGCTCAGCAACGGAAGGCGATTGGAACTAAACGTCTGGGTGGAAAGGACATTCTTGTGTCTAATGCTGAAAGAAACACGGTCAGAGGAGTTATCCTAGGTGTCCCTACGGCGACGTCTGTGGATGAAGTTAAGGAGAATTTGACTGGAGTTACGGTGGTGGACGCTAGGCGTTTGAAGGTGACCCGGTTTGGGGTAAGATGTGACAGCTTGTCGGTAATGGTAACACTTGAAGGGAGGTGCCTGCCTAGTACGGTGTTCATTGGGTACATGTGCTATAGCGTCAGGCCATATGTTCCGCCGCCCCTGCGTTGCTTTAAGTGCCAGCGCTTTGGGCATATTGCAGCGTTCTGTAGAGGGAGGCAAAGATGTGGTAAATGTGCAGGAGATCATGAGTATGGGAAGTGTGACGTGGGTGCAAAACTGAAGTGCTGTAACTGTGGGGAAGAACATAGCTCTGCCTACGGGGGATGCAGGTTTAGCAAAAGAGCTGCTGAGGTGCAGAAAATAAACGTCTCTCAAGGTATATCCTATGCAGATGCAGTCAAGAAAGTTTCAAGTAACGAGTTTAGAGTAAATACAGAGAGAGGAGCCAGCGCTGCTCCCAGCCAGGGCGAAATGAGAAAGGCCAGCGTGGCTCCCAAGAAGTGTGAAGGTTTCAAGAGTGGAGGTCCCAAGTGTGCAGGTTCCAGAATTAATGAGAATACCCTGGTTGTGGATAGAGAGGATTTTGTACTCTTTATGGTGGATGTTGTAAACTGTGCTGCTCAGACTCAAAGCAGAACTGAAAGGATCAGGATCATTGCTAAAGCTGCAGGGAGATTCCTTGGAACAAAGGAGCTTGATTGGGCAGATATAGAAAACAGGCTAAAGGCGCTAAATGGGAGTCGGAGTGATGGGGGTCTGCTTGTGGGGAGTCAGAGTGATCAGAGTGACGAGATGGGGGTGGTCTCCTGTCCTCGCCCAGTCTCGTAGACGCACGGCTACCAAGCAGCGACATCAGTGGTAATATTAAAGCCTATAGAATGAAGCCTGAAGAATAAAGCTGTACGGTGGAAGCACCGAACGTCAAAGAAGGAGAGGAAGATGAAGAAGAGTCTCCCTGGAATAAAGCCGGTTGTTGTTGTTGTTGTTGTTGTTTTATGGCGGTTGGCATCCAAGTGTTGCATTACCGCCAGACTTTATTCCTCAGACTTTGTCGTAGTCCTCAGACTCTGTCGTAGTCCGTAAAAGTACTCCTTCCATTGCTTTGGTGTTACAAAGCCCATGAGGTCATGATATGTCTTTGTGACCGGCTTTATTCCAGGGAGACTCTTCTTCATCTTCCTCTCCTTCTTTGACGTTCGGTGCTTCCACCGTACAGCTTTATTCTTCAGGCTTCATTCTATAGGCTTTAATATGTCCACTGATGTCGCTGCTTGGTAGCCGTGCGTCTACGAGACTGGGCGAGGACAGGAGACCACCCCCACCCCCATCTCGTCACTCTGATCACTCTGACTCCCCACAAGCAGACCCCCATCACTCCGACTCCCATTTAGCGCCTTTAGCCTGTTTTCTATATCTGCCCAATCAAGCTCCTTTGTTCCAAGGAATCTCCCTGCAGCTTTAGCAATGATCCTGATCCTTTCAGTTCTGCTTTGAGTCTGAGCAGCACAGTTTACAACATCCACCATAAAGAGTACAAAATCCTCTCTATCCACAACCAGGGTATTCTCATTAATTCTGGAACCTGCACACTTGGGACCTCCACTCTTGAAACCTTCACACTTCTTGGGAGCCACGCTGGCCTCTCTCATTTCGCCCTGGCTGGGAGCAGCGCTGGCTCCTCTCTCTGTATTTACTCTAAACTCGTTACTTGAAACTTTCTTGACTGCATCGGATATACCTTGAGAGACCTTTATTTTCTGCACCTCAGCAGCTCTTTTGCTAAACCTGCATCCCCCGTAGGCAGAACTATGTTCTTCCCCACAGTTACAGCACTTCAGTTTTGGTCTCTGATACAACAACAACTATTCTAGTCACAAAGACATATCATGACCTCATGGGCTTTGTAACACCAAAGCAATGGAAGGAGTACTTTTACGGACTACGACAGAGTCTGAGGAATAAAGTCTGGCGGTAATGCAACAATTGGATGCCAACCGCCATAAAACAACAACAACAACAACAACAACAACAACAACTGGACGAGGACAGGAGACCACCCCCACCCCCATCTCGTCACTCTGATCACCCTGACTCCCCAAAAGCAGACCCCCATCACTCCGACTCCCATTTAGCGCCAAAGTGATGGAAGGACTTCTAAAAGGATAAAACGACAAAGACGTCCCATGACCTCATGGGCTTTGTAAAACAACAAAGACGTCCCATGACCTCATGGTCTTTGTACTTCCAACGCACCGAACGTCAAAGAGGGAGAGGAAGATGAAGAAGAGTCTCCCTGGAATAAAGCCGGTTGGTCTCTGAAACAACAACTATTCTAGTCACAAAGACATATCATGACCTCATGGGCTTTGTGGCACCAAAGCAATGGAAGGAGTACTTTTACGGACTACGACAGTCTGAGGACTACGAAAAGTCTGAGGAATAAAGTCTGGCGGTAATGCAACAATTGGATGCCAACCGCCATAAAACAACAACAACAACAACAACGAAAAGTCTGAGGAATAAAGTCTGGCGGTAATGCAACACTCGGATGCCAACCGCCATAAAACAACAACAACAACAACATGCCGACTTCGCAGTCTTCTTGCTTCTCATTGGCCGAGCGGTGTCAGTGATCTAATTTTGATGAAAGCGGGCATCTAATTGGCCGCTGCCTTCGGTCTTGTTCGGTTGTACTCGGAAATGCCCGGTCTAATTTTGCCCCAAACGTGATATCTAGGTTGGCGGGCGTCAATCTCTACTCAGTCCACAATTCAGTCTTTTTAAAGTTGTTTGCAACAAAAGCTGTAGTTTTGCACATTAGGGACAATGTCAATGTGGAAGTATCCAAGGGCCCCCCCCCCCGGAGTTATTAGCATCGGGGCAATGTATATGTTTGTAGTTTATTTTGTAGGCTGTGATTTTATATATTCCACAAGATCCCCTTGTGTCAAATGCTGTATACAGTATTTATTTTGTATCTAAGAAACAGTATTATATTGAATTAAACAGTATTGAAAGATCATGATCTCTGGTTTATAGGAATTCAGTATTTGTGCTCTTCCTTCATATCAAATAAAAGAACTTTAAATTGTTTTACATGCTAATAACGAGGTTTAAAACAACACATTTATCTTGTTCTTATGACGCCGCGATGTCGCGTGCGCTTGTGGGCCCCTGAAATTGCTGGGGGGCCCCTAACTTTTTTAGGTAGGGGGCCCCCCTGGCCTCTAACTTTGAAAATCTATTTCTCAGCATGGTAGCAGTACATGAACAATACCTCGGCCTAAATCATCACCCAGATTCATAAAACAAAATTATTTAAGTAAATACCATTAAAAAACGATTTCTTAGAGCAATGTCAGTAGTTTTGATCATTTAGTTGCTTGGACAGCTGAATAACTTCCTATAGCATTGTCTCTGGCATAAAAACTGAAAATATGCCAAATATGCCTACTAGTCAAACTAGTAGAACCTTAAATTTCTTCTCAAAACCACATAGCTGCAGAATCGTTTATGTGCGATTATTCTTTCAGACCAATTGGACAAGGACTGAAATATTGATAACTATTAGCTTCTTACCTTCCATGTTATTTTTGGACGTGCTTTGGGAATAAACATCCCATCAAACATGTGAGAAAAAGGCCCATGACCTGAAATGAGAGGTCATAACGTTTTTACACAAGTGGACCGCTGGCCAAGCTTTACTGCAATAAATCAGTGAAAGAAACAATGTGTAAGCGGAATATAATGCCTCAATTATGTGAATACCACTCACCAAGGTCGTGGCAAAGGCCAGCTATCTGAACACACAAGATGTCTCTACGGGAAATGAGGAGTTCAGGCTGCCTGTCATTCAATGCTTGAACTAGACGACCAGCCAAGTATCCCACACTGCATCAGCCAATGTAAAAGAACAATACAAACAAAGGATGAATAAATGTTCACTTCACTGTTATAGTTTTATATCCATAGAGTAATGTAATACAATAATATCATCAGAACAGTTAATCATTGTTAATGCAACGAAGTATTAGTTTTGAAGAGCTGAATATCATCATCATCATCATCATCATAAGAGTAAAACTTTGCATTGGATAATCAGAGTTTTTTGTTGAATAAAAGAACGCTTGCTTCATGTGCAATGGCAATTATGGTAAATTGCAGTCAACTTCACGCTGACTTTGTACGGCCTACTGGAGAACACTTTCGAGAACACTGTGGCAGACGGCAGCAAAAGAATCACAAATGAAAAACATTCACAGTTTTAACCCGTTAGCAAGTTATTTTCATTATTTAAATAAGGCTTATTATTGTTATTATTTACCAGTTTAATGGTTTCAATTTAATGCCCAAAATGACTGGAACCAGCAGCAAACTGGCAGCTGGTTTCTCTAAACTGTTCATAGACTTGGACAACAGCCGATGTGGATGTAAATGACTGAAAGTACTGCCCTTGAATGATCTTAAATGCAAATGTATGCAAAAGTTCAGATATCGGATGCTGCCTCTTGGCCAGGTCACTCTTGAAAAAAAATAATAAAAATAAATTGTTAACCTTAATGAGTTTTTAAACCTGATTGAATAAAATGCAAAACAAAATAAAATGAAAAATTCAATGTCATCCATATTTCCACCTCTAGTAAACAAATAAAATGCAGAATCAGTTGCCTTCTTCAATCTATAGGTTACGGGAATGAACTTGTTTACACTGCATTCATATTTGGATGTCCTTCTGTCTTTAATATCACCTTGTGTTTTCTTCCAATAAGACAGATGTAAAAAAAAGCTATGAGCTCATTTGCCCGACAGGCAAGATTTCCACCTTCGAAGTCCTGCTGCCGAGACATGTCAGGTAAATGAGTTTTTTTTAATCTGTCTTATTAGAAGAAAAGGAAAGTCAACTGCATTCATGTATATTTGTCAACGTAAAGAGTGTTTTTGACCCGTTTGTTACCACCACAAAAGCAGTTCTGCTTTTATGTGGAACTAGTTCCTCCTCGTTTAGCCGGAAATGAAAGGGAATGTTCACAATGTCCAGTTTTACTTACCCAATGCTGTGTTCAAATCTATTGTGAGACGCGCCAGGAAAAACAAAGTAAGTCCCCCCCAGCTGCTTGATGTTTCGTAGCCTCTGAAACTGGGGCGTGTCTATAATTTTGATCAGAAGCGGGTGCAGCTCCACGTGACCATGAATGGGATCATTGAAGACCTGGAAGAAACCAAAACCATGGGCACCCAAAGGCAAATGGTTCAACAACAAAACAAGTACATTTTGGTCAGAAGGGCTGTGCACCTTTAGACATTTTGAGGATTGATTGGCTAACAAATGATTTTATTGAGGATAAGTTTCATATGGATCACAGCAGAAAAGGAGGTGCATAGAATGAGTTTGAATTGAATGAGTGAATTGTGAGTCAAATCTTTTTACACGGTGTACTGGTAGTTCTCTAAATTATCATAATTTAACTCCTGTTATCTTGTCAGAGCAGTTTGGCTCAGATAGATGGTCAAATAATACTTGAGATGATTTTTTTAGTCGACTAACTGCCGCGCAGGACAGTTCTTTTCGTCCGTAGCTGGTCCAAATCGTTTGTTTCCCTTACCTTGTTTGGATCAGCTTCTAACTGCCAGAGTTTTCTCAGGCTGTGAAGGATCCTGAGGCGATCACCGAGACATCTACAACACACAACGACTTTGAACATCTAGGGCTGCAACTATCAACTATTTTAAAAGACAACAAGTCAACAATTCATTTGATTGATTAGTCAACTAGTCAAGTGATCATTTCTATTGCACACAGAGCCATTTAAAATACATTTTCAACCAAATAAAAAGGTTGAAATAACTATGCTAACTGAACGATAATGAAGATCAAAAACATGGATACGGTTATGGATCTCGTTTTATGAGTGACAAGTCGATTAATCGTTGCAGCCCTGGTCAAAATTACAATAGTCAAGTTTACAAAACACTTACTTTATTCCCATCTTCTCCAATTCGCCATCTTTAATGTACCTCAAACCAACTCCAGTGACTTTTTGAGCTGAAGACAGAATGTTTGTTGTTAGCTTGGTTAGCCCTAAACAACTGAGCATGCATTTTAGAGCCGTGGCATATCCCAATAGTATAACGATCGAGGCCAAATGTACAACGAGTTACCTCTAAAAACCTCTTTCCACTCGTCAAGTCCTTCCTTTCTAAGATACTGGCACGTTTCCTCCACGTCCCAGTGCGTGTAGTCGGGGTTGATCAGCTGGACAACTGATACTTTCTTCTCGGGCGTGTGTAAGCTGTTGTTAGCGGTGTTGACCAAAGGCCGCTTTCTGTTCGCCATGGTCAGCGAAATCCCACAGTAATTGCACACAAAGCGGCGGCAGTGTGGTCCACGTTGTCTGCCCAGCTGGCCGGTTGACTTCGATCGCACAGAAACGACAGGAGCGCAGTGAAAAATACCCGGGTTTTGTTTCCGCGCCCCATCCGCGCCCCTACGTCACGCTAAACGCCACTTCCGCTAAGCAGCTTCAAAATAAGAGGATCGCAAGGTCTGTAATACATTTCTCTGGCTCTGAACCGAACATGCCTGGCAACATCCATCCATTTTCTACCGCTTGTTCCCTTTCGGGGTCGTACAACAAAAAGACAAACTGCTCTTTGATTTTTTTTTGGCGCAGTAAGACCCACTATGTAAAGAAAAATGTACTTTGTAATCAGAAGGGAAGTTGTGGATTGGAAGCACTGACTAACTATGTTTTTTTTTTTATAAATATAAAACTGGCTGGGAATTCTTGTGATTAGTGAAGGGAAAGTTACATTTATGGAATGCAATCCCAAAATACACACTAAACCAAACTGGAGGAGTGGAATTCTGTCTCAAGTGTGACTACAAACCTGACAAGCTGTCCAAACTATCAGACTTCCACAAAAGGTTCTCAATTTAGCTATTCAATTCAGACAATTAATAGCAATTGGTGCTCAGGAGAGATCCATATATATCAATATACACTAACCCTAGCTACTTCATACTGAACTTCGTTGCATGGGGAAATAGACGAGGGAAGGGCGTGACTTGTTGGTGAGAGGCTCAGCATTTACTGTACAATAAAATCAAAGAAGTAAATTTCAAAATCCTAAATAATGTGCAATGAAAACATTAGAAATATTCAAATTGGATATAAGCTATTATTGCGACTTTTGTCAAATGGAATTTCAAATTATTATCTCACAGAATCTTTAGATATTAAACAATTTTGGAGGGAGAAAAACTATACCCCTCTTTTTACTACTATAAAAGATCAATGGACTCTTATGACATACTTAAGTCTTAGTCAAAGAACTGAAACTGAAAAAATGAATACGTTCCCCAGATTTCTCTATTTGTTCCAGACTCATCCAATTTCCATCCACAACTGGCTGTTTCATGAGCGGACCCTTCTCACCCTGGACACGGACTATTTGAGCCACTCCTCAGGCAACAGTTTGTTTGGACTAATGAACACTTCTTAAACACTGTCACATATGTAAATTCAACTGTCAATTTGTGTACATCCATCCATCTATCCATTTTCTGCCGCTTTATCCGGGGCCGGGTCGCGGGGGCAGCAGTCTGAGCAGGGACCCCCAGACTTCCTTCTCCCCAGACACTTCCTCCAACTCCTCCGGGGGGATCCCGAGGCGTTCCCAGGCCAGCCGAGAGACATAGTCTCTCCAGCGTGTCCTGGGTCTTCCCCGGGGCCTCTTCCCGGTGGGACATGCCTGAAACACCTCCCGAGGGAGGCGCCCAGGAGGCATCCGAAACAGATGCCCGAGCCACCTCAGCTGGCTCCTCTCGATGTGGAGGAGCAGCAGCTCTACTCCGAGCTCCCCCCGTGTGGCCGAGCTCCTCACCTTATCTCTAAGGGAGCGCCCAGCCACACGGCGGAGGAAACTCATTTCGACCGCTTGTATCCGCGATCTTGTTCTTTCGGTCACTACCCAAAGCTCAAGACCATAGGTGAGGGCAGGAACGTAGACCGACCGGTAAATCGAGAGCTTTGCCTTTCGGCTCAGCTCCCTCTTTACCACAACGGTCCGATGCAGCGACTGCATCACTGCAGCCGCTGCACCGATCCGCCTGTCGATCTCACGCTCCATCCTTCCCTCACTCGTGAACAAAACCCCGAGATACTTGAACTCCTCCACTTGGGGCAAGGACTCCCCACCCACCTGAAGAGGGCAAGCCACCTTTTTCCGGTCGAGAACCATGGCCTCGGATTTGGAGGTGCTGATTCTCATCCCAGCCGCTTCACACTCGGCTGCAAACCGTCCCAGTGCATGTTGCAGGTCCGGGTTTGATGGAGCCATCAGGACAACATTGTCTGCAAACAGCAGAGATGAGATCCTGTGGTCCCCAAACGACACATTCCGACCCCTGACTGCGCCTTGAAATTCTGTCCATAAAAATTATGAACAGAACCGGTGACAAAGGGCAGCCCTGGTGGAGTCCAACATGCACTGGGAACAGGTCTGACTTACTGCCGGCAATGCGAACACAGCTCGCATTTGTGTATAATTTGTGTACATAGTAAGCCTATTTTGTATAGGCTTACCATGTACACAAATTATATTTTTTATCTTATAGCCTATTTTCATTTTCTATCCTATAGCAGATTTTATTTGTTTTTCTTTTTGACGTATATTGGTTGTTTTATCATTGCTCATTGTTTTATGTTGCACCAAATCACCAAAGCAAGTTCCCTGATAATGGCAATCTCAAGATAGCAAGACAAAAAACTTTGTGTCTGGTTCAAAACGACCAAAACCAAACTTTATTTCAGCGCAAATCAGAGCATTGCTGTACTGGTGTGACCAGAATATGAGAGTTTTGTAGTGCCAGGGGTTCCTGTAGGCTTTACTGACACAAGACAGACAGTTAGGTCATTTGGGGGGAAATCTGTGCTCACAACTGGGAAATAATTAATCAATCAAAACATATTACCTAAACAAAAATAGAATCTTAAACTGGTTGGCTTATGATCAACATTTTGAACCTAGTCTTTTATAATTTATAATGAATAATTCATTTCAGTTGTGTGTGTGTGTTTTTTTTTTTGTATTCTTCTGTTTTCTCTGGTCCTGTTCTGGTTCATGTGTTTTAAAATACTTTTGGAAAAAAGAAGACTATTTCTATTGTGATTTACAAATATGTATCTCATCAACTGCTAGATGCCAGAGCCACCTCAGCTGGCTCCTCTCGACGTGGAGGAGCAGACGTGCTACTCCGAGCTTCCCATGTGATTGAGCTCCTATCCTTTCTCCAAGGGAGCGCCCAGCCACCCTGCGGAGGAGACTAATTTTGACAGCTTATAAATTGGTCACATTTATACCTTTTCTACCTGGGGCGAGGCGGCAGTATTCACCTGAGGCAGCTGCAATGGCACCGCCAACTTGTGGATCTGACCGCTCTACCAGGATGTTAATGTCGGGATGAGCACGAGCACTCTGCCACTGAGCTACTGGCGCTGTATCTGCAATCTTGTCCTTACAGTCATTCCCCAAAGCTCATGGCCAAAGGTGAGGGTGTGAATGTGGATTGTCGGGTAAATCAAGAATCAGAATCAGAATAGGTTTATTGCCATTTTGTCAATGAACAAAATTCATAAACATAGGAACTTGTCCTGCTGGTGATTTTATGGAACACAAACAACACAACATTGAACAAGGAATACAAAACAGCTACCAGATATATAGCTATATATATATTAAACAATAGGTAAGTAAAGTTAAAATAAGAGCTTTGCCTTTCACACCTCAACAGTCCGATGCAGCGACCGCATCACTGCAGACGCTGCACTGATCCGCCTGTCAATCTCACGCTCCATCCTTTTTGGAGAAGACCCTAAGATACTTGAACTCTGTGATAAAATGTGAATATATGATTATATTTCTGTGATGTATTTTATCTGCATAATAGTGATATTTTATCTGCATCATTAGTCTAAGAGAAGAACGGGTGTGTGACAGCATTTGTTTGTGAAGGGGTCGTAAAGATGGGCCAAAGGATGTTTACCCTAGGGGGGGTGATAACCCAGAGGAGTCTGGGTAATGTTTACCCAAGGCTTTATCTCTACGGAAAAATACCAAGTGCCTTGATGTGAGGCTGACCAATGAGAAATGTGACCCGCCTATTCCAGAATATCTAATAAAACCAACCAGCATGGGAAAAAACGGGGTGAGACGCGGGGGTGAGACGCAGGAGGGTCAGCCAGGCTCCTTACAACGGCCTGGCTGACACAGTCCCCGCGTTTTCTCCCATGCATGCCACACAAATGTCTGATGTTTCTGTGTCGTTTAATATTCTAAGTTGAATTGTGTTCTCAATGTGTTAAGGAATAGCATCGGGTGTATGTCTAATTCCATGACATCTTCTGGTCCTTCGAGCCGGATGACAAGCAGCCCCTTCGCGGAGATTGACGGGTGAATCGGTGAAGTCTGTGCACAGCTGAAAGAAGTCCACTTTTCCCGTGGCCGCCCATCGCACCTCAGTCTCCGCGAGGAGAGCGCGTCGTTTCGAAGCAGCAGGAGAACACAGGCGACAAAGAAGGTCAGACAAAAATTTTGTGTGTGAAAAAGAGTTAGCCATAAAACGTTTTTATGCATTAGTTTGATATTTACTGGAAAAATATTGTAGACTTATGGACGAGATAAGTTTCTCACATAAGCAAGGCAGTTTAGGTATTACTGAGGAAATACCCAGTTTCATATTACTGAGGAAATACGCAGTTTAGGTATTACTGAGGAAATACCCAGTTTAATATTACTGAGGAAATATGTGTGAATGTAAGCGCTGTGCACGAGCGAAGTAAGTAAGAGAGAAGTGTGAATGTGTGAATGAGGATTAATAAGTGATTCACTAACGAGTGTGAGAATCACAATTAATCATACAAGGGTCACAAGGCGTTATTCTGAGAGATCTAAAATTTGCAGTCACGGGTGAATCTTTAAACACCTAGCATTATCTCCGGTGGAAAATCAATAAGAAATTCTACTAGAAGCTTGAGATATGACGTGACTGTAAAGCAAGTAGCATTTCTCTCAGACGACCGAGACCAAATAATGCCAAAATTATCACCCCAAACTGTAAAAAGACAAAGGAAAAGTCATAAGAGGATTTTGGAGGGAGACTTCCAGCGTGCTCAGATGACGTGGCAGAGAGGGGGAGATAAGGGGGGTCAACAAGGCAGGAGAGGGGAAAGCAGTTCAGAGGACGCTCTGAACTGATGAAATAAGTAAAGCTAAACTCAGCTGGTTTTAAATTTTAGTTAATGAGAGCTCTGTAGAACAAATTTAAGGGTTTTGTTTGATTGACAACAATCAATTATAAAGATTTCATTAAATTTGATAAGAGATGAAGATGAATTCAGATTTTTATAGATGGCCAATATTTTGGGGGAATGTGATGATCACAGACAGGACACTTCCTGTCCCCGACATAGAAGACAAAAGTTGTGTTTTTATGGTATCGTGTTTTTTGAGTGCACAGAACAAAGCTACGTTTTGTTTTGTTTTGTTTTATTATTGGACTTGACGGAAAATTATCTTTTTGGACTTAATGCATGACTAGATGAAAGTACAGGACAAAAAGACAGAAGTGTTTTTAAATTTAGAATAAAATGCAGGCACGGGCCTGGGAGTGATAATGTGGGTAAATGAGTGACTACTGATGTTTTTGGACATAGGAGTAGAATGGGTAGTAAGTAAAGTGATAGTAAAATTTATATCAGTAACTTATTTATTTGTATTATCATGAGGAAACCTCGTATTGCATGTAGATGTAAGTGAGGGAATAAGTTAAATAGTGACGTCCGATGTCCTCCTTGGAAAGACATGAATGGGTCATTAACTAAAGACAAAAGGACACCAAGTCATAAAAGATAGTCAGAGATAAGGGGCTATTGACTGGCAAAGAATCTGGAGGACTCAGGATGGAGCAGATGTTGTTATCTTTGAGTATCAACGGCAACACCTCAGGGGGGGTTGATTGATGAGTAATAGGGAAAAGTTAAAATTAACAGCGAAAGAATTTGACATTCTAAAGTAAATACCTGAAGGATTGTGGAGATTCATCAAGAATTGAATAGATTTAAATAAGACAATATCATCTAAATTTAGACGCTATAGAAGTTATGAAAACCAATGATAACAGGACTTAAACATTATAGGACTCAGGACGGAGACAAGAGATGGTTAGACTGATAAAATGATGTGCCTTATGTACAAGGGGAAGGTTTAGGATCATTTTGATTGTTATACACATATAGACTTGCTAGAACAAATTAATACACAATGTTTGTAAAGCACCACATGAGCAGGTGTGAGAGATTGAGTTTGAAACTCACCTGAAGCACATATAGAAGATTAGCACATATTACATTAGATGTGTGACTTTATGCAGGCCACACAAACAGAGGAGATGTGAAATTATTAATTATGTGAAGAATTCTAAGTTGTGAACTGACCCTTATGGCCAGCTCAACGGGGGAATTATTGAGACAATTATTATTGTTTGATGTATTTGTATTGCACACACACACACACACATACGCGCGCACACGTGGAGACCAAACATTTAGAGTTTGAAACTTTTAGAGTTTGAAACATTTAGAGTTTGAAACATTGGGAGTTTGAAACAAATGGTGGTAAAACAGATAGGTTAGGGCAGTGTCGGATAACAGACACATAGACGGATTACAGACACACAGGGGGGGCCCAGCGCCGTGGAAGGGGGGCTCAGCCAGGGATGTGACCGCTGAACTGTGAAAGGTCAAGAGGTGACATTGCGGAGTGGAGTGACAGACGCAATTCCATCTCTTCCTTGATTACATCGTTGTAAACTATCTGGATTATTGAATTTTGTTTAAATGTAGTAGTTTGAGAAATGGGAATTCCATATCTCAAAAAGGAGGGATATGTACGTGTAAACAAATATTCCGAATCAATAATTACTAAAAAAAAATTGTAAACAAGAAAACTGTTTGAAATACACTGAACTGTCGAAAAGACTTTGTTTATCACCGCAGCAAAACGTGTTGGCGATGTGGTGTTTACAGAGACGGAGCAAAGTGGACGGAGCCACACCGTGTCGTCCTCACACCGACCAGGGGAGGACGAGAACATGGGTGCTCTCATGGGAAAGTGAGAGAAATGTCTGGACAACACAGCACCAGATCCATAACATCGCAGACGCAGGACTTCGTTTGTATTCTTCGTTTTTGTATGCAGAGACAACAGACAGAGATTCTACAGTACGCAAAGTACTATACTCTGCTACAATGAACGAGAGACAGAGGCTACGGTGCGCAGAGTACCATACTCTGTGAAAAAGAATCAACGAGTTATCATCATCAAGTGATGACGGTAATATGGGTGCTGAACACCTGTATTATACAATTGGGACAATCGGGACAAGAGGGACAATCGATCAACATACACAGAAATGGAATATAGAGGGAAGAAAATAAGTGATCAACATGAAAGGTTATGAAATGTGTAATGTGAAATGTTTAATGTACAATGTATAATTGACATGACAGTAGCTGAAGAAACACAATGGCATATTATACAGCCACTGTTGTTTGCACTAACTGAGAGTTTTTTATCTGCTACAACATCACTACATGTAATGTTCATGAGATTATGAATTGAGATGGGAAATGTACCAGTTCATATGTGTCATAGGTGTGATCGAAGCGAGCAGCGGGAGGAGGTCTCTTAAGGAACCAAGAGAGGACGTATGGTGGTGTGGGGACACTTGTGGGACGTTGTGCCTATGTATCCCTTTTGTGGCCAGCCATGGTCATAACAAAGACCAGCATCACCCAGAACCATACCGCAGGGTCAAGGTCGAGAGGTTAGAGGACAGTCTGGTCCCAGTAGCACCTGATACTACGTATTTGATTCTATTGGGGTGTCCAGAGGTCCCTGACGAGTCAAACTGACTGACCACAGAGCAGCGGGTTTGAGGGCCTTCCGCTTGTACTTCTATATTTCCCATCACACCGCACAAATTATAGACAAGATGAATTGTCTGTTTGTCAAATTACAGAGATTAACCAATCTGACTCAAAATTTAGGACAGTAATGCTGTAGAAATGTTGTGGGCCGAGAGAAAAGAAGTGTGTTCAATGTTGAGAAATGTGCATAAACTTTTTGTGTGTAAAAGTGTCATTTTAACACCAATATGAAAGACATGTTGAAAACTGAAAAGAATAATGTGTTTGGCATATGAGACAGAAGACTAATGCTTTGATAAACAGGAGGGAAATGTGATAAAATGTGAATATATGATTATATTTCTGTGATGTATTTTATCTGCATAATAGTGATATTTTATCTGCATCATTAGTCTAAGAGAAGAACGGGTGTGTGACAGCATTTGTTTGTGAAGGGGTCGTAAAGATGGGCCAAAGGATGTTTACCCTAGGGGGGGTGATAACCCAGAGGAGTCTGGGTAATGTTTACCCAAGGCTTTATCTCTACGGAAAAATACCAAGTGCCTTGATGTGAGGCTGACCAATGAGAAATGTGACCCGCCTATTCCAGAATATCTAATAAAACCAACCAGCATGGGAAAAAACGGGGTGAGACGCGGGGGTGAGACGCAGGAGGGTCAGCCAGGCTCCTTACAACGGCCTGGCTGACACAGTCCCCGCGTTTTCTCCCATGCATGCCACACAAATGTCTGATGTTTCTGTGTCATTTAATATTCTAAGTTGAATTGTGTTCTCAATGTGTTAAGGAATAGCATCGGGTGTATGTCTAATTCCATGACAAACTCTACCACTTGGAGCAAGGTCTCTCCACCCTCCTGGAAGGGGCAAGCCCTTTTTAAAAGATAGCGTTCATAGCGTTACATAATTGATTGTTTAATAAAAGTATAGTTAAACCAATGATTTTCAGGTGTTTATTAAATTGACATGAATGTAGGCCTATTAGTCTCCTGTCATGTACAAAAACTTTGTATCAATTACATGAATTCATTCACTTTCTTTCACTTTCTACCGCTTGGTCCCGTTTAAGGGTTGCGGGTGACTGGAGCCTATCCCAGTGACTTTGGGCTTTAGGCGGGTAAACCCTGGACAGGTTTTCTGCTGCTGTTGTTATTGTTATCATTCTTGTTACTCAACCAATACAAATTAAATTAGAATAAAATGCATTTTAACAAAAAAGATAGTAATAGATTGTCCTGTAGAGGAATCTCTTTCAACAGGCTGTGTTTAATTGAAAAAATATATATTTAATACAATACCTATACAATATAAATAATATATATAATATATATATATATATATATATATATATATATAATATATATATATATACATACATACACACAACTGAAAAATATTTTAAATATATTCAATAAATAAATAAAGGAACAATATATTCAATGCATAATAAGTAAAATATTACCTCACCACACCATCGTCACTGGCAAAAATGTGGTTTATTTTTTTAATGATCTAATGAACAATAATCTCTTTATGGAACATTTTTACAGTTTATATACATGTTACTGCAAATGTATTACTAAACTCTGTTTCAGACATAAATGATGTAAAACAAAAGTTAAGTCATAAGATAAGAACCTTTATTGTCATTATACACCTGTACAATTAAATTCAAAGTACCAATTCTGCAAGTTGCAGGGGTGGGTCCAGGGCAGGTTGCGGAACTTGAAAAGCAAGTTTACAAAACTCAAACATATTTTTAATGAGGTATGATTGACATTCTTATTGCCCGATGGCCATAACAACTTGTCAATGCTCGATCACGGAAGCTTACAGTGTTTGGCCCGGCTAGTACTTGAATAGATCGGAAAAACAGACACTGTACTGGGGCAATATGAATGTAGAGATTTAAAGGCTTGTCGAAGTCTTTCAAAGCACCATTATTCATTCACTCCACATTCAGTGATGATAAGGTACTTTTGAATCCATAGCAGACTGACTGAAGCAAAGCAGCTGCTCCAACCACCACCAACCATTCACACACACGCACCACATTCATATTAGGCAAGGTGGTGAAGTGTTATGCTCAAGGACACAACAGGAGAACTTTGTCTGAGCGGGAATCAAACGAATGAGCCTTCTCGCTTCTATCAGTCCATCAGTCCCAGGGCAGCTGTGTCTACCATAGTATCTTACCACCACCACCACCACCACCACCGAGTGAGGAGCAAATGAATAATACACAATTGTGAAGCAGGTTTTAATAATCTGGATCAGTGATAAGAAGCACTATTCATTATTCATTGTGTTTTTTAGTTTATTAGTCCTTCTCTTTCACCAAGATAAAAGTGTGTTTGGTATAAAAATAAAGGAGTGTAGGCGAGATGACTGTGTCAAATAGTTTAATTATCTGAATATGAAAAGAATGTTGAGTATCAGGACACCACTCCCTTGACAATTGTTGTTTCCACTTAAAACAAGTCCGTCAACCTTGGACAGAAAGACAGGCCAAAATAAAAGGCCACTCTGAAATGATTAGTGTTGCTTTAATCTTTAATGGTTGCGTTTATATTTTTCAGTGTGTAATTTAGCTTTTTTGGTCTCTTTCCTGATATAGAAAGTTCTCAAAAATCTTGGTTGTTTAAAAATCTCTTGTAACAAATCCAAAATCACTATCCTTTAGCTAATACATTACAACAATCTGTGCAAAAAGTCTATGTATTTACCCTAGTCACATAAGACAACTCGCAAAATTGGTAAATCCGAAAAATCAGGCAGAGCTTCTTAGTCGGAAGTTTCCAGGCACTAAACTAATTTCCCTACAAGTGCAATATTGGCCACCTTAACCCAACCACAAAAAGACATGAGCTCGACATCACATATGCCAAACTTATACAGTGCAAACCACGCTAACAAGGAGAACACAGAATATTTGAATTGCTCCAGCTTCTTCCTCAAGTCTCTCTGGTTATCCCTCGACACTCCAACTCTTCCTCTGAGTCAAAGCCGCTCTGCTGCTGTGAGCCGCGTGAGAAGAGCCTGTGTCGTGATTGTGCGCTCAAGTCCAGTGTGTCAAAGGAGTCCGTGGAGAAGAGACTGTCCTCGCTCATGTGGCAGTACGAGTATTTTGATATTGTTTGAATGGCAAGTTGTCCAACAACGCCACCCCAATTTAAACTGGGGAAAATTAGTAAGGCACGCAGATAAGGATTACTGATGAGACAGAGACAGTTCCATAAATTACAACATGTTTATTATTTAAATAGATAATGCTAACAATCTAAAACACATTTTAACCAAGACCATAATATTTTTAAACAATCTAACCTAAAAGCTAAACTGCTACCACTCAACACCACGCACACACACATACACATGAATAAACTCAATAAGACCGTTGGAGGGGGGGCTGAGGTTTAGCCGTGGAGGTAAACAAATGGGGCAGTAACCTAATAAGAAAACGCCAAAACAACAAAACAGTGCACCACAAACCAAAACGCGGGAACCACCACCAGGGGAATCCACCACGGTGTCAGACCATCAGCCCCTATAACACAGAAAAAATGTATTAAAAGCGGTACATAATTTGAGTCCAGTGTAGGCACGGCAAAGGGATATGCAGGTAGAGCAGCAGAAAAATGTCTATATCGCGCCCATGCGCGACACACTCAGCGCAGAGCTGGTACAGACCACGGGAGAGCACAATAGGGCAGCGTGGGGGCACAATCATGCGCCGGCCTGCGCCGTCAGTCCGACCAGGAGGATGTTAGTCCGCGCAAAGCGGGTTACTCCGAGCACAGCGGCAGCGGCAAAGCGGCCAAGCGGAGCGGCAGCGGCAAAGCGGCAGCAAAGCGGCAGCAAAGCGGCAGCTCCTACATACAGCGGAGGAATCAAACACTGAATTTGGTTGTTAACACTAGTTTGCCACTGACCCAGGCATACTTACTCTTTGGAGCGCGACTTAGAGCTCCGATGAGGGAGAGGCGAGAGCGAACAGCTACGTCAAAGCCTATAAAACAGGAGAGCCTAAGCGCGTCAGACGATCGCGGATCTTAAAATGAGGGGCGCTTACCTAAGCTTGCGGTAGTGAGTGACCCGCATCTGTGGTTACAGGTGACTGTCCGTGCTAACAAAAAAGGAGTCTAAGATTAGAAGACAGTCCACAAAATTTAGGAGGGAGACAGCGCTCCGCTTACCTGCCGTGAGGCGCTGGAGGAACGCGGAAGTGTGACGCCGGTGGGCGGGCACAATGCGAGAGGCCAGAGGGAGCGTAAAAATCAGGGGGGGCATTTTTATGAATGGCCAATGAGAACGCGGGCTCAGATCTAAGGGCGGCCCAAAATGCGATATGGCCACATCCACTCCCCCAATCTGCATCAGCGCCCCGCCGATGGCCTAAAACAGCCTAAAAGCTGGCACTTGTGGAAGGAGCCGGGGACTCTAACTCCCCTTGAGGCTGCCGACTCACCGGTCTTGGGAGATGGAGGTTCTGATGTTTGCCCGCTGTTGGCCTTGTGGACCTACGCACGGACCGCTCAGTTGGACTAGTCATGGTGGTAGTGACTGTCACAAACTGGGGCTGGTCGGCAAAGGAATCAGGTGGAACCAACGGCCCTGGTCAGAGTGGATGCGGGCCGGAACCCCAAACTTGCCAAACCACTCCGTTACCAGAACCTGTGCAACCGTGCTGGCACGTTGGTCGCGGGTTGGCACCGCCATTGTGTACTTGCTGAAGACATCAGTCATCACAAGAACATTTTCTAGGCCAGCTGCGGTTGGCTCCAATAGCGTAAAATCAATAGCCACAATTTCATTTGGTCTTGAAGAGAGTAGGTGGCCCATGAAGGCATGTGCCGCATGATCATTGTTCTTTGCGAACTGACACCTCTCACAAGCCTGGCACCACTGGGTGACCTCCTGGGACATACCTGGCCAATAACAGCGGGGGCGAAGCAGAGCCAATGTCCTCTCCACGCCTTGATGCCCATGGTCTTGATGGACCTGATTGAGGACCTCCCGAACCAAGGCCCTAGGCAGGACGAGTTGGCAAACTGCCCCACCGCCGTCGGAGCGAAACACCTGCCTGTACAACAAACCGCCCAGCTCCACCAGATGGTCCCACTGACTCACCAGAACCGAGGCCGGCTGTGAGAGGACACGCCGCTCTTCACGAGTGGGCCGGCGCTGTTCTACCCAGAAAGTCAGGACCTCCTGAATGACTGGGTCAGCCTGCTGGAGTGTATAAAGAGCAGCAGGGGAATGGTGGGGGAAGACTGTTACCACAGACTGAGTTGCCACCGTCTGTACCCCCTGCAAGGCTTGCTGTAATGGCTGCGGTAGAGAGGTACTTGCTGCTACCCCAGACTCGTCCCTGGGTGAGGGCCATGGCTGACGGGACAAGGCATCAGCATTCCGGTTCGACTTACCCGATCGATACTTCAGTTCAAAATCAAACAACGCCAACTGGGCTGCCCAACGCTGCTCAACAGCACCCAGTTTAGCAGACGCGAGATAGCTCAGGGGGTTATTGTCTGTATAGACCACGCACTTGTGGCCCAACAGATACTCTCTGAACTTCTCCGTCAATGCCCATTTAAGAGCCAATAGCTCCAGTTTCATGGAGCTATAATTGGACATATTCCGCTCTGTAAGTCGGAGTCCTCTGCTAGCATATGCGATGGGTCTGACTTTCCCTTCCTGCTCCTGGGAGAGAACTGCGCCTAAGCCCACATGGCTGGCGTCTACTTCCAGGATAAAGGGAAGAGAAAAATCTGCATATGCCAGCACTGGGGCAGACGTGAGTTTGGCCTTCAAGGTCTCGAAGCTCTGCTGGCACTCCTCAGTCCAAGGGACTGCAGCACGCCGAGAGGTTCTCTTCCCCAACCGACTCCCGGTCAGCTCGGCCACTCTGCGATGTAAGGGAGCGGCCAGTTTAGCAAAGCCGTCGACAAAACGTCGGTAGTAGCTTGCAAACCCCAAGAAGGAGCGCAGGTCAGAAACCGTAGATGGGACAGGCCAATTTGCTACTACGTCAATTTTGCCGGGATCAGTGGCCACTCCCTGGTCAGAAATCACGTGCCCCAAATAGTGCACCTCCCGCTGGAAGAACCGGCACTTGCTCTGCTTTGCCTTGAGCCCTTCCTTCTGCAACCTCCCAAGCACCACCTCCAGCCTCTCCAAGTGTTGCCTTACCGTAGATGAAAAAACCACAATATCATCCAGGTAGAGGAGGAGAGACTGGCACTGCTGGTCACCAAAAATGCGTTGCATAAGTCGTTGGAAGGTGCTGGGAGCATTGCAGAGCCCAAAAGGCATGCGATTCCACTCAAACAGACCAAAAGGTGTACAGAACGCCGTCTTGTGCCGATCGCCCTCTGCGACAGGGACCTGATTGTACCCGCTGGCCAGATCCAAAGTGGAAAACCAGCGGGCCCCCGTCAAAGCGTCGAGCGACTCTTCGATACGTGGGAGTGGAAAGGCATCCTTTCGGGTCTTTATGTTCAGTTGGCGATAGTCAACACATAGACGAAGGCTGCCGTCCTTCTTCCGGACCAAGACAATGGGTGATGCATAGGGGCTGGAGCTCTCTCTGATTATCTGCGCTTTCAAGAGCTGATGGATATGCTCTTTGACCAGCTCATACTCAGATGGTGGGATACGGCGGTAGCGCTGACGTACTGGGACATCATCCAGTAGTGGAATGTCATGGGTGATCAGGTTGGTACAACCCAAATCCTGATCATTCGCAGCAAACACAGAGTAATATTTCCAAAGTAATGCCCGCACCTCCACCTGCTCCTCAGGGGGCAGGGGGGATAGGTCAATGGCTGCGATGGGGTCCGTGGCGGAGGAAGCGACACTTTGAGAGGAGACACTCGCAGCCACTGCGGGAAATTCCGTCACTCCTGCAGGAAGACTCACCACATTGACATTGTCCAGAGTCCCTACTAGGGTACGCGGGTAAAGCAGCACATCGTTGTCACCGACATTGACAATAGGAATGTACGCCGTGCCACGGACTACCTGGACCAGAGCAGGGGATGCCAGCAGGCCTGCAGGCAATCCCCGCTCCAAAGGCTCAAACAAGACCGTGGCACCTGAATAATGTGTCGAACAGGTAGCAGGGACGATTTTCGTAACACCCCCCGGGATGCGAACAGCTCGTTTTCCCTGCAACTTGACCATACCTGGTTGTTTGGGGGTGGGCCGCAGGTCTGCAGCGTGGCACCTCTGAAACGCTTCCACCAATGGAGTTGGGCATGTGACCACAGGGGCTGTATCGAAAAGTGCAGGCCCATACTGTCCAAACAGTTCCTTGTAACATCTGCGGAGCACATTCATTCCCAAAACTCCAGGGACTTGGGGAGAGCATTGACCAGACGGGTCCCTCACTACTAACACTCCACAGTGGGGCATCACTTTACCACAGAGCTCAATAGGTAATTCTAAATATCCAATGTAAGGGATGGACAGACCATTGGCAGCTTTAAGCTGTAGCCAATGGCAAGCCTGCAAGCGTTCTTCCCCCCATGGCTCAAAATGCCTGCGGAAAAAGCTTTCTGTAATGGTAGACACCATCGACCCAGTGTCCACAAGACATGGCACAATTACGCCATCCATGTCTACATCAAGATGTGGACAGGATGCTATCAACTTTGGAGCGTTCCCCCCTCCGTTAGTGGTTGAGCTAGTGGATGCCCCACCCGTGCGTTGGCTCCGCGACACGGTGGGCGCTAGTTTTCCGACGTTTGATTAAAGCGACGGCAGCTCAAGTTGTTCCTGTTGCTTTTTCAAGATCTCCTCCATTTCGCTGACCTCAGTCCGTGTAGGGGTGGCCTCAGGCCCCGGGTTTCCACGCATGGCATATTGTATACCAAAGGCCGAGGGCACTGAATTGCTTCGACCTCTCATGCCGGCCGGCAGACCTTCAAGCTCCCACCTGATTGCCTCTCCCCTGACCTCAAGCAGAGTCGCCCTAGGGTACCGGCGCACATACTGTTTCAACTCCCGACGCAAGGAACCATCACTCACGTGCTCAATAAACTGGTCGCGCATTAAATCCTCAGCATTTGGTATGTCTCCCGGGGCTTGCATTTTAACCCTTTCCATCAAGTTCAGCAGGGCCAGGGAGAACTCCTGCAATGTCTCACCTTCCTGCTGTCTCCTGGAGAAGAGGGCCTCCTGCAGAGCAACATAGGACTCTGTGCACCCGTATAATTCCTTAAGAATAGAGACTATCCTAGTCGGGTCCTGGCGCTCTACGGCAGATCGATATTTTAGTTCTTCCTTCGCCTCCCCCTCCAGGTGATCAAGAAGGAAGTATGCCTGGTCCGCCAGTGACAGGTGCCGCGCCCTCATACAGGCCTGTGCTTCCTCGGCCCACACTAATCCCTGTACTGCCCCTAAACATGGGACATTTTCGGTCCCTCGGAATAAATACCAACCGGTCTATGGCAGGGGTGGCGGGGGGCACAGGCACTGCAGAGCCACCAGCACCAGAACCAGCTGCAGCACGTCCCTGGCGCAGCTGTACATTATCTGCTTTTAGTTGAGTAATTTGGTTCCTTAATTCCTGCAGCTCTTCCTCCATGGCTGTTGCTCAAAAGAGAGACTGCCGCTTTGCCCTTTAAAAAACACACCAGTTACTTTTGCCGCTTGCCACAACAATCACAAAAATCAAATACACAAATAACTTTGGTGGAACTAGCCTCTGCCTCCAAAACAGCAAATCCTGCCAACAACGCCAAAAATGTGGCAGTACGAGTATTTTGATATTGTTTGAATGGCAAGTTGTCCAACAACGCCACCCCAATTTAAACTGGGGAAAATTAGTAAGGCACGCAGATAAGGATTACTGATGAGACAGAGACAGTTCCATAAATTACAACATGTTTATTATTTAAATAGATAATGCTAACAATCTAAAACACATTTTAACCAAGACCATAATATTTTTAAACAATCTAACCTAAAAGCTAAACTGCTACCACTCAACACCACGCACACACACATACACATGAATAAACTCAATAAGACCGTTGGAGGGGGGGCTGAGGTTTAGCCGTGGAGGTAAACAAATGGGGCAGTAACCTAATAAGAAAACGCCAAAACAACAAAACAGTGCACCACAAACCAAAACGCGGGAACCACCACCAGGGGAATCCACCACGGTGTCAGACCATCAGCCCCTATAACACAGAAAAAATGTATTAAAAGCGGTACATAATTTGAGTCCAGTGTAGGCACGGCAAAGGGATATGCAGGTAGAGCAGCAGAAAAATGTCTATATCGCGCCCATGCGCGACACACTCAGCGCAGAGCTGGTACAGACCACGGGAGAGCACAATAGGGCAGCGTGGGGGCACAATCATGCGCCGGCCTGCGCCGTCAGTCCGACCAGGAGGATGTTAGTCCGCGCAAAGCGGGTTACTCCGAGCACAGCGGCAGCGGCAAAGCGGCCAAGCGGAGCGGCAGCGGCAAAGCGGCAGCAAAGCGGCAGCAAAGCGGCAGCTCCTACATACAGCGGAGGAATCAAACACTGAATTTGGTTGTTAACACTAGTTTGCCACTGACCCAGGCATACTTACTCTTTGGAGCGCGACTTAGAGCTCCGATGAGGGAGAGGCGAGAGCGAACAGCTACGTCAAAGCCTATAAAACAGGAGAGCCTAAGCGCGTCAGACGATCGCGGATCTTAAAATGAGGGGCGCTTACCTAAGCTTGCGGTAGTGAGTGACCCGCATCTGTGGTTACAGGTGACTGTCCGTGCTAACAAAAAAGGAGTCTAAGATTAGAAGACAGTCCACAAAATTTAGGAGGGAGACAGCGCTCCGCTTACCTGCCGTGAGGCGCTGGAGGAACGCGGAAGTGTGACGCCGGTGGGCGGGCACAATGCGAGAGGCCAGAGGGAGCGTAAAAATCGGGGGGGGGCATTTTTATGAATGGCGACCGGCATGAATGGCCAATGAGAACGCGGGCTCAGATCTAAGGGCGGCCCAAAATGCGATATGGCCACACTCACAACGCTGGAGGGACGGCTCACCTCTCCGACTCCAGCGCTCGGTAGAAGGCGCTGCAAGGTCTCTGGTAGTTTTGTGGTTTGAAACGACATGAAGTCATGGTCATCAGGGAGGTCGAGGCTGCGCGAGAACTTGCCGTTACGTTTAAGTATGCCCTTTCTTCTTCTTATCGCCTCCATACGCAGATTAGGGCTTTCATTTGCAGCAGACTCTGGTTTGGAAGAACATAAACCAACATTCTCTGCACTGACTACAGAGTTAGCCTTTTCTCCAGAAGGATCATAATCCGACAACCCATCATAAAGATTTTTGAGGATACCCTTTTTTGGCATTTTGTATGAGTGGTGGTTAAATGCAGATGATTCTCTGCTGGATAGGACGTCCAAGGAAGGGAGGGTTCGACTGTTGTTTCTAGTTAGGGATGGCGTGCTATCAGTCAGTGTATCCGGGCGCCGGCATCTACGGTAGCAAAAGTGGGAGTAAGAAAATCACAACTCAAAGTCACAAGCAAGGAACGTCTGATTTCAGAACATTTATTATGATTTGAGTGTTTACAGTAGCACTGTTAAAAGTTTTCATGTCACATATTATAGCAAATTGCCCGGTCTGCAAAATTAAGCCTTCACTGAACTAACTTGACTCATGTGTTTTTATTTTGCACTTCTAGTAGTTTTGCTTATAAAAATGATTTTGTATCCTTTTGAGACACGTTTGTTTAAAAATGTACTTGTTAACTTAGCCTAACTGTGGATCATTCGACCCGAAGCGGGCAACGGAGCGAGCAACGGAGCTGCACAATGAAAAGGTAAAGTAAAATAGGGAAATATTGAACTTAGTTGAACTGTACTGTATTGTACTCTTCCCCTGCAATTTTATGAATAGAAATGTCAATTTCAAGGTGATGCAACGCCTGGTTAAACTGCGTTTCTGTCTAAATGTATAGTGTCTAGAGCCATGGCATCATAATGATGGTAATAAGAGGTGGATAAAATCGGGTGGGACTGTGTAGGACCTCACTGAAGGCCCAGGTTCCAGACCCACGGCTCGCCACTGCATTCTTATTGGCCGGTGGCCATAACAACTTGACATTGCTCGATCAGGAAACTAAACAGTGTTGGGCCTGGCTAGTACATGAATAGATCTGAAAAACAGGCGCAGTACTGGGGCAGCAGTGACTCCGCCCAATATGAATGTAGTGCTTTAAAGGCTTGTCGAAGTCTCTCAAAGCACTATTGTTCATTCACTCCACATTCAGTGATGATAAGGTACTTTTGAATCCATAGCAGACTGACTGAAGCAAGGCAGCTGCTCCAACCACCACCAACCATTCACACACACGCACCACATTCATATTAGGCAAGGTGGTGAAGTGTTATGCTCAAGGACACAACAGGAGAATCTTGTCAGAGCGGGAATCAAACTCCCAACCCGAGGGCTCTAACGAATGAGCCTTCTCGCTTCTATCAGTCCGTCAGTCCCAGGGCAGCTGTGTCCACCATAGTATCTTACCACCACCACCACCGAGTGAGGAGCAAATGAATAATGTACAAAATTGTGAAGCAGGTTTTAATAATCTGGATCAGTGATAAGAAGCACTATTCATTATTGATTATGTTTTTTTGTTGTTTATTAGTCCTCCTCTTTCACCAAGATAAAAGTGTGTTTGGTATAAAAATAAAGGAGTGTAGGCGAGATGATTGTGTCAAATAGTTTAATTATCTGAATATGAAAAGAATGTTGAGTATCAGGACACCACTCCCTTGACAATTGTTGTTT
This sequence comes from Eucyclogobius newberryi, assembly GCF_026437365.1. Lineage (NCBI taxonomy): Eukaryota > Metazoa > Chordata > Actinopteri > Gobiiformes > Gobiidae > Eucyclogobius > Eucyclogobius newberryi. Next base: position 28,564,537 of record NW_027315801.1, read on the forward strand.
CCACCTAAAACAAGTCCGTCAACTTTGGACAGAAAGGTTCACGGACTTATTTTAACGGACTTTAAGCTATAAAGAACTTTCAGACAAAAGTAGGAAGTGAGGAATTCCCAGGCCAGCCGAGAGACATAGTCCCAACTGCGTGTCCTGGGTCTTCCCCAGGACTTCTTGAACAGGACCTGAAACACCTCCCCAGGGAGGCATCCAGGAGGCGTCCGGAACAGATGCCCGAGCCACCTCAGCTGGCTCCTCTCGACGTGGAGGAGCAGACGTGCTACTCCGAGCTTCCCATGTGATTGAGCTCCTATCCTTTCTCCAAGGGAGCGCCCAGCCACCCTGCGGAGGAGACTAATTTTGACAGCTTATAAATTGGTCACATTTATACCTTTTCTACCTGGGGCGAGGCGGCAGTATTCACCTGAGGCAGCTGCAATGGCACCGCCAACTTGTGGATCTGACCGCTCTACCAGGATGTTAATGTCGGGACGAGCACGAGCACTCTGCCACTGAGCTACTGGCGCTGTATCTGCAATCTTGTCCTTACAGTCATTCCCCAAAGCTCATGGCCAAAGGTGAGGGTGTGAATGTGGATTGTCGGGTAAATCAAGAATCAGAATCAGAATAGGTTTATTGCCATTTTGTCAATGAACAAAATTCATAAACATAGGAACTTGTCCTGCTGGTGATTTTATGGAACACAAACAACACAACATTGAACAAGGAATACAAAACAGCTACCAGATATATAGCTATATATATATTAAACAATAGGTAAGTAAAGTTAAAATAAGAGCTTTGCCTTTCACACCTCAACAGTCCGATGCAGCGACCGCATCACTGCAGACGCTGCACTGATCCGCCTGTCAATCTCACGCTCCATCCTTTTTGGAGAAGACCCTAAGATACTTGAACTCTACCACTTGGAGCAAGGTCTCTCCACCCTCCTGGAAGGGGCAAGCCCTTTTTAAAAGATAGCGTTCATAGCGTACATAATTGATTGTTTAATAAAAGTATAGTTAAACCAATGATTTTCAGGTGTTTATTAAATTGACATGAATGTAGGCCTATTAGTCTCCTGTCATGTACAAAAACTTTGTATCAATTACATGAATTCATTCACTTTCTTTCACTTTCTACCGCTTGGTCCCGTTTAAGGGTTGCGGGTGACTGGAGCCTATCCCAGTGACTTTGGGCTTTAGGCGGGTAAACCCTGGACAGGGGCCAGCTTGTCACAGTACAAGCACAACATGTTTTCACAATTACATCAAGCTCACATCATTTTAATCATCGATATCAGTAAATGTTATATGAACAGGATTTTACTATAAAGTTTATTCCTCCCATCTCCAGAGACACATTTTGATGACATTAGAAGGTGGAAAGTGAATCAGATGTTCAGATTCTGCTTATTTAGTGTGCAATCTACATGATCTAGACTCTTTAAAAGCAGACCCGAGACAGGTGATGGTTGTTAATGTTTAATACGATTACTTTTTAAGATGTATTGTTATTTTTGGCTTGATTTAATGACAAAGATAAAGCTAAATTTTGGGCTTGTTGCCATTCATTACTGTGCTGTTTCTTTCCTTCCGTAATGGCAGCCTCAACAAAATTCAACAAAAGTCACGTGGGTGCAGGAGCTCTATTAGCAAACTAAAATGTACTAAAACAGTTTTGGTCCAAATCCCCCAGTTACCTTTGAATTAGTAGTCATTTTTACATTAAGAGAAAATAAAAAACACAAACAATTGTTGGTGCCTGTTTCATAAAACAATACAGAAAACAAAACAAAAGGATCAGTTTCTAAGTGCCATTACTTAACCTAAATTTTTATATTGAATCATCACAGCCAAAATTGCTGTATGGCAAATTCCCTTTTGGACATTACAAAAAGACAAAAAACACAGTAATGTCAAATAACCCCCCCTATATATTGCATCACCAACCACCACTGATTAAATATACATAAATACTAATTTAGTACTAATTTATTAAGCTTAGTCCATTGATAAAATCATTTTTTCATTTTTTTCCCTGCCGGTTCAGTCTGGTCGATATTGTCCTGTCCATCCCTGGTCTAGTTGGTGCTGGAGTCCTGTAACCATGGAGAGGGTCATTAAACACCTGAAGCACAATATAATGTACATTGTTCTCTCTCACAAGAATGCTGTATCTTATTCTTAATATGACAAGTTTTTAATTGTGTTGAACTGCTTTGAGAAGAAAAGCAGAAACTGAGGCAACCTTACCGGAGGAATGTTCCTCTGTTTGCAAAACTCGGAAAAAGCCTCTTCAACCTGAGTGTTTCCATCTGAGCTCTTGCCGTAGAAATAGATCCATTTCTCAGAAAACTTTTTTGGCAGGAGAAACTGAGAAACCTGACAAAATCATTACATCTTAAAATAGGCACAATTAAAGTGAAAATAGAGAAACGTCTTGAGTGCTGACCTGCTCACTGGGGATCTTGAATGCTTTCTTATTCTCAAACTTATTATAGAAATACACTTTGTCTATGGGGTTTTCTTCTTTGTTACCAAAGTCAAACTTAGTGATCTGATAAAAAGAGTTTAGTAATATTGTTTTTAAAACAAAAACATTTAAGTACTTCTTACTTACAAAGTGTCCAAAGTCATCTTTATCTTCACCAGCGATCCTATTCACCTGTTCAGAGCCCCATGTCTTGTTCTTGGGAAAAAAAGAAATAAAGTTAGATAATACAGCTGGTTGTATTACATTGCAGTGATTGTAGACAAAATAAACCTCAGAAAAAACATACATTTGCCTCGACATCTGTCATTTTTGTCTTTCCTAGATGCTTGTACAGTTTTCGAGAGAGAACGTTCTGTAGAATTTCTTGAGCCTTAAAAAGACCATTGATGTTCTGTAGAATTTCTTGAGCTTTAGAAAGATCATTAATGATCTGTTGAATTTTTTGGGCCTTAGAAGGATCAATGATATTCTGTAGAATTTCTTGAGCTTTAGAAAGATCATTAATGATCTGTTGAATTTCTTGGGCCTTAGAAAGATCATTGATGTTTTGTAGAATCTCTTGAGCCTTAGAAAGATCATCGATGATCTGTTGAATTTCTTGGGCCTTAGAAGGATCATTGATGTTTTGTAGAATCTCTTGAGCCTTAGAAAGATCATCGATGATATTTCTTTTCAATGAAGATGTATCTTCGTATCTCCAGTGGAGTATCTTTTCAAAGATACCATCTTAACACAGATAAACACACATAACCATCAATATAGTGAAAATATGATTGGCAGAGGTAAAACCCAAGACTGACCTGTGAGCTGCGTGTAGTCCTCCATGTTGTCTATCGCTTTGGAAATCATGAAATACTTATCTGCTTTCAGAAAAGCATCTTTAATCCTGTGGTTTATATAGTTTTAATAAACGTTGTGCCAAATTACATGGTAACACAAACTAGCATAAGCCTAAACATACTTACATGACCTCAATGATCTTGTTGGTTTTGTGCTGATAGGCCTTTCTGTGGAGAGAAGCCCTCGTATGGAACATTTCAT
>NW_027315801.1:28570564-28578064 GCF_026437365.1 Eucyclogobius newberryi
ATATATAATATATATATACATACATACACACAACTGAAAAATATTTTAAATATATTCAATAAATAAATAAAGGAACAATATATTCAATGCATAATAAGTAAAATATTACCTGGTCTGAGTCCAATTGATCACTGGAGGCACAATGTAAATTCAACTGGTGATCGGGAAGAGAAGGTTCCAGTATTTATAATCTCACCACACCATCGTCACTGGCAAAAATGTGGTTTGTTTTGTTAATGATCTAATGAACAATAATCCCTTCATGGAACATTTTTACAGTTTATATACATGTTACTGCAAATGTATTACTAAACTCTGTTTCAGACATAAATGATGTAAAACAAAAGTTAAGTCATAAGATAAGAACCTTTATTGTCATTATACACCTGTACAATTAAATTCAAAGTACCAATTCTGCAAGTTGCAGGGGTGGGTCCAGGGCAGGTTGCGGAACTTGAAAAGCAAGTTTACAAAACTCAAACATATTTTTAATGAGGTATGATTGACATTCTTATTGCCCGATGGCCATAACAACTTGTGAATGCTCGATCACGGAAGCTTACAGTGTTTGGCCCGGCTAGTACTTGAATAGATCGGAAAAACAGACACTGTACTGGGGCAATATGAATGTAGAGATTTAAAGGCTTGTCGAAGTCTTTCAAAGCACCATTATTCATTCACTCCACATTCAGTGATGATAAGGTACTTTTGAATCCATAGCAGACTGACTGAAGCAAAGCAGCTGCTCCAACCACCACCAACCATTCACACACACGCACCACATTCATATTAGGCAAGGTGGTGAAGTGTTATGCTCAAGGACTACTGTAACTCCCTGCTTGCAGCGTGTCCTAAAAGCTCCATAAAAAGCTTTCAACTGGTTCAAAATGCAGCAGCAAGATTACTAACAGGAACAAAAAGAAGAGAGCACATTACGCCAGTGCTGAAGTCTCTTCACTGGCTCCCCGTCGAGTCTAGAATCAAATTCAAAATTCTACTCTTGACCTACAAAGCCATAAATGACATGGCCCCATCCTACCTCAAAGATGCTATAGAACCATATCATCCAAACAGAGCTCTTCGCTCTCAGAATGCTGGCCTTCTGGTGGTGCCAAGAGTCTCTAAAAGTACTGTAGGAGGTAGAGCGTTTAGCTACCAAGCTCCTGTGTTATGGAATCAGCTCCCGACCCATGTTAAATATGCTGACACAGTCTCTTCATTTAAGTCCAGGCTTAAAACGTTCCTCTTCGAAATCGCTTATGGTCAGAGTAGTTAGGAACATAAAGATAAACCCACAGCTTCAGCTACGCTGCCCTAGGAGTAACTATGCTGGGGGAAGTATGACAGCTTGAGCACTATCCTCTTCTTCTTCTGACTACTTATGCTATCAAACAATATTTGTTTTTTGATTCCACTTGCAAACTGTTCACCGCCTTCTTTTCTTTCTCTCACTTCTGAGGACCTGTGGACCCAGATGCCCCTCCCCTGGTGAAGTGGTCCCTGCCCTGTGTGGACGGTCCCTCATCTGCCTGAAGAGTGGCTCCAGCTCGCCTCAGTCGGTCCCTCATCTGCCTGAAGAGTGGGTCCAGCTCGCCTCCGACGGTCCCTCGTCTGCCTGAAGAGTGGGTCCAGCTCGCCTCCGACGGTCCCTCTTCTGCCTGAAGAGTGGGTCCAGCTCGACTCAGACGGTCCCTCATCTGCCTGAAGAGTGGGTCCAGCTCCAGTCTCCTTGTGTCCGTCTGTCCGTCTGTGAGAGTCGGATCTCTCCTTCACTGGAACTCCTCCAGGTTTCTACGCTTTTTTCCCAAAGAGGTTTTTTTTGTAGTTTTTCCTGGCCGAGAAGGAGAGTCTAAGGACAGAGGACCCTGGGACATCGTCCCTCGCCACCACAGACATTGTCTGACTTCATCGCCACCACAGACATTGTCTGACTTCATCGCCACCACAGACATTGTTGATTCATTTCTCCCTGTGGCCCTCAGAGGCAACTGTTGTTGTGATTTTGGGCCTTACAAAAATAAATTGATTTGATTTGATTTGAAGGACACAACAGGAGAACTTTGTCTGAGCGGGAATCAAACGAATGAGCCTTCTCGCTTCTATCAGTCCATCAGTCCCAGGGCAGCTGTGTCTACCATAGTATCTTACCACCACCACCACCACCACCACCACCACCACCACCACCGAGTGAGGAGCAAATGAATAATACACAATTGTGAAGCAGGTTTTAATAATCTGGATCAGTGATAAGAAGCACTATTCATTATTCATTATGTGTTTTTTAGTTTATTAGTCCTTCTCTTTCACCAAGATAAAAGTGTGTTTGGTATAAAAATAAAGGAGTGTAGGCGAGATGACTGTGTCAAATAGTTTAATTATCTGAATATGAAAAGAATGTTGAGTATCAGGACACCACTCCCTTGACAATTGTTGTTTCCACTTAAAACAAGTCCGTCAACTTTGGACAGAAAGACAGGCCAAAATAAAAGGCCACTCTGAAATGATTAGTGTTGCTTTAATCTTTAATGGTTGCGTTTATATTTTTCAGTGTGTAATTTAGCTTTTTTTGGTCTCTTTACTGATATAGAAAGTTCTCAAAAATCTTGGTTGTTTAAAAATCTCTTGTAACAAATCCAAAATCACTATCCTTTAGCTAATACATTACAACAATCTGTGCAAAAAGTCTATGTATTTACCCTAGTCACATAAGACAACTCGCAAAATTGGTAAATCCGAAAAATCAGGCAGAGCTTCTTAGTCGGAAGTTTCCAGGCACTAAACTAATTTCCCTACAAGTGCAATATTGGCCACCTTAACCCAACCACAAAAAGACACGAGCTCGACATCACATATGCCAAACTTATACAGTGCAAACCACGCTAACAAGGAGAACACAGAATATTTGAATTGCTCCAGCTTCTTCCTCAAGTCTCTCTGGTTATCCCTCGACACTCCAACTCTTCCTCTGAGCCAAAGCCGCTCTGCTGCTGTGAGCCGCGTGAGAAGAGCCTGTGTCGTGATTGTGCGCTCAAGTCCAGTGTGTCAAAGGAGTCCGTGGAGAAGAGACTGTCCTCGCTCACAACGCTGGAGGGACGGCTCACCTCTCCGACTCCAGCGCTCGGTAGAAGGCGCTGCAAGGTCTCTGGTAGTTTTGTGGTTTGAAACGACATGAAGTCATGGTCATCAGGGAGGTCGAGGCTGCGCGAGAACTTGCCGTTACGTTTAAGTATGCCCTTTCTTCTTCTTATCGCCTCCATACGCAGATTAGGGCTTTCGTTTGTAGCAAAATCTGGTTTGGAAGAACATTAACCAACATTCTCTGCACTGACTACAGAGTTAGCCTTTTCTCCAGAAGGATCATAATCCGACAACCCATCATAAAGATTTTTGAGGATACCCTTTTTTGGCATTTTGTATGAGTGGTGGTTAAATGCAGATGATTCTCTGCTGGATAGGACGTCCAAGGAAGGGAGGGTTCGACTGTTGTTTCTAGTTAGGGATGGCGTGCTATCAGTCAGTGTATCCGGGCGCCGGCATCTACGGTAGCAAAAGTGGGAGTAAGAAAATCACAACTCAAAGTCACAAGCAAGGAATGTCTGATTTCAGAACATTTATTATGATTTGAGTGTTTACAGTAGCACTGTTAAAAGTTTTCATGTCACATATTATAGCAAATTGCCCGGTCTGCAAAATTAAGCCTTCACTGAACTAACTTGACTCATGTGTTTTTATTTTGCACTTCTAGTAGTTTTGCTTATAAAAATGATTTTGTATCCTTTTGAGACACGTTTGTTTAAAAATGTACTTGTTAACTTAGCCTAACTGTGGATCATTCGACCCGAAGCGGGCAACGGAGCGAGCAACGGAGCTGCACAATGAAAAGGTAAAGTAAAATAGGGAAATATTGAACTTAGTTGAACTGTACTGTATTGTACTCTTCCCCTGCAATTTTATGAATAGAAATGTCAATTTCAAGGTGATGCAACGCCTGGTTAAACTGCGTTTCTGTCTAAATGTATAGTGTCTAGAGCCATGGCATCATAATGATGGTAATAAGAGGTGGATAAAATCGGGTGGGACTGTGTAGGACCTCACTGAAGGCCCAGGTTCCAGACCCACGGCTCGCCACTGCATTCTTATTGGCCGGTGGCCATAACAACTTGACATTGCTCGATCAGGAAACTAAACAGTGTTGGGCCTGGCTAGTACATGAATAGATCTGAAAAACAGGCGCAGTACTGGGGCAGCAGTGACTCCGCCCAATATGAATGTAGTGCTTTAAAGGCTTGTCGAAGTCTCTCAAAGCACTATTGTTCATTCACTCCACATTCAGTGATGATAAGGTACTTTTGAATCCATAGCAGACTGACTGAAGCAAGGCAGCTGCTCCAACCACCACCAACCATTCACACACACGCACCACATTCATATTAGGCAAGGTGGTGAAGTGTTATGCTCAAGGACACAACAGGAGAATCTTGTCAGAGCGGGAATCAAACTCCCAACCCGAGGGCTCTAACGAATGAGCCTTCTCGCTTCTATCAGTCCGTCAGTCCCAGGGCAGCTGTGTCCACCATAGTATCTTACCACCACCACCACCGAGTGAGGAGCAAATGAATAATGTACAAAATTGTGAAGCAGGTTTTAATAATCTGGATCAGTGATAAGAAGCACTATTCATTATTGATTATGTTTTTTTGTTGTTTATTAGTCCTCCTCTTTCACCAAGATAAAAGTGTGTTTGGTATAAAAATAAAGGAGTGTAGGCGAGATGATTGTGTCAAATAGTTTAATTATCTGAATATGAAAAGAATGTTGAGTATCAGGACACCACTCCCTTGACAATTGTTGTTTCCACCTAAAACAAGTCCGTCAACTTTGGACAGAAAGGTTCACGGACTTATTTTAACGGACTTTAAGCTATAAAGAACTTTCAGACAAAAGTAGGAAGTGAGGAATTCCCAGGCCAGCCGAGAGACATAGTCCCAACTGCGTGTCCTGGGTCTTCCCCAGGACTTCTTGAACAGGACCTGAAACACCTCCCCAGGGAGGCATCCAGGAGGCGTCCGGAACAGATGCCCGAGCCACCTCAGCTGGCTCCTCTCGACGTGGAGGAGCAGACGTGCTACTCCGAGCTTCCCATGTGATTGAGCTCCTATCCTTTCTCCAAGGGAGCGCCCAGCCACCCTGCGGAGGAGACTAATTTTGACAGCTTATAAATTGGTCACATTTATACCTTTTCTACCTGGGGCGAGGCGGCAGTATTCACCTGAGGCAGCTGCAATGGCACCGCCAACTTGTGGATCTGACCGCTCTACCAGGATGTTAATGTCGGGACGAGCACGAGCACTCTGCCACTGAGCTACTGGCGCTGTATCTGCAATCTTGTCCTTACAGTCATTCCCCAAAGCTCATGGCCAAAGGTGAGGGTGTGAATGTGGATTGTCGGGTAAATCAAGAATCAGAATCAGAATAGGTTTATTGCCATTTTGTCAATGAACAAAATTCATAAACATAGGAACTTGTCCTGCTGGTGATTTTATGGAACACAAACAACACAACATTGAACAAGGAATACAAAACAGCTACCAGATATATAGCTATATATATATTAAACAATAGGTAAGTAAAGTTAAAATAAGAGCTTTGCCTTTCACACCTCAACAGTCCGATGCAGCGACCGCATCACTGCAGACGCTGCACTGATCCGCCTGTCAATCTCACGCTCCATCCTTTTTGGAGAAGACCCTAAGATACTTGAACTCTACCACTTGGAGCAAGGTCTCTCCACCCTCCTGGAAGGGGCAAGCCCTTTTTAAAAGATAGCGTTCATAGCGTACATAATTGATTGTTTAATAAAAGTATAGTTAAACCAATGATTTTCAGGTGTTTATTAAATTGACATGAATGTAGGCCTATTAGTCTCCTGTCATGTACAAAAACTTTGTATCAATTACATGAATTCATTCACTTTCTTTCACTTTCTACCGCTTGGTCCCGTTTAAGGGTTGCGGGTGACTGGAGCCTATCCCAGTGACTTTGGGCTTTAGGCGGGTAAACCCTGGACAGGGGCCAGCTTGTCACAGTACAAGCACAACATGTTTTCACAATTACATCAAGCTCACATCATTTTAATCATCGATATCAGTAAATGTTATATGAACAGGATTTTACTATAAAGTTTATTCCTCCCATCTCCAGAGACACATTTTGATGACATTAGAAGGTGGAAAGTGAATCAGATGTTCAGATTCTGCTTATTTAGTGTGCAATCTACATGATCTAGACTCTTTAAAAGCAGACCCGAGACAGGTGATGGTTGTTAATGTTTAATACGATTACTTTTTAAGATGTATTGTTATTTTTGGCTTGATTTAATGACAAAGATAAAGCTAAATTTTGGGCTTGTTGCCATTCATTACTGTGCTGTTTCTTTCCTTCCGTAATGGCAGCCTCAACAAAATTCAACAAAAGTCACGTGGGTGCAGGAGCTCTATTAGCAAACTAAAATGTACTAAAACAGTTTTGGTCCAAATCCCCCAGTTACCTTTGAATTAGTAGTCATTTTTACATTAAGAGAAAATAAAAAACACAAACAATTGTTGGTGCCTGTTTCATAAAACAATACAGAAAACAAAACAAAAGGATCAGTTTCTAAGTGCCATTACTTAACCTAAATTTTTATATTGAATCATCACAGCCAAAATTGCTGTATGGCAAATTCCCTTTTGGACATTACAAAAAGACAAAAAACACAGTAATGTCAAATAACCCCCCCTATATATTGCATCACCAACCACCACTGATTAAATATACATAAATACTAATTTAGTACTAATTTATTAAGCTTAGTCCATTGATAAAATCATTTTTTCATTTTTTTCCCTGCCGGTTCAGTCTGGTCGATATTGTCCTGTCCATCCCTGGTCTAGTTGGTGCTGGAGTCCTGTAACCATGGAGAGGGTCATTAAACACCTGAAGCACAATATAATGTACATTGTTCTCTCTCACAAGAATGCTGTATCTTATTCTTAATATGACAAGTTTTTAATTGTGTTGAACTGCTTTGAGAAGAAAAGCAGAAACTGAGGCAACCTTACCGGAGGAATGTTCCTCTGTTTGCAAAACTCGGAAAAAGCCTCTTCAACCTGAGTGTTTCCATCTGAGCTCTTGCCGTAGAAATAGATCCATTTCTCAGAAAACTTTTTTGGCAGGAGAAACTGAGAAACCTGACAAAATCATTACATCTTAAAATAGGCACAATTAAAGTGAAAATAGAGAAACGTCTTGAGTGCTGACCTGCTCACTGGGGATCTTGAATGCTTTCTTATTCTCAAACTTATTATAGAAATACACTTTGTCTATGGGGTTTTCTTCTTTGTTACCAAAGTCAAACTTAGTGATCTGATAAAAAGAGTTTAGTAATATTGTTTTTAAAACAAAAACATTTAAGTACTTCTTACTTACAAAGTGTCCAAAGTCATCTTTATCTTCACCAGC
>NW_027315801.1:28583064-28590564 GCF_026437365.1 Eucyclogobius newberryi
TCCGACGGTCCCTCTTCTGCCTGAAGAGTGGCTCCAGCTCGCTTCCGACGGTCCCTCATCTGCCTGAAGAGTGGGTCCAGCTCGCCTCCGACGGTCCCTCATCTGCCTGAAGAGTGGGTCCAGCTCGCCTCCGACGGTCCCTCATCTGCCTGAAGAGTGGGTCCAGCTCGCCTCCGACGGTCCCTCATCTGCCTGAAGAGTGGGTCCAGCTCGACTCAGACGGTCCCTCTTCTGCCTGAAGAGTGGGTCCAGCTCGACTCAGACGGTCCCTCATCTGCCTGAAGAGTGGGTCCAGCTCCAGTCTCCTTGTGTCCGTCTGTCCGTCTGTGAGAGTCGGATCTCTCCTTCACTGGAACTCCTCCAGGTTTCTACGCTTTTTTCCCAAAGAGGTTTTTTTTGTAGTTTTTCCTGGCCGAGAAGGAGAGTCTAAGGACAGAGGACCCTGGGACATCGTCCCTCGCCACCACAGACATTGTCTGACTTCATCGCCACCACAGACATTGTTGATTCATTTCTCCCTGTGGCCCTCAGAGGCAACTGTTGTTGTGATTTTGGGCCTTACAAAAATAAATTGATTTGATTTGATTTGAAGGACACAACAGGAGAACTTTGTCTGAGCGGGAATCAAACGAATGAGCCTTCTCGCTTCTATCAGTCCATCAGTCCCAGGGCAGCTGTGTCTACCATAGTATCTTACCACCACCACCACCACCACCACCACCACCACCACCGAGTGAGGAGCAAATGAATAATACACAATTGTGAAGCAGGTTTTAATAATCTGGATCAGTGATAAGAAGCACTATTCATTATTCATTATGTGTTTTTTAGTTTATTAGTCCTTCTCTTTCACCAAGATAAAAGTGTGTTTGGTATAAAAATAAAGGAGTGTAGGCGAGATGACTGTGTCAAATAGTTTAATTATCTGAATATGAAAAGAATGTTGAGTATCAGGACACCACTCCCTTGACAATTGTTGTTTCCACTTAAAACAAGTCCGTCAACTTTGGACAGAAAGACAGGCCAAAATAAAAGGCCACTCTGAAATGATTAGTGTTGCTTTAATCTTTAATGGTTGCGTTTATATTTTTCAGTGTGTAATTTAGCTTTTTTTGGTCTCTTTACTGATATAGAAAGTTCTCAAAAATCTTGGTTGTTTAAAAATCTCTTGTAACAAATCCAAAATCACTATCCTTTAGCTAATACATTACAACAATCTGTGCAAAAAGTCTATGTATTTACCCTAGTCACATAAGACAACTCGCAAAATTGGTAAATCCGAAAAATCAGGCAGAGCTTCTTAGTCGGAAGTTTCCAGGCACTAAACTAATTTCCCTACAAGTGCAATATTGGCCACCTTAACCCAACCACAAAAAGACACGAGCTCGACATCACATATGCCAAACTTATACAGTGCAAACCACGCTAACAAGGAGAACACAGAATATTTGAATTGCTCCAGCTTCTTCCTCAAGTCTCTCTGGTTATCCCTCGACACTCCAACTCTTCCTCTGAGCCAAAGCCGCTCTGCTGCTGTGAGCCGCGTGAGAAGAGCCTGTGTCGTGATTGTGCGCTCAAGTCCAGTGTGTCAAAGGAGTCCGTGGAGAAGAGACTGTCCTCGCTCACAACGCTGGAGGGACGGCTCACCTCTCCGACTCCAGCGCTCGGTAGAAGGCGCTGCAAGGTCTCTGGTAGTTTTGTGGTTTGAAACGACATGAAGTCATGGTCATCAGGGAGGTCGAGGCTGCGCGAGAACTTGCCGTTACGTTTAAGTATGCCCTTTCTTCTTCTTATCGCCTCCATACGCAGATTAGGGCTTTCGTTTGTAGCAAAATCTGGTTTGGAAGAACATTAACCAACATTCTCTGCACTGACTACAGAGTTAGCCTTTTCTCCAGAAGGATCATAATCCGACAACCCATCATAAAGATTTTTGAGGATACCCTTTTTTGGCATTTTGTATGAGTGGTGGTTAAATGCAGATGATTCTCTGCTGGATAGGACGTCCAAGGAAGGGAGGGTTCGACTGTTGTTTCTAGTTAGGGATGGCGTGCTATCAGTCAGTGTATCCGGGCGCCGGCATCTACGGTAGCAAAAGTGGGAGTAAGAAAATCACAACTCAAAGTCACAAGCAAGGAATGTCTGATTTCAGAACATTTATTATGATTTGAGTGTTTACAGTAGCACTGTTAAAAGTTTTCATGTCACATATTATAGCAAATTGCCCGGTCTGCAAAATTAAGCCTTCACTGAACTAACTTGACTCATGTGTTTTTATTTTGCACTTCTAGTAGTTTTGCTTATAAAAATGATTTTGTATCCTTTTGAGACACGTTTGTTTAAAAATGTACTTGTTAACTTAGCCTAACTGTGGATCATTCGACCCGAAGCGGGCAACGGAGCGAGCAACGGAGCTGCACAATGAAAAGGTAAAGTAAAATAGGGAAATATTGAACTTAGTTGAACTGTACTGTATTGTACTCTTCCCCTGCAATTTTATGAATAGAAATGTCAATTTCAAGGTGATGCAACGCCTGGTTAAACTGCGTTTCTGTCTAAATGTATAGTGTCTAGAGCCATGGCATCATAATGATGGTAATAAGAGGTGGATAAAATCGGGTGGGACTGTGTAGGACCTCACTGAAGGCCCAGGTTCCAGACCCACGGCTCGCCACTGCATTCTTATTGGCCGGTGGCCATAACAACTTGACATTGCTCGATCAGGAAACTAAACAGTGTTGGGCCTGGCTAGTACATGAATAGATCTGAAAAACAGGCGCAGTACTGGGGCAGCAGTGACTCCGCCCAATATGAATGTAGTGCTTTAAAGGCTTGTCGAAGTCTCTCAAAGCACTATTGTTCATTCACTCCACATTCAGTGATGATAAGGTACTTTTGAATCCATAGCAGACTGACTGAAGCAAGGCAGCTGCTCCAACCACCACCAACCATTCACACACACGCACCACATTCATATTAGGCAAGGTGGTGAAGTGTTATGCTCAAGGACACAACAGGAGAATCTTGTCAGAGCGGGAATCAAACTCCCAACCCGAGGGCTCTAACGAATGAGCCTTCTCGCTTCTATCAGTCCGTCAGTCCCAGGGCAGCTGTGTCCACCATAGTATCTTACCACCACCACCACCGAGTGAGGAGCAAATGAATAATGTACAAAATTGTGAAGCAGGTTTTAATAATCTGGATCAGTGATAAGAAGCACTATTCATTATTGATTATGTTTTTTTGTTGTTTATTAGTCCTCCTCTTTCACCAAGATAAAAGTGTGTTTGGTATAAAAATAAAGGAGTGTAGGCGAGATGATTGTGTCAAATAGTTTAATTATCTGAATATGAAAAGAATGTTGAGTATCAGGACACCACTCCCTTGACAATTGTTGTTTCCACCTAAAACAAGTCCGTCAACTTTGGACAGAAAGGTTCACGGACTTATTTTAACGGACTTTAAGCTATAAAGAACTTTCAGACAAAAGTAGGAAGTGAGGAATTCCCAGGCCAGCCGAGAGACATAGTCCCAACTGCGTGTCCTGGGTCTTCCCCAGGACTTCTTGAACAGGACCTGAAACACCTCCCCAGGGAGGCATCCAGGAGGCGTCCGGAACAGATGCCCGAGCCACCTCAGCTGGCTCCTCTCGACGTGGAGGAGCAGACGTGCTACTCCGAGCTTCCCATGTGATTGAGCTCCTATCCTTTCTCCAAGGGAGCGCCCAGCCACCCTGCGGAGGAGACTAATTTTGACAGCTTATAAATTGGTCACATTTATACCTTTTCTACCTAGGGCGAGGCGGCAGTATTCACCTGAGGCAGCTGCAATGGCACCGCCAACTTGTGGATCTGACCGCTCTACCAGGATGTTAATGTCGGGACGAGCACGAGCACTCTGCCACTGAGCTACTGGCGCTGTATCTGCAATCTTGTCCTTACAGTCATTCCCCAAAGCTCATGGCCAAAGGTGAGGGTGTGAATGTGGATTGTCGGGTAAATCAAGAATCAGAATCAGAATAGGTTTATTGCCATTTTGTCAATGAACAAAATTCATAAACATAGGAACTTGTCCTGCTGGTGATTTTATGGAACACAAACAACACAACATTGAACAAGGAATACAAAACAGCTACCAGATATATAGCTATATATATATTAAACAATAGGTAAGTAAAGTTAAAATAAGAGCTTTGCCTTTCACACCTCAACAGTCCGATGCAGCGACCGCATCACTGCAGACGCTGCACTGATCCGCCTGTCAATCTCACGCTCCATCCTTTTTGGAGAAGACCCTAAGATACTTGAACTCTACCACTTGGAGCAAGGTCTCTCCACCCTCCTGGAAGGGGCAAGCCCTTTTTAAAAGATAGCGTTCATAGCGTACATAATTGATTGTTTAATAAAAGTATAGTTAAACCAATGATTTTCAGGTGTTTATTAAATTGACATGAATGTAGGCCTATTAGTCTCCTGTCATGTACAAAAACTTTGTATCAATTACATGAATTCATTCACTTTCTTTCACTTTCTACCGCTTGGTCCCGTTTAAGGGTTGCGGGTGACTGGAGCCTATCCCAGTGACTTTGGGCTTTAGGCGGGTAAACCCTGGACAGGGGCCAGCTTGTCACAGTACAAGCACAACATGTTTTCACAATTACATCAAGCTCACATCATTTTAATCATCGATATCAGTAAATGTTATATGAACAGGATTTTACTATAAAGTTTATTCCTCCCATCTCCAGAGACACATTTTGATGACATTAGAAGGTGGAAAGTGAATCAGATGTTCAGATTCTGCTTATTTAGTGTGCAATCTACATGATCTAGACTCTTTAAAAGCAGACCCGAGACAGGTGATGGTTGTTAATGTTTAATACGATTACTTTTTAAGATGTATTGTTATTTTTGGCTTGATTTAATGACAAAGATAAAGCTAAATTTTGGGCTTGTTGCCATTCATTACTGTGCTGTTTCTTTCCTTCCGTAATGGCAGCCTCAACAAAATTCAACAAAAGTCACGTGGGTGCAGGAGCTCTATTAGCAAACTAAAATGTACTAAAACAGTTTTGGTCCAAATCCCCCAGTTACCTTTGAATTAGTAGTCATTTTTACATTAAGAGAAAATAAAAAACACAAACAATTGTTGGTGCCTGTTTCATAAAACAATACAGAAAACAAAACAAAAGGATCAGTTTCTAAGTGCCATTACTTAACCTAAATTTTTATATTGAATCATCACAGCCAAAATTGCTGTATGGCAAATTCCCTTTTGGACATTACAAAAAGACAAAAAACACAGTAATGTCAAATAACCCCCCCTATATATTGCATCACCAACCACCACTGATTAAATATACATAAATACTAATTTAGTACTAATTTATTAAGCTTAGTCCATTGATAAAATCATTTTTTCATTTTTTTCCCTGCCGGTTCAGTCTGGTCGATATTGTCCTGTCCATCCCTGGTCTAGTTGGTGCTGGAGTCCTGTAACCATGGAGAGGGTCATTAAACACCTGAAGCACAATATAATGTACATTGTTCTCTCTCACAAGAATGCTGTATCTTATTCTTAATATGACAAGTTTTTAATTGTGTTGAACTGCTTTGAGAAGAAAAGCAGAAACTGAGGCAACCTTACCGGAGGAATGTTCCTCTGTTTGCAAAACTCGGAAAAAGCCTCTTCAACCTGAGTGTTTCCATCTGAGCTCTTGCCGTAGAAATAGATCCATTTCTCAGAAAACTTTTTTGGCAGGAGAAACTGAGAAACCTGACAAAATCATTACATCTTAAAATAGGCACAATTAAAGTGAAAATAGAGAAACGTCTTGAGTGCTGACCTGCTCACTGGGGATCTTGAATGCTTTCTTATTCTCAAACTTATTATAGAAATACACTTTGTCTATGGGGTTTTCTTCTTTGTTACCAAAGTCAAACTTAGTGATCTGATAAAAAGAGTTTAGTAATATTGTTTTTAAAACAAAAACATTTAAGTACTTCTTACTTACAAAGTGTCCAAAGTCATCTTTATCTTCACCAGCGATCCTATTCACCTGTTCAGAGCCCCATGTCTTGTTCTTGGGAAAAAAAGAAATAAAGTTAGATAATACAGCTGGTTGTATTACATTGCAGTGATTGTAGACAAAATAAACCTCAGAAAAAACATACATTTGCCTCGACATCTGTCATTTTTGTCTTTCCTAGATGCTTGTACAGTTTTCGAGAGAGAACGTTCTGTAGAATTTCTTGAGCCTTAAAAAGACCATTGATGTTCTGTAGAATTTCTTGAGCTTTAGAAAGATCATTAATGATCTGTTGAATTTTTTGGGCCTTAGAAGGATCAATGATATTCTGTAGAATTTCTTGAGCTTTAGAAAGATCATTAATGATCTGTTGAATTTCTTGGGCCTTAGAAAGATCATTGATGTTTTGTAGAATCTCTTGAGCCTTAGAAAGATCATCGATGATATTTCTTTTCAATGAAGATGTATCTTCGTATCTCCAGTGGAGTATCTTTTCAAAGATACCATCTTAACACAGATAAACACACATAACCATCAATATAGTGAAAATATGATTGGCAGAGGTAAAACCCAAGACTGACCTGTGAGCTGCGTGTAGTCCTCCATGTTGTCTATCGCTTTGGAAATCATGAAATACTTATCTGCTTTCAGAAAAGCATCTTTAATCCTGTGGTTTATATAGTTTTAATAAACGTTGTGCCAAATTACATGGTAACACAAACTAGCATAAGCCTAAACATACTTACATGACCTGAATGATCTGGTTGGTTTTGTGCTGATAGGCCTTTCTGTGGAGAGAAGCCCTCGTATGGAACATTTCATAAATATTTTCCACCTCCTTGACATGGTAAAGCCGTTCATAAATATTAGATCATGTTTTGCATATTCAGATGTACCATAATTCTTTCTGTAACGCTGACATCTCAAACCTTGTCTCTTGTGCAGATCTGCCATTCATTGCCCTCCTCAATGACTCTGGCAAACGTAATGTAGCGATTGTGGTCAAAACTATTCTTTATTCCAAGGTGATAGGAATCTCTGTTCAAATAGAATCAAAGGTGAAGTATAAAAGGACATTAATCTGAAGTGTTTTGAAATCTACCAAACCTGGCAAAATAGTCAAACTTGTCCACATCAAGGCCACTTCTTTTGTTTGCGACAATCTCGTAGAGGAAATGCTTTTCTGATGGGCGGCCTTTGTATTCTCCCTATAAGAATTTCACGCATTGTTAGTCCGAAGCAATCACAGTAAACCAGATTATGTAACAGTTTACCTTTTTGACCGGTCCATTGATCATCTCTTTGATAAATTGTAGGTCATCATCCTCTGTTTTCTTCAGCTTCTTCAACTCTTCCTTCTCAGGCAGCTCCTTCAACTCTTTCTCCAGGTCATATCCTTCATTTTTTAGTTTGTTCACAATGTAATCAAACATCTTAATCGACATGTCCTCATGCTGTAGTGAAAATATTAC